>NC_092085.1:2454051-2754310 GCF_043229965.1 Drosophila suzukii
AGGAGCAGCAAACGGAGAAGGAGGACCTGATCATAGAAATGCTGGACAACATTGATGGGGCCAGAGGGTCAGGCTCGATGCTGTGCTTCTCGACGAAGCAAGCCACACTCTCGCTTAGCTCCAGCAAGATAGCGTTCTGCTTCTGCAGCTCTTTCCTCAGCTCGGCGTTCTCGTGCTCCTTCTCGCGCAGCTGCTTGTCGACCACAGAGCTGTGCAGATTCTCGGGCGTGGTGTTCGGGGACAGGGAACAGTTGAGCAAATCCGAGGACGCATTTAGAACCTCACGTCGGTTGTGTAACTCCTCGCGCGCTTCCTGTAGACAACGATCCAGCTCCTGTTTGTCGCGCTTCAGGCTGGATTCCTCCAGGCGCTGTTCCAGCTATTCAAGAAGAAAAACAAAAAAATATAAATATATATTTATGGAATTTTGGGTAGGTATTATGTAGGTACTTTGAATTTATATTTCCTAAACAGCGCCCTTTTTCGCCAATATTAATTTTAGAATTATGTACCTAGTAGCTTTAATTTAATTAAATAATTAACAACCATTAAATATGAATTCAAAAATATTAATTTAACAAATAAAATTCCCTCTCAATACCAAAAGTGTGTACAGTTCCGACCCAAAGGTGACTAGTTTTTCGCTGATATTCACACAAAATTCGCCGGATTTAGTTCTTTTGTGTAATGCCCCCATAAAATCAGAGAGGTAGCATACCTGCTCGACAAGCTCGGATTTTTCGGCGCGCAAATCCTGTAGCTTATCGTTAGTCTCGGCTATAATGGCCTCCTTTTGGCTGCTTTCCTTCATCAGGCTTCGCTTCAACTGAAATGAGGAAAGTTTTATTATTGGTTTATGGCACCAAGTACCTGTGACCATCTGGTGGTCTACTACCTACATGATCGAACTCATTTAGCACGTTGTCTGCATTCTCACCATTCTGGACGGCGTTCTTGAGCTTGGCCAGTTGACTCTTGGCCATCATGTTCTCTGTAATGGGAAAAAACGATAAAATATGTTACTATCATATTTAACTACTATCAGAGGGATGTAAGCCACAAGATCTATGAGGCATTCTTACCTTTGTTTAGCGTTTTAATCAGATCCTCGTCCGCTTGCTGCCCTTCGAGCATGGTCTTCTCGTAGGACACCACCTCCAGCTGGGCGCGAACACCGCGCAGCTCCCGGGTGCGCTGCTCCAGCAGCTCGGTTCTGGGTGTGAGCGGAGCGGACATTTAGAAGCGCTGAATTTTGTGTGAATATCAGCGAAAAACTAGTCACCTTTGGGTCGGAACTGTACACACTTTGGGTATTGAGAGGGAATTTTATTTGTTAAATTAATATTTTTGAATTCATATTTAATGGTTATTAATCATGTTAAGCTACTAGGTACATAATTCTAAAATTAATATTGGCGAAAAAGGGCGCCGTTTAGGAAATCTAAATTCAAAGTACCTACATAATACCTACCCAAAATTCCATAAATATATATTTATATTTTTTTTGTTTTTCTTCTTGAATAGCTTAAAACGTCCGGGAACAAACTACTCGCGTGCGTGGACAGAATCCGGGAGCTGGAACAGCGCCTGGAGGAATCCAGCCTGATTGTATCTTCCAGAGAAGATACAATCAGCTCCCTGAAGCGCGACAAGCAGGAGCTGGATCGTTTTCTACAGGAAGCGCGCGAGGAGTTACACAACCGACGTGAGGTTCTAAATGCGTCCTCGGATTTGCTCAACTGTCCCCTGTCCCCGAACACCACGCCCGAGAATCTGGACAGCTCTGTGGTCGACAAGCAGCTGCGCGAGAAGGAGCACGAGAACGCCGAGCTGAGGGAAGAGCTGCAGAAGCAGAACGCTATCTTGCTGGAGATAAGCAAAAGTGTGGCTTGCTTCGCACAGCATCGAGCCTCTGGCCCCATCAGTGTTGTCCAGCATTTCTATGATCAGGTCCTCCTTCTTCGTTTGCTGCTCCTCGAGCATGGTCTTCTCGTAGGACACCACCTCCAGCTGGGCGCGAACACCGTGCAGCTCCCGGGTGCGCAGCTAGCATTTCGTTGGCGGACATTTGGAGGCGCTGGCGATCGCGATGATCAGCTCGGCGGCTGAGGCGATGCGGATGTGGACGAGGATGTGCCCGGTGTGGTGTCAATGGTTAGCTCGAGACTCATGGTGCTGCAGCTCGGACGACTGGGGCTGATCTGGACGCCCTGGCCGTAAACCACAGCCACATTGTTCATAGACTGGCGGAGAAATTGGCGCGTCAGCTGTTGCTCCAATGTCTGGCCGAAGAAGTTTGCGATGCAAGTCTGCACTAGGTCAGGCAGCTTCTTGCAGATGCTGTGGATGAACACGCTGGGCTGCTTCACGCACGAGTAATGCAGGAGCAGTGTTTAGACGTACACGTAGTCCGCGGTCACAAGTTGTCCACGGCCATCTATGTGGGCACTGAACTCTGGATAATGATCTGCGTTGGAATAAAAATGGGTCTCATTATTTGGCTAGTTTTAAGCAACAAGTTAGGGGAGGAAAATCCTTGGAAAATCCCAAAACCTTTTCGAGGCGCCAAGGGAACTAGCTTAAAAGAGGACTTGAGAAGTGTACATACCCTTGCATGTCCTATAGTAATCTAAGGTTTCACTAAAATTGTATAAAATGGCCATTAATCCTTGAATAATCCTACTATTTCAACTAGTTTATTGACAATAAAGTGAAGTAAAATGGAAGAAAGAAAATCCTTTGAAAATCCCAAAATAAGAAAATAACTAAATTAAAAAGGGGAATTTGATATGTACATATCTAAAAAGAATTTATATTCCCTTGTATTTATAATCACAATTCAATATTTGACTAAATAGGAATAAAATAAACATTTGCCCTTGAACAATACTTATATTTCAACTAGTTTTATTGAAATTAAAAAAAATTGCTCATATAATCAGTTCTATAAGTTAAATATCAAGTCGGTTAGGGTCTATTCAAAGTCCTTCCTTTTCCCCATGAATGTTCCTATATCCAAAACATTTTTTTCTTATCTAGATATGAGGTAATACACCCTGACAGTACTGAAATAATATACAATGACCATTAGTCCTTGAATACCATTATTTCCACTTGTTCTGTTTACAACAAAGTGAAATTCTCATATAATCAGTTCTTTAACAATCGACTCTGGTAGGTGCCTATGTTTTTTCTATATGAAAGTTCCTATATCAAAGGTGTCTTGGAATGTAGACTCATGACATTTGGGCAACCATGACTTTGAAAAAATAGTATCCCCTATAGTATAGTATAGTATTGAAAAAATAGTATAGTATAGTAGTAAAATAGATGAAAGATGACAACCCTGTTTTTCAGGAGACATGACATGCAAAATTATTTCGGGCTGGAAATGCAAAATACCCGAACTCACCTCGGAGGAAGTTCTGCAAAGGCGAGCGGTGCTCCCCGGGCTGGGTCGGCAGCACGTTCTCCTCCTCCACCGGCGCCACCTGGGCCTTTTGCACGTAGATCGAGAAGAATGCATCGATGTCCGACTGCTCCAGCGTGATGAAGTTGTGTTCGGTGAAGCGACACTCGATGACCTGTGTCGGGAAATCGCGTAAGTGGATGGCATCGGGAAGACCTGCGAAGATCCCAGGATCTCTACTACTTACCCACTGGATAAGGACCTTACGCCAGCTGCGCAGGTCCATGGTGCGGGTCGCGCAAGGTCACTAGACCCCCGACGAACAACGGCACTGTTCCCCGAAAACCCAACCGAAAACAATACCTATGGCACAACGTGACTTTAGCAAAATAAAAAAAACACGACCGAACAAAAAGTGTAGAAAATATTCAATAAATGTTTGTGTTTGCCGGGCAGCGAGAGCAGAAAACACGTCTGTCCTGTGTGGAAATGTGGAAGCCTGTGCTCCTACTGACTGCACAACTGGGGCGACTAGCACTGGTGAGTTTGACACTTCCGTTCGACGGGCACAAGGACTACTAGACGCGAAAAAAAATACACGGGGCACGGGGTACAAATAACATTTACTTTCGGCGCGTCGTTTATATTATATTCAAAAGCCGACGCTAGGGATGGGAGAAATGTATCAAAATCGATACTTTTCGTATAAAAATAAATATTTATATCGTGATATTTTTCAACTGACTTATCGCTGTTATCGCTATCAGCAACGTAAGTGACGGAAACGTAAGTGCGTAAATACAAATAAATATTTATGTCCTTCAAATTAGCGTCGGCCTGTTAGCAATGTCCGTCAAATTAGCGTCGGCCTGTTAGCAACGAAAGTGGAACGGTGGAATTTGGAACATGGGGGCTCTTTTTATTTTTAAATTTTCTCGCTTTTTGGGGACCAAATCGAAAAATCTAAAATGCTAGATTGTTAAGAAAGAAAAGATCTATCGATCTAGGTAGGTTTGAGACACATCCGAGGTCTATTAATGTTTCAAAAATGCATTTGAAAAATCGTGTCCCCACAATTTTCTTAACTGCTCCCCTCACAGAGGTTGTGCCAATATGCACGATAAGCCAAGCTATTGGGAGTTAATTCAAGCTCCTTTTCTGAAAGTTTCATTAAAATCAAACCCACAGTTTTCGAGAAAATAGCCTAACAGTGACGCAACCTCGGATTTTCCCCATACAAAAAAGGGGGCAAAAATGAAATTACCTACGGCTCCACTCCTAGAAGTTGTGCCAACATGCACGGTATATGGGTAGATAGGGGATAATCTAAGAAGTGTTCTGTGAAAATGTTATCAAAATCAAACCCACAGATTTTGAGAAAACTGCTTTACAGTTGGGGGTGCTAAAAAGGTTAATAAAAGAACGTTTATTCCAGAAACTGAACCTTTAGATACTAAGACATGAACCACAATGTAAACAGCTTAGCCATGACAATCATTCGACGCTAACTTTCTATAACTTTATACAACTTTCACAGAGGTTGTGCCAACTTGCACGGTATCGCATTAGAAGGGGCATCATTTTAGCTAATTTCTGAATAAATTACAGGCAATTCAAATCCACAGTTTTCGAGAAATTCAAGTATTTTCAATTATGGCTTTTGCCACGCGGTCACACTGTCCAGGCCAGCGAGAAATCGTATGCACCCGTGACATCAACCATCAAAATATATATGCAAACTAAAGTTTGCATATTAATTCATACAACTCTCACAGGGGTTGTGCCAACTTGCACGGTATCGCATTCGAAGGGGCATCATTATAGCTAATTTCTGAGTTAATTACAGGCAATTCAAACCCACAGTTTTCGAGAAATTCAAGTATTTTCAATTATGGCTTTTGCCACGCGGTCACACTGTCCAGACCAGCGAGAAAGCAAATTCAGCCAAGACATTTACCACGAAAAGGTATTTATCGATATATCGCCAAGTGCCAAGCTACGACCTACAACACTTAATTGAGCCAATCGAATACTTTTGGCCGCCAAGTATTGAAAAATATATATTTTATGTTTCAAATTTTCATTGTGATATGTATGCACCCCCTAATTGGTATTTATTTCCCTATTATTTTAATGTATAATTCATCGAAATCGAGCCAGTGGTTTGGTAGAATTTAACATTTTATTGATTTAAGAAAAATATAAAAATTACCTATTTGCTATTGTGGAGTTGCCATACTGCCGAACAGAATCCCCGTTACTTTGAATTAGAAGCTCGTGCAGAGAAGTAAAGTGAAAAGAAAATAAAAGCTGAAATTTATAATATAACTTAAAACATAGATACATCATGTGTAATTTATTCGTATTAAAACTATTTTGCTGCTCGCTAATGCGATTAGTGTGAGTGCTGGCAGCGCGGTTGCCAAACGATTTAAAAATCGCTTAACAGACAACACATCCGCGGCCCAGCTTCATCGCGCCCAACATCCCAGCTTCCACAAAGTGCATATCGATTTCCTTCTGTGTCGACATGTTGATGTCCCAGTGCCACAGAGAGTCTGCTGCATCATTTCTAAGTCTCCTCCGGCTTTTGTTTGAGTTTCGATTCGTGACTTCTCCATCCTGGTTGAAAGTAAATCCGCTCGACACAAAAGGAGCGCGCAGAAGCACACGGAGCATAGCTGGTACAGCGAGGAGCACTCTTCAACTTCCTCCCTCCCCGGCATCGCTACCTTCGTTATCCTTATCATTATCCGGCATACGCGCGGAAACATCGTCCACCCCGAGTAAACAATGTTGGCGCCTGGAAACACTCAAGTGCAATATTTGGCAACAATAACTTAATGTCAACATAAGGTTTTTTCGGATCGTGACTGCAACTCCAGTGGCGGCTTATCAATGTTTAACCAGAGCTGCATAACAGGCGCAGAGCTACAGCAATAAGCCCCGGAGGAGATACTGCTGAGAAGACTTGGATATTTTTGAGAAAACATTTTTTTATTGGACGGAAGAGGCGAGCCCCAAGTGGTATGCATAGCCGAGGACATCGGGCAGGTGCTGAAATCCCATTCTCCCCCAACTAACATTCCGGGGATATGGCGACAAATCCGCTCTTAATTAATTAACATTTGACTTTGTGTACCGCCATGTGAGCTAATTAGAGGTCGCGACCCCCCGCATGGCGACCCCAATTAGTCGCCCCATTCGATTAAACCCGAGTGCGCTTCGGCTGCTTTCCGGAATGGTGTCATACCTGCCATAAAGCATGTCTGCCAGCCGTCAAAGGCGCCGTGTCAACACGACCATTGCACTTCTGCTCCGGCGGGACCAAGATGACATTGCATCACCACCATCGATTCCAGTGGGTCAACAGCCGTCCCGGTGACGGGGTTGCCATCCCCCCGACCCAGGGCTTAGTTCGGTGCGTGTGATTAAACAATTGCATGGCCGGGTGGGAAGCCCTATTTGCCTTTCGGAAAAGAAATTCCTGGAACGGCCCTTATTAAATTGCTCAACCTAAAAGTTTTGAATTTCTCACACGGACACCCTACAACAATTTGGCTCTCAAGTGGCGGCAATGTGACAAGTGGGGGTATTATTTCAAGTGCAGTGGCGTTCATGACTGGGACCCCGGGTGGAGCGGACGCGTCCGCAAAACATTACTCAAATCGCCCCTAATGGTGGTGTATTTATATTTCGGGGCACGGAGGCCAGCTGACCGACTCATGGACGCGCAACAATTCCATTTACAAATTATAGCTTCGGTGTTTTATAACATATAACCTCCTAAGCTTGGAAATAATTTTTATTTATTTATTTACATTCTGGTTTTGGGACAATTGCAAATTGCCACCAACCACTTAATTTAGCTATAGCTACTGGGCCTTAAGCTATTTACATATTTTCTGCAAAAGTTTATTTATATATAGTTATTAACAAAATTTAGATATTGTTATATAAGCGTATGGCCTTGATGAAATCATTGGCGCTGGCGATATTGGTGGATTTTGGGGATAGGGCATCAGGTGACTTTATGGAGAGGAAAAAGTGCCGCACGTTGTTTCGCGTACCGCAGTGCTCGCACTGGGGTGGGGGTTGTTTATTGAGAACATGCTCATGGGTGTATCTTGAGTGTCCAAAACGTAGTCTTAAGAATTTTGTGAGATCTCTGCGGTTGATGTTGTCTTCGGATGGGATGGTGTATTCTTTAATTGATCATTTCTTTTCGTTGACATATTTGTAGTGGTCAGATGCGTTTTATCAGATCGATTCCATTTGTTTTTTGAAAGTATTTTAAATGAATAACTGTGTGTCTGTGAAGTTATAGTTGCATTCCATAACCTGTGGGCTTCTTTTGTTGTGAGCTTCTTTTGCTGCTAGGTCTGATGTGTCGTTACCTGGAATCCACAGTAATATAATCTTTGGTTGGTGGCGGTTGAGGATGTCTCGAGTACGAACGGTATAGAAAGATTGGTTATTGGTGTTGGTAACTAAAGTTACAGCCCTTCAGTTTCACTTGTGAATCACCTTGTGAATCCCGTGGGACATGTCCTCTTGCACAAGTGAAGAACAAGTGACGCTCCATATAGAAAATTGAATGGGATGTCCGCATTTTCACAAGTGAAAATTCAAATGAAAATTTTTCGAAGTCCCACGGGATTTCACTTGTTCCTTATACCCATTTTTCGTATGGCCTGTCACGTGCCGGTGACACGTCTCAAGTGAAATCACTTGTGAAAATAACATTTTTCCCATGAGTTTTCACTTATGAAATCTCTTGCAAGTGACACGTCCCAAGTCAAATCACTTGTGAAAATGAGATTTTTTCCATGCGTTTTCACTTATTAAATCACTTGCAAGTGACACGTCCCAAGTGAAATCACTTGTGAAAATCAGAATTTTTCAATGAGTTTTCACTTATTAAATCACTTGCAAGTGACACGTCCCAAGTCAAATCACTTGTGAAAATGAGATTTTTTCCATGCGTTTTCACTTATGAAATCACTTGCAAGTGATACGTCCCAAGTGAAATCACTTGTGAAAATCAGATTTTTTCCATAAGTTTTCACTTATAGAATTTAAAATACATAAATTTGTATATACTTTTAAATATTTTCTGTTAAAGGACAATTATTTTTAGTAAGCCTAATTTTGTGTTACGTTAATTTGCTTTTTACATTGGTCATCGCCTTCCTTAAACCTTTGTCCGGGTCCTCCGAATCCTTGGCCAACGCTCCTGATAACGATCGTAACGAGTGATACACCAATCGAAAGGTATCGTAAAAACCAAAAAGATTGCATACCAAGACTTTCGAAATATAGATTTGTTTGGGAGAAAAGGCGGTGAAAGTGTAAAAGTAAAATTTTAGAAAATTGGAGCTGCTGGATACGGTGGGGCTAAAAACCCCCGGCTATTTAGCTAGTTTTATTCTTACTGGGAGTAAGCGTCGAATGACACCTCATTTGTTGAAATGAATTTTAAAAGCAATTAAAACTTATACCAAAAGTACACCAAACTTTTATAAACTATATACTCATGTTTGTTAAATTAAGTTTAGTTCGACTTAACTTGTTTCCAGTCCATTTTTAAAGTACTTAGACCAGATAATAATAAGAAACAACACGATCCTTGAACGATCACATTTTCCCCAATTTCAAAGGCGACTCAACATACAAGCTCAAAGTGTCCCAACTTACAGACCTCCTAATTTTCCGACCTCTCCCCTAAAAATTAAAAAAATTACATGAATATTTTCTTGTTATTTTCAGAAATAAAAATGTAAACGTGACCAAGGCTATAGAAGCCGCTTTAGAGCTATGACTAATAGGGACGTCAGGCCGTTTGTCAGAAAACGAGTACCAAATAATTCTTACGTCTTTACGTAAAAATTTTTGTATTGCCAATAGTGGATATTTTAAGCAAAAAAATGCTCCAAAAAAATGGCAGAAACGATTTTTCCTAAATTACAAAAGAGTTTTAGAAAAGTTGAATTTAAAAAGAAAGACTTTTTTATTGGAAAATAAATCAGAGAAATCAGAAAATGAATTTCCTGAAGTTAGTGGTAGTGGCTTCCTGAATTGCAATCACTTCCGCTTGGAAAACACTACAGTGGTCTGGTAGGCGGAATGAGACTTTTAAGTCTAGTTCGGGGGAAAAGACTCCCCCACCTGTTTGGGAGTTAAGCTTGGAACCGTCAGTGTATATGTTGACGGCGTTTACGAATTTATGTGGGAGGTTGTCCCAGTCTGAACGGGTGGGTATATAAATTTTGTATCTTCTTTTGAAGTCGACTATGGGTGGGGCGTAGTCTGTATAACGTGGTAGGGGTGAATGCTTTGATAGGATATTGGAGTGACCCGTGGAGCCTGTTGTCCATGCCGCTGCTTCACGGAGCCTCAGCGCTGTGGCTGATGCCCAGCTTTTGGCAAGTAGGTCCAGGGGTTGGAGATCGAGAATTGTATTTAGTGCCTCAGTGGCGGTAGTGCGCAGCGCCCCACTGATGCAGAGCTCTGCGCCTCTTTGGATCTTGTGAAGGATCCGGAGGTTACAGTTTTTATCTAGAGAAGGCCACCAAACGATGTTTCCGTAGAGTAGAATGGGCCTGACTATTGCAGTATATAGCCAGTGAACTATCATGGGGGAGAAACCCCACTTCCTCCCCATGGCTTTTTTACAAGCGAAGAGGGCTATGGCCGCTTTGCGTGTGCGATCTAGGATGTTATCAGTCCAGAGGAGCTTTTTGTCAAGAATGACACCTAGGTACTTTGCTTGGTTGCTAAAGGTTAGGCGCGTTTGGTGTAGTTTTGGGGGAACTAGAATTGGTACCTTGTACTTCCTTGTAAAGAGAACTAGTTCGGTTTTTTCCGGGTTAACTCACAGTCCACAGCCAGCTGTCCACCGGGAGAGGGTGGATAGGGCTGTCTCCATTAGATTGCAAAGGGTTTGCGGGAATTTACCCTGCAGTAGGATAACCACGTCATCCGCGTAGGCTACCACTTTTGTGCCCGCCTCTTCTAGGAGTGAAAGCAGTTTGTTGACCACTAAAACCCATAGAAGAGGTGAGAGTACGCCCCCTTGTGGGGTTCCTCTACTGACGTTCCTGGTCGAGTGGGCCGGTCCCATAGTGAAGTGCACTACCCTGCTGGTTAGCATGGTGTGTATGAGTCCCACTATGGGCCACTCAATGCCCAGTTCAGTCAGAGCACAAGTAATCGCCGTTGGGGTGACGTTGTTAAAGGCGCCTTTTATGTCTAGAAACGCTACAAGAGAGTATTCCTTATTGCGGAAGCCTCGTTCTGTACTGTACACTAGAGAGTGGAGGGCGGTATCGGTTGACCTACCCTTACGGTACGCATGCTGTGCGTCAGAGAGTAGGCTATGGTCGATGGTTAGTCTGATATGGGTGTCGATTAGCCTTTCCAGGGTCTTCAACAAGAAGGAAGAGAGACTGATCGGGCGGAAGTCCTTTGGGTTGGTGTGGGAGGGCTTGCCGGCTTTCGGTATAAAAATTACCTTAACGTCCAGCCACCTTGTTGGAATATGGTTTAGAGCAAGGCAGCCGTTGAAGATGGCTGTCAGCCAGGGAAGGGACATATCTAGTGTCCGTTGTAACTGAGCCGGGAAGAACCCATCTGGGCCAGGTGATTTGCAGGGCTTAAAAGAGTTGACAGCCCACTGAATGCGGCCAGGGTTTGAAATGTTGTCAATACTCTGGTCGTCTAAATTCTCCTCTATGTGGAGGTCCTCCACTACATGGGTGTTCTTAGGGAAGTGGGTGTCTAATAGTAGTTCAAGGGTTTCCTGAATGTTTTCCGTCCAGCTGTCAGCATTGGTTTTAAGATAGCCAATGGTCGCTGGAGCTTTAGCTAGAATTTTTCTGAGTCTGGATGCCTCCGCAGTAGATTCTATACCACTGCAGAAGTTAGCCCAGGCTCTTCGTTTTGATATTCTAATTTCCTTTTTGTATAGGCTTAGTTTTGTATGATATAAATTCCAGGTGGATTCGCTATTGTTGTATTTAGCTTTATTGAAGTAAGTTCTACACTCTCTTTTAAGTTTCGCTAGGGTTGGGTTCCACAATGGGGGTTTGTTCTTTGTTTTGACTGTTCTGCATTACATTGCCCTGGTACCACCCTGCATCTGTGCAATCGGGTGGCGGGCCTGGGTTTTCGTCCAGCACTTTCAAGGCCACTGATGCAAGGGCCCGTCTAACCAGACCCCATTGGTTTCTTGGGATCCTTCCGCCTTCAACGCTCTGGTCGATGACACCAATGATCTTCCGATCCTTTACCACTTCCGCAAAGGATCTCGACCATGTGCCGCGGTTGGTTACCTTAGCCTTCTTGCTCGCTGGTTGAGCTGACTGCATCAACCTCTCTCGCTTGTTGCTGTGGGTGGTGGTCATAGCGATGTCGAAGTCGAAGGATAATTGCCTTTGCCCAGGCTATGTCCTCTTGGATTTTCAGGTAATCCAATTTCGATGTCTGATCCTCCCGTATCGGATTGGTGGCCAGCCGTTTGAGGATCCTAGAAGCCTTCCTTCTTTCAAGAGGTCCTGCCTGGTTAGGTGGTACCCTTTTAAACTCCTTTGCCCTGGTACTCACCACGAGACCGGCCTTAGCGCTACCCTCAGGTTGGAGTGGCTTGTTAGCCACACATACGCTGGTGGGAGGCTTGGGCTTGTCGCTATGGCGAGTTGGGCTTAGCCGGCTGCGTTGTTCGCTGGCCTTGGCAGGGGTGGACGTCACGTGGACTGGGGTAGTCAGAGCCGTGATCTTGCTCTTTCTTTCGTCGTTGGTTACGACTTCCGACTTTATAAGAGTGTCGGGCTCTTGTCTTGTGCAGTCTTTTAGTTTTATATTTGTTAAATTCTTCATGTTAATTCCCACGAGCTGCGGAGAAAGGACAGGTCTACCCGGGCAGAGATCCGCCGTACCCGGGTAAGGCTGAATTAGAACAGGCGGTCGCCACTTGCCTGAGCTCACCGTTTGAGACTGAGTTGTTTGATGACTCGGGCTCCCAGCCAGATTGACTCTCGGCACGGTACGAGTGACACCCTAGTCCAGCCCGGGGTGAGATGAGTTGTGTGGGTAGGGAAGAGGTAGGTACAGAGCGTGTGGGCAGGGGTGTGTGTGAGCTATTTGTCGGAGGCGGCAGCACAAGCGCGACGTCGGTACTGCTACGGCGCAGATACCCGCTGACTGTCCGGGGCTACTTATTTGCGCTTCGTGTTGGGGGCTTGGCGGTAGCCGGGCCGTGTCCAACTTCCACGCTTATTCGTAGCTACCCTGGAGAACCAGGGCGCTCGCTATCCGCAACCTGCGACCCGTTCGGTAGCCTTCAGCTCGGCGCCCTCAGAGCCATCCCACTAGCTCTTTGGCCGAAAAAAAAGGAACAAGTAAAATCCCGTGGGACTTCGAAAAATTTTCATTTGAATTTTCACTTGTGAAAATGCGGACATCCCATACAATTTACTATATGGAGCGTCACTTGTTCTTCACTTGTGCAAGAGGACATGTCCCACGGGATTCACAAGGTGATTCACAAGTGAAACTTTTTTTTTGAACTGAAGGGCTGTAACTTTAGTTACCAACACCAATAACCAATCTTTCTATACCGTTCGTACTCGAGACATCCTCAACCGCCACCAACCAAAGATTATATTACTGTGGATTCCAGGTAACGACACATCAGACCTAGCAGCAAAAGAAGCTCACAACAAAAGAAGCCCACAGGTTATGGAATGCAACTATAACTTCACAGACACACAGTTATTCATTTAAAATACTTTCAAAAAACAAATGGAATCGATCTGATAAAACGCATCTGACCACTACAAATATGTCAACGAAAAGAAATGATCAATTAAAGATTATACCATCCCATCCGAAGACAACATCAACCGCAGAGATCTCACAAAATTCTTAAGACTACGTTTTGGACACTCAAGATACACCCATGAGCATGTTCTCAATAAACAACCCCCACCCCAGTGCGAGCACTGCGGTACGCGAAACAACGTGCGGCACTTTTTCCTCTCCATAAAGTCACCTGATGCCCTATCCCCAAAATCCACCAATATCGTCAGCGCCAATGATTTCATCAAGGCCATACGCTTATATAACAATATCTAAATTTTGTTAATAACTATATATAAATAAACTTTTGCAGAAAATATGTAAATAGCTTAAGGCCCAGTAGCTATAGCTAAATTAAGTGGTTGGTGGCAATTTGCAATTGTCCCAAAACCAGAATATAAATAAATAAATAAAAATTATTTCCAAGCTTAGGAGGTTATATGTTATAAAACCCCGAAGCTATAATTCAGCTGGCCTCCGTGCCCCGAAATATAAATACACCACCATTGGGGGCGATTTGAGTAATGTTTTGCGGACGCGTCCGCTCCACCCGGGGTCCCAGTCATGAACGCCACTGCACTTGAAATACTAACCCCACTTGGCACATTGCCGCCACTTGAGAGCCAAATTTTTGTAGGGTGTCCGTGTGAGAAATTCAAAACTTTTAGGTTGAGCAATTTAATAAGGGCCGTTCCAGGAATTTCTTTTCCGAAAGGCAAATAGGGCTTCCCACCCGGCCATGCAATTGTTTAATCACACGCACCGAACTAAGCCCTGGGTCGGGGGGATGGCAACCCCGTCACCGGGACGGCTGTTGACCCACTGGAATCGATGGTGGTGATGCAATGTCATCTTGGTCCCGCCGGAGCAGAAGTGCAATGGTCGTGTTGACACGGCGCCTTTGACGGCTGGCAGATATGCTTTATGGCAGGTATGACACCATTCCGGAATGCAGCCAAAGCGCACTCGGGTTTAATCGAATGGGGCGACTAATTGGGGTCGCCATGCGGGGGGTCGCGACCACTAATTAGCTCACATGTCGGTACACAAAGTCAAATGTTATAATGTAGACATTATTATGTAGACATTAAATTATTGTTGCCAAATATTGCACTTGAGTGTTTCCAGGCGCCAACATTGTTTACTCGGGATGGAGGATGTTTCCGCGCGTATGCCGGATAATGATAAGGATAACGAAGATAGCGATGCCGGGGAGGGAGGAAGTTGAAGAGTGCTCCTCGCTGTACCAGCTAAGCTCCGTGTGCTTCTGCGCGCTCCTTTTGTGTCGAGCGGATTTACTTTCAACCAGGATGGAGAAGTCACGAATCGAAACTCAAACAAAAGCCGGAGGAGACTTAGAAATGATGCAGCAGACTCTCTGTGGCACTGGGACATCAACATGTCGACACAGAAGGAAATCAATATGCACTTTGTGGAAGCTGGGATGTTGGGCGCGATGAATCTGGGCCGCGGATGTGTTGTCTGTTAAGCGATTTTTAAATCGTTTGGCAACCGCGCTGCCAGCACTCACACTAATCGCATTAGCGAGCAGCAAAATAGTTTTAATACGAATAAATTACACATAATGTATCTATGTTTTAAGTTTTATTATAAATTTCAGCTTTTATTTTCTTTTCACTTTACTTATCTGCACGAGCTTCTAATTCAAAGTAACGGGGATTCTGTTCGGCAGTATGGCAACTCCACAATAGCAAATAGGTAATTTTTATATTTTTCTTAAATCAATAAAATGTTAAATTCTACCAAACCACTGGCTCGATTTCGATGAATTATACATTAAAATAATAGGGAAATAAATACCAATTAGGGGGTGCATACATATCACAATGAAAATTTGAAACATAAAATATATATTTTTCAATACTTGGCGGCCAAAAGTATTCGATTGGCTCAATTAAGTGTTGTAGGTCGTAGCTTGGCACTTGGCGATATATCGATAAATACCTTTTCGTGGTAAATGTCTTGGCTGAATTTGCTTTCTCGCTGGTCTGGACAGTGTGACCGCGTGGCAAAAGCCATAATTGGAAATACTTGAATTTCTCGAAAACTGTGGGTTTGACTTGCCTGTAATTAACTCAGAAATTAGCTATAATGATGCCCCTTCGAATGCGATACCGTGCAAGTTGGCACAACATCTGTGAGAGTTGTATGAATTAATTAAAATTTGCATATATATTTTGATGGTTGATGTCACGGGTGCATACGATTTCTCGCTGGCCTGGACAGAGTGACCGCGTGGCAAAAGCCATAATTGAAAATACTTGAATTTCTCGAAAACTGTGGGTTTGAATTGCCTGTAATTTATTCAGAAATTAGCTAAAATGATGCCCCTTCGAATGCGATACCGTGCAAGTTGGCACAACCCCTGTGAGAGTTGTATGAATTAATATGCAAACTTTAGTTTGCATATATATTTTGATGGTTGATGTCACGGGTGCATACGATTTCTCGCTGGCCTGGACAGTGTGACCGCGTGGCAAAAGCCATAATTGAAAATACTTGAATTTCTCGAAAACTGTGGATTTGAATTGCCTGTAATTTATTCAGAAATTAGCTAAAATGATGCCCCTTCTAATGCGATACCGTGCAAGTTGGCACAACCTCTGTGAAAGTTGTATAAAGTTATAGAAAGTTAGCGTCGAATGATTGTCATGGCTAAGCTGTTTACATTGTGGTTCATGTCTTAGTATCTAAAGGTTCAGTTTCTGGATTAAACGGTCTTTTATTAATCTTTTTAGCACCCCCAACTGTAAAGCAGTTTTCTCAAAATCTGTGGGTTTGATTTTGATAACATTTTCACAGAACACTCCTTAGATTATCCCCTATCTACCCATATACCGTGCATGTTGGCACAACTTCTAGGAGTGGAGCCGTGGTAATTTCATTTTTGCCCCCTTTTTTGTATGGGGAAAATCCGAGGTTGCGTCACTGTTAGGCTGTTTTCTCGAAAACTGTGGGTTTGATTTTAATGAAACTTTCAAAAAAGGAGCTTGAATTAACTCCCAATAGCTTGGCTTATCGTGCATATTGGCACAACCTCTGTGAGGGGAGCAGTTAAGAAAATTGTGGGGACACGATTTTTCAAATGCATTTTTGAAACATTAATAGACCTCGGATGTGTCTCAAACCTACCTAGATCGATAGATCTTTTCTTTCTTAACAATCTAGCATTTTAGATTTTTCGATTTGGTCCCCAAAAAGCGAGAAAATTTAAAAATAAAAAGGGCCCCCATGTTCCAAATTCCACCGTTCCACTTTCGTTGCTAACAGGCCGACGCTAATTTGACGGACATTGCTAACAGGCCGACGCTAATTTGAAGGACATAAATATTTATTTGTATTTACGCACTTACGTTTCCGTCACTTACGTTGCTGATAGCGATAACAGCGATAAGTCAGTTGAAAAATATCACGATATAAATATTTATTTTTATACGAAAAGTATCGATTTTGATACATTTCTCCCATCCCTAGCGTCGGCTTTTGAATATAATATAAACGACGCGCCGAAAGTAAATGTTATTTGTACCCCGTGCCCCGTGTATTTTTTTTTCGCGTCTAGTAGTCCTTGTGCCCGTCGAACGGAAGTGTCAAACTCACCAGTGCTAGTCGCCCCAGTTGTGCAGTCAGTAGGAGCACAGGCTTCCACATTTCCACACAGGACAGACGTGTTTTCTGCTCTCGCTGCCCGGCAAACACAAACATTTATTGAATATTTTCTACACATTTTGTTCGGTCGTGTTTTTTTTATTTTGCTAAAGTCACGTTGTGCCATCGGTATTGTTTTCGGTTCGGTTTTTGGGGGACAGTGCCGTTGTTCGTCGGGGGTCTAGTGACCTTGCGCGACCCGCACCATGGACCTGAGCAGCTGGCGTAAGGTCCTTATCCAGTGGGTAAGTAGTAGAGATCCTGGGATCTTCGCAGGTCTTCCCGATGCCATCCACTTACGCGATTTCCCGACACAGGTCATCGAGTGTCGCTTCACCGAACACAACTTCATCACACTGGAGCAGTCGGACATCGATGCCTTCTTCTCGATCTACGTGCAAAAGGCCCAGGTGGCGCCGGTAGAGGAGGAGAACGCGCTGCCGGCCCAGCCTGGGGAGCACCGCTCCCCCCTGCAGAACTTCCTCCGAGGTGAGTTCGGGTATTTTGCATTTCCAGCCCGAAATAATTTTGCATGTCATGTCTCCTGAAAAACAGGGTTGTCATCCTTCATCTATTTTACTACTATACTATACTATTTTTTCAATACTATACTATACTATAGGGGATACTATTTTTTCAAAGTCATGGTTGCCCAAATGTCATGAGTCTACATTCCAAGACACCTTTGATATAGGAACTTTCATATAGAAAAAACATAGGCACCTACCAGAGTCGATTGTTAAAGAACTGATTATATGAGAATTTCACTTTGTTGTAAACAGAACAAGTGGAAATAATGGTATTCAAGGACTAATGGTCATTGTATATTATTTCAGTACTGTCAGGGTGTATTACCTCATATCTAGATAAGAAAAAAATGTTTTGGATATAGGAACATTCATGGGGAAAAGGAAGGACTTTGTATAGACCCTAACCGACTTGATATTTAACTTATAGAACTGATTATATGAGCAATTTTTTTTAATTTCAATAAAACTAGTTGAAATATAAGTATTGTTCAAGGGCAAATGTTTATTTTATTCCTATTTAGTCAAATATTGAATTGTGATTATAAATACAAGGGAATATAAATTCTTTTTAGATATGTACATATCAAGTTCCCCTTTTTAATTTAGTTATTTTCTTATTTTGGGATTTTCAAAGGATTTTCTTTCTTCCATTTTACTTCACTTTATTGTCAATAAACTAGTTGAAATAGTAGGATTATTCAAGGATTAATGGCCATTTTATACAATTTTAGTGAAACCTTAGATTACTATAGGACATGCAAGGGTATGTACACTTCTCAAGTCCTCTTTTAAGCTAGTTCCCTTGGCGCCTCGAAAAGGTTTTGGGATTTTCCAAGGATTTTCCTCCCCTAACTTGTTGCTTAAAACTAGCCAAATAATGAGACCCATTTTTATTCCAACGCAGATCATTATCCAGAGTTCAGTGCCCACATAGATGGCCGTGGACAACTTGTGACCGCGGACTACGTGTACGTCTAAACACTGCTCCTGCATTACTCGTGCGTGAAGCAGCCCAGCGTGTTCATCCACAGCATCATAAATTAATATTTTTGAATTCATATTTAATGGTTGTTAATTATTTAATTAAATTAAAGCTACTAGGTACATAATTCTAAAATTAATATTGGCGAAAAAGGGCGCTGTTTAGGAAATATAAATTCAAAGTACCTACATAATACCTACCCAAAATTCCATAAATATATATTTATATTTTTTTTGTTTTTCTTCTTGAAAAGCTGGAACAGCGCCTGGAGGAATCCAGCCTGAAGCGCGACAAGCAGGAGCTGGATCGTTGTCTACAGGAAGCGCGCGAGGAGTTACACAACCGACGTGAGGTTCTAAATGCGTCCTCGGATTTGCTCAACTGTTCCCTGTCTCCGAACACCACGCCCGAGCATCTGGACAGCTCTGTGGTCGAGAAGCAGCTGCGCGAGAAGGAGCACGAGAACGCCGAGCTGAGGAAAGAGCTGCAGAAGCAGAACGCTATCTTGCTGGAGCTAAGCGAGAGTGTGGCTTGCTTCGTCGAGAAGCACAGCATCGAGCCTGACCCTCTGGCCCCATCAATGTTGTCCAGCATTTCTATGATCAGGTCCTCCTTCTCCGTTTGCTGCTCCTCGAGCATGGTCTTCTCGTAGGACACCACCTCCAGCTGGGCGCGAACACCGTGCAGCTCCCGGGTGCGCTGCTAGCATTTCGTTGGCGGACATTTGGAGGCGCTGGATGACGGATCTGTGGCGTGCTGCTCGGCGGCTGAGGCGATGCGGATGTGGACGAGGAATGGTCAGTTCGGGACTCATGGTGCTGCAGCTCGGACGACTGGGGCTGATCTGGACGCCCTGGCGGTAAATCACAGCCACATTGTTCATAGACTGGCGGAGAAATTGGCGCGTCAGCTGTTGCTCCAACGTCTGGCCGAAGAAGTTTGCGATGCAGGTCTGCACTAGCTCCGGCAGCTTCTTGCAGATGCTGTGGATAAACACGCTGGGCTGCTTCACGCATGAGTAATGCAGGAGCAGTGTGTAGACATACACGTAGTCCGCGGTCACAAGTTGGCCACGGCCATCTATGTGGGCACTGAACTCTGGATAATGATCTCGGAGGAAGTTCTGCAGGGGGGAGCGGTGCTCCCCAGGCTGGGCCGGCAGCGCGTTCTCCTCCTCTACCGGCGCCACCTGGGCCTTTTGCACGTAGATCGAGAAGAAGGCATCGATGTCCGACTGCTCCAGTGTGATGAAGTTGTGTTCGGTGAAGCGACACTCGATGACCTACTGGATAAGGACCTTACGCCAGCTGCGCAGGTCCATGGTGCGGGTCGCGCAAGGTCACTAGACCCCCAAGACGAACAACGGCACTGTTCCCCGAAAACCGAAACGAAAACAATACCGATGGCACAACGTGACTTAAGCAAAATAAAAAAAACACGACCGAACAAAAAGTGTAGAAAATATTCACTAAATGTTTGTTTGCCGGGCAGAGAGAGCAGCAAACAGGCCTGTCGTGTGTGGAAACTTGTGGTCCTACTAACTGCACAACTGGGGCGACTAGCACTGGTGAGTTTGACACTTCCGTTCGACGGGCACAAGGACTACTAGACGCGAAAAAAAACACGGGGCACGGGGAACAAATAACAATTACTTTCGGCGCGTCGTTTATTTTATATTCAAAAAACAGCAACAAACGGAAAACACAAGCGAGCGGCCACAGCAAGCAAACACAACAGACGCAAAACAACATTGAAAGTTGTAAAGAAGTCTCGTAGGCTGGGATATACTCAGTCCCGTCAGGGTCTCTTTACCGAAAATATTTGTAAAGATATGGGACAAAAAGGTCTAATACGAAAATCGGTTGGCTGGCGTGAGATGTAGAGTGCCAGCCACCGGGGTACGGAGTGAGAGAAACAGTTTATTCGGTGTCTGTAGCAGAGTGAAAAGCGTCAGCGGTAACACGCATTTGGGCCTGGCTCATAGCATTCGCTACGAGAAGGCCGAGATAGAGGGGATCGATTATGGGGACAACTTTTCCCTAGGGCAGAATTTATGGCCTAAAATCTAGGCATTTGTCTGGAAATATTCATATTTATGCGTGGCCAGCTTGATTGGATTTTTTTCCCTACGAGTTGCATTAAAACCAGGCGAGAAATACATTTATTGGGGTATTTTTATTGATTCATTTGTAACTCGAGTTTCTACTTTATTTTGTTTTCCCAGTGTAGTCGGGCGCGAGTTGGCTCAACACAGCCGGCAGTGATAGGAGAAGAAGAATAAATTTTCCTTTTAAAAAGAAAGAGGGTGTGGCAGTGCGTAGTATTTTTAATATCTGAGAAATATTTTTATTTAATTAATGAGCAACAGGTTTCCTAAAGTTGGGTCCACCCCTTTCTCTCGGTGTAGTCAGCTCGGAAATCAAATCAGAAATCAAAGTAGTCAAAGGGAAAAAGAACAACATGGCAACAACATGTGTTCAGATATGTAAGAAAATATTCTTTGTTTAAATTCTTGGTTCATGTTTTTTTTTTTCTCAGTGCTCGCAATTAACGGGTTAGGTTAGGTCATGGTTTATAAATTCTAGCCTACTCTGGGCGAAACCGCATCGAGGCCTTCGAGAAATTTCTCATTGCACGGGACTCTCACGCTCTCACGCACACACACACGCGTGACTCCGGGTGCTCCGCCGCTGGTCCTGGGCAGGCACACTCTCCTCGAGGTCGTCTAGGTAAACTCCTTCCTGGGTCACTTGGCATCAGCCCGAAGGCAAAAGACTCCTGTTGTCCACATAAATTTGCTCTGATCGCACTTCTGATCCCGTGCGCCGCCTTTGCAAGAGTCCCCTGCTTCTCGCACTTCTGGTCCGGTGCGCCGCGTTTTCCAAAAGTCACCTGCTCGCACTTCTGGTCCGGTGCGCTGCGTTTTCCAAAAGTGAACTGCTCGCACTTCTGGTCCGGTGCGCCGCGTTTTCCAAAAGAGAGACCTGTTTCTGATCCCGTGCACCGACTTTGCAAAAATGACTCCTCGCACTTCTGATCCCGTGCACCTCCTTTTCCAAAAGAGAGCTCCTGTTTCTGATCACGTGCACCGCCTTTGCAAAAATGACTCCTCGCACTTCTGATCCCGTGCACCGCCTTTTCCAAAAGAGAGCTAGTTAAGCTTTGCCGCCGCGTTTTGTTCAAGTTTTCGGCTGCTCTGGGTTTTTTCCACTTGTCGAAGTTTCGGTACTCCTTTTCTCTCGCTCTTCCCTTGGCGCGTGCCAATTTTCGGGGGTTGTTTTCCTCCTCGATCGCATGTCCTCTCTCGCTTGCACCTGTGCGGCGCTGCACTTATCGTGGTGAATATTTCGTTGCTCTCCAGGTGTGTGTGTGTGTGTGTGTGGCTACTGCTGATGTGAGAACGGAGGGGGAAAAGGTAAACAGAACCTATCGCTTAGGCTGAGCTAAAATAATTATTGTGTATCAATATAACTACAAATCTTATGATTATTGGCTAAGCTTATATATTAAATGCACTGTACAATGTTTTTTTTTACAAAGTTATTCGCGAGGGTTTTGTTTGCTGTTGGCGCTGGCGATGTTGTAGCTGCTAGCTGGCGTTGTTGTTGGCGCTGGCGGCCGATGCTGTTGGCGCTGGCGATGTTGTAGCTGCTAGCTGGCGATGTTGTTGGCGCTGGCGGCCGATGCTGTTGGCGATGGCGATGTTGGTGGCGCTATTTGTGAGGGGTCAAACGACTCCTCACAAAGTCCAAGGATACCCCCAAGGATGCCCCAAGGATACTACGGAAGGAGTCCAAGGATACCTCCAAGGATGACCAAAGGATACTACGAAAGGATCCCAAGGATACCCCCAAGGATTCCCAAAGGATACTACGAAAGGAGTCCAAGGATACGTCCAAAGATTCCCAAAAGGTACTACGGCACAGAGCAGAGAGCTGTACCGTAGATCTGGGTAGTAAGAAGGAGAGGCCGATGGAAATAGCGGGATTGAGCAAAGAGGAAGGCTCGGAACCGAGGTGTCATTAAAGGGAGCCCAGGCTCCAGCTGAACAATCAAAATCGACGAGCATCATGAGCACTCGCATAACCAGGAGCGAAGCGCGCAAAATGATGGCTGCCCACCAGCCGTCCGGAGGATCTAGCCCGGGGCAAGGATGGTCGACAGCCCGGCCTACCCGAACCTCGCGGCGGATCTCCGGGCGGGGCGTCCCCGAGTCGGTCATCAGCTCCGACAGCGACGCCGAGTTGGTGGAGGACCCGCGGGTGGAGCAACGGCGATGGCGGTTTCCCAAAGCGGTCAACCGGGCCGACGGACGCATCCCGACTTACGAGGCGGAGGTGGAGTGGGCTAGCGAAGAGCCGCCCCAGGACCAGCTGGCTCCCAGTAGCCATGCCGAGGCTGTGGTAGCGGCTACGTGGGAGTTTCGACGAAAGTGCGTGGCGCGAAGGCGGAGTGAGGAGCGGCGGGGAAAGGAGATGGAGGAGTCGCCGGAGTGGCAGGCCCAACTGCGGATGGCCGAGGAGGAGGAGCAGCAGCTGTGGGAAAACCCGGGGTACCCACCCACGCCGAGGTATGCGCCCGAGCCCTGCATCCCGCCGCAAGAAGTGGCAGACGACTGGGCGTCCTCACCTCCGCGGTGGCTGCCCTAAATACCGCCCACACCGCGGTACGAGGGGTCACCACAGTGGACGCCAGCACGACCGCCCACGCCGAGGTTCGAGCAGCCACCACCGCAGAAGCAGCCACCACAGCAGCAGCAGCTCGAGCGCGAGCAGCCACCACCGCAGCAGCAGCCACCACAGCGGCAGCAGTTCGAACGCGAGCAGCCACCACCGCAGCAGCAGCCACCGCAGCAGCAGCCACCGCAGCAGCAGCAGCTCGAACGCGAGCAACCACCATCGCAGCAGCAGCCACCACAGCAGCAGCCACCACCGCAGCAGCAGCCACCACAGCAGCAGCCACCACTACAGCAGCAGCCACCACCGCAGCAGCAACACATCCGGACGGACATACCGGCACCCGGACGTTCGTGGCCGAATGAGTTAGGTGGCGACAGCAGACGGTTGTCTGGACCTAGCCGGAGGGACCCGTAGAGGAGACGGCAGCGACGGAGGAGCCCCGAATCTGGGAAGAAAGTGGTCCCCGGGTGAGCCCGCTGGATCCCAGGACCCGTGGCAGACCGGAGTGGGCACCACCGACACCGAGCACCGGACCAACAACGCCAAGGACAGGGCCATCGACGCCAATGCCTACCGGGAGCGCGACAGTAACCGCGGAGCCTCTGGAGCGAGGACCCTGGCCTGAGCCCGTGGAAAACGGCCGTCCTCCGCTCAAGCGGCAGCACTGGGCGCCCGAAGTGTCCGAGGTGGTGACACGGCCGAAATTGTCGCGGACGGTGTCGGCGCCGGAGGGCCAGCGATGGCGAGAGATCGCGGAGCATGAGTGGTCCGAAGGGATCGCGGAGGCACCGGTGGTACAGGAGGCTCGCATCCTGGGCGGCAGGCGCAGCGTGCGCGTATGGAGAGAGGGGCGCGCGTTCCGCGTCCGGTTGGGGCTGGCGGGCACGAGAGTGTTCGAGGAGCGGCCGAAATAAAATTTGAATAAAATGAAAAAAAAAAAAAAGGATCTCTCCACTCTGGGTCCAAAGTCCGTGCCTCCTGGTTGACCCACTTGTCCTTCACGTACCGCTTCCAATAGATGCTCCGCCCACTGCTGCCACTCCGCTGATTGCCGTTCTGCTTGTGGCACGCCTGTGTGCCGCTCCACTGCCGAGATGTGGCACTTCCTCTCCCGGTCCAAAGTTCACGGGAGAGTCCAAAGTCCGGTGGAGTTCCGTTATCCTGTTTTGCACACGGCACTCTTGCCTTGCCCGCGAAGTCTCCATTCTCTCTCGTTCAACATGCTTGGTCTCCAAACTCTCTCGCTCTCCGTCCTTGGTCTCCAAACTCTCTCGATCTCCATCCTTGGTCTCCAAACTCTCTCGATCTCCATCCTTGGTCTCCAAACTCTCTCGCTCTCCATCCAAGTCTCCAAACTCTCCTCGCCGCGCCGTTACTACGCGAATTCGCCGCGTAACTGGTAAGCGGCCGGCCATCTGCTGCTGCATCTATTTGTGGGGAGTTATTCAACTCCTCACATTCCCCCCTTACTTCGGGAAACATTTAGAACTTGTTTCTACTCTCCGGCGTTTCCTTGCATGTCCTAGCCTTCGAGTCATTGTGATTCCCGCGGCGCTCCCTCGTTGCTCCCTCGATGCTCCCTCGACGCTCTTAACTCCCTTGAGCTTCTACAGCGCTGATCATCCTCCTCGTAGCAACTTTAAATCTCCCGCGCCGATGTTTCCCGTGTCTCCACTGGGACATCGATACTCATGGGCTATCGATCCCAGCTCGGTGCTCGTTGCTGCGTCTCACTCCTTTCCATGTTTCCTCCGCCTGGTCACACCATTCGTGCGTGATCGATATTTATTCGCATATCGATACCGACGGTGCGGCGTTGCCACCTGCTCGTTTGCGATATTTCCACTTTGGCCGATATTTCCATTGTCGTGTGCCCATCGATCGCACTATCGTCCAGTGCCAATCGATCGCCTATCGAGGCGCCCCCTTCCCTGGCTCGTGGTGATTTTGCAACTTTCATAGGTATGTAAGTTTCTTTTGCATTTCCTTCACTCCTTTTTATCTCATCCTTTCGTCCTCTCTCGCCCTTCACTCGTCCTCTGTTGGACGCACCCGCTCTCAAAAGCTGCCAATGTGGAGGCATCTGACTCCACATTGGCAGCTTTTGAGAGCGGGTGCGGAGAGGACTTCGCATTCGCTTCGCAACCAGCACAGCAGGTAAGTATTTATGATGTCCGTTTCTCTTTCCTGCATTAAGCCCCCTTTAAATTTCAGGTTGCTGGTGCGGCCCATGCATGCCCCGTTCTTTTTCTTGTTTTTAGTCAACTGTTGGTGTGGTGCGTGTTTCTGTTTTTTTTTTTTGTGACCAGCTGGCTACGGTGTAGATCTGATTCTGCACCGTCCTCCCCTTTTCCTCGGGTAACAACTAGACGAGCTCGTTCGGCGCATTCCGTATAGAATCTCCGGATGCTGCGGTGTATGTCTGGACTGCGCGTCTTGTGTTGCTTGTCTCCTTCCGCGCTTACTCTCTTCTACGTTACCCGTATCCTTGTGCCGTTTTGTAAGTGTCCCTTCCACCTGGCGTTATCGCGGATGACTCTGGCAACTGCCCGACGCTGAATCCTGTTGCCTTGCGGTCGGGATCACCTTCCATCCCTATCCACGTCCTTGACCTTTCTGCGTGGCGTGTGGATGACTCTCGCTTCGGCCTGACGCATAATCCTTTGGCCTCGCAGTCTGGATTAACGAGAAACCCTTATCCATGTCCTTGTGCTATCCTGATTGTCCTTTCCGTGTGGCGTATGGATGACTCTCGCTTCGGCCTGACGCCTAATCCTGTCGCCTCGTACCCGTTGTTAGACATCTGACGTTTCTGCTGTCTGCTCGTTTAGTTGTTGCTTGAGCTCGCCAACGTGAACTGTCTTTTCTTTTTTCGACTGTGTGTGGCGAATTTTGCAGATCACTGGAGAGACGAAATCTACGACCTGGTAAGGGCCATCGTACCTCGGGGCTAGTTTTGCAGCGAATCCTTCGGCCGCTTTGGACAGGTGATGTTCCTTGGCCCACACTATGTCGCCCACCGCTGGTGACCATTGCCTCCTTCTCAGATTGTAGTGTATGGCTTGGTCCTGGGACGCCTTTTCCATATTTCGCCGCACGATCTCGAATACCTCTCTTAGTTTGTTGGAATTTTCCTCAGGGGTCTCCGTAGCTCGTCCAGTGCCTAGGGTTTCCTTATCCTATAGGCTGCTGCGTCTACCCTTCCCTGGGTAAGAAACGCCGGTGGATTCCGATGTGCTCGTGTTCACAGCTAGCATAATCTCCGGCCACTTCTCGTCCCAGTTTCTCTGGTCCTGCCCTGCGAACTGCGCAATCATGGTCTTGACCGTTCTGTTCGCTCGCTCGGTCGGATTTTCTTGTGGTGTGTATGGTGCGGTGAACTGTTGTCTGATACCCATCTCAGCCAGAAAACTCTTGAAGATACGGCTTGTAAACTGCACTCCGTTGTCCGTTATGACCACCTTCGGGACCCCGTACCTTGCGACTATGCGCTCCCTAAACGCCTTCTTGAGCGACTCTGCTGTCGCACTGCGTAGGGGCACCAGTTCCGTCCATTTCGAAAACCTGTCTATCATGACCAGCAGGATTTTGGTTCCCGTGCTTAGATCTTGGTAGGGGTCCAACGAAGTCTGCACATACCGTTCCCATGGTTCCTCCGGCACTTGGCTCAACTTCTTCCCGGCCGCCTGCATCTGATTGGGCTTAAACCGCATGCAAATCTCGCATTTTCGTGCATGCCTGGCCAGTAGTATCGGGCTGCCAACCGTGCAATTGTCCTTCGGCTTCCTACGTGTCCCGCAGACGGTGCGTCGTGGTTCTCCCTCAACACTGCTTCTCGTAGCGACTTTGGGACGCACATCTTCCATGACGCGACGTCTTCACTGCCTGCTCGGTGAGGTATGTTTCTGTATAGTGTCTCACCATCAATAACATAGTCCGGGTACTTCTGCGGCTGGGTCTTTATCTTTTCGCCCATGTCCTGGATCCAGCTGCATCCTCCTGAAGCTGTAGTTGCCGATGCCTCTTTTAAAACTCATAGTGTTTCCGGTAGTGGTTGTCTTGATAATGCGTCGGCCACCACGTTTAGCTGACCCTTTCTGTACGCTATCTCAAAGTCGTACGGTTGTAGCTCCAGGGCCCATCTGGCGATCCTTTCTGAAGGGCTTTCTATGCTGTTGAGCCACCAGGGCCATGTGGTCGATTACTACCTTAAAGTGGTAACCTTCCAGATATGGCCTGAGCTTCCGGATCGCCCAGACGATCGCCAAACACTCCTTCTCCGTTGTCGAGTAGTTCTTTTCCGCGCCTTTGAGTGTTCGGCTTTAGTAGGAGATTACTCTTTCGCCCTTTTCGGTGTCCTGGGTCAGTATCGCTCCGATGCCGTAGTCGCTGGCGTCTGTTTGCAGGATGAAAGTTCTGAAGTCCGGGCAAGCTCCGGGCTTAACCTCCTCAAACGCCATCTGGTGCTCTGGTGTCCACTCCCACTTACTGCCTTTGCGCAGCAGGTCGTTCAGGGGTTTGACGATTCTGGAAAAATCTGGTACAAATCGGCGGCACCACGACGCTACTCCTAGGTATTGCCGAAGTTCTTTGACGGTCGATGGCGGTTCCAGTTCGGCTATGGCGGCTACTTTTTCTGGATCTGTTCCTATTCCCTCGCTTGTCACTCGATGTCCCAGGTACAGTAGTTCCTTTTTAAAGAATTGGCATTTTTCTGGATTCAGCCTCAGGTTTGCCTCTTTTAGACGCCGGAACACTTCTCTCAGGTTTCTTTTGTGTTCTTCCAGCGTGCGACCGATCACTATTATGTCATCCTGGTAAGCGAATGCGTGAGGTGACATCTCGGGGCCAATTACTTGGTCCAAAACTCGCTGAAACGTTGCCGACGCCGAGTGAAGTCCGAACGGCATTACCCTCCACTGAAACAGACCTTTGCCTGGTACCGTGAACGCCGTATACTGCCTGCTACTCTCTTCCAGTGGGATTTGCCAGTATCCATCCTTCAGGTCCAAACTGCTGATGTACCGCGCTTCCCTTAGTTGGTCCAGGATGTAGTTTATGCGAGGCATTGGGTAGGCATCCTTAACTGACTTCGCGTTGATCTGCCTGAAGTCGACACACAGTCTCCACTTGCCTGTCTTCTTTTTCACCATCACGATGGGGGAGCTGTAAGGGCTTTTTGAATGCTCTATGAACCCCATTTGGAGAAGCTCGTCCACCTTTGCGTTGATTTCCCCTTGAGTTTTTGGGTTCTTTGGGTAGTATCTCTGCATGATTGGCTTGTCGTCCTTCATTTTTATCTGGTGTTCTGCCAGATTCGATGTTCCCGACATTGTGCTGAAGTCTGCCAGCTCTGTTTCAAGGAATGCTGTAGTATCGTCCAACTCGTCTACTTGTTGAACGACTGCTACTGATAGCTTCTCCTCGAGCCATCCATTGTGTCGGTTCCTGGTTGGTATTATTATCTCGTGTCCAGCACACCTTATCTCGCTTCCGACTTGTTTCAGGAAGTTCCATCCCAACATCCTTGGATCCTCGGGCACTAATGGATCCACTACTCCGGGTAAAACCAACAGGCTCATGGTCACTTGTTTGTGGTTCCGAATTTGACCTCCACCTCGAGCTGCGCATCAATTCCGCCGCACCTTCCATCTGCCAACCTAACTTGCCGTCTCGTCCTTGTAATCCGTCCTAGAGCAGCAATATTGTCCGCCAATTCTTCGCTGACAAAGCTTGCCGTTGCTCCGGTGTCGATTGTGGCTTTGTAGCTGTTCCCACCAGTCACCACAGCTGCGGACAATTGCTGCTCCTCCTCGATTAGCTTGCCCGTTAGTTTGGAGTGGCATTGTGCGATCCCCGCTCGCCTCTCTGCGGCGGAGATCGCTGGCCATTTCCCGATCATTGGCAGCAATCGACGCTCCTATCCAGCAAAACAGCAGCCGCTGGTTTCGACATCTTCTAGCCCAGTGTCCGTTCCCACCGCATTTCCGACAGGCCTCCTGCGGGTCTGTGATATGGGTGGCATCTTGTGGCCTCTGTGTGTTGCTTGGCGGCCTGCACAAGGTATTGTTTGGCTGTCTCTGTTGCTGTGGGGGTGGTGCACAATGGCCTCCGCGTGGTGCGTCTGTTGCCTGCTGTCGTCTGGCTTGGTGTGGTGGTGACCATTGGTCGTTTCCTCGTGTGTCCTGGTTATCTACCACCTCGCATCTCCTGCATGTCACCTGTGTTGGTGACGCCGACTTTGTCTTTGAGAACTTGTTCTCCTGTGCGAAGACTTCCCGTTCCTTTTCAAGTTCTTCGTACTCATCGGCTAGGATCATTAGAGTGTCCAGGTCCGACACTTTGTATGCTCTTAAGAACATCCGTAGGCTTGGGGTGCAGTTCTCTTTAATGACCCTTAACGTCTCTTTCGTAGAATAGCTAAGTGGCCTCACCATCGTCTGCATGTCGATCATGTAGTCCTTGAACGACTCGCTCAAGCCTTGCTTCCTTTGCCGGACCTGGACCGCCAGCCTGGTGAAGAAATCTCTTTGCAGGAAGTATGTGTGGAAACTTTCAATGAATTCTACCCAAGTTCTGCACTGCTTATTGTAGGCGATGAACCATTTCAAAGCCCTTCCTTTTAGCAACTCCGACATCGCTCGAGGGATCATATCAAGCTCCAAACCGTACGTGTTGGCGGACCATTCTACCTGCTCCAGGAACTCGAATGGTTTTTCCGCCCCGTCGAACCTGAACGACCATTCGCGGACCTTCTTAGCGACCTTTGCATAGTCCGCCTGGCTTGGCCTCGGGGTCAGCGCTGCTGCTTTCTTTTCTTGGCTTGATTCTCTCCTGTGGGCCTCTTTTTGCATGTTGTCAATGCTCAGGCTTGCCACCAGGTTGTCCCCTTCGGCGGTTGTTAACGTAATGCTTGGGCCGGCTCTGTCGTAGTATGTCGCCTCCAGCTCGTCCCAGATGTCGACGAGTTGTGGATCGTTCTCTGTTTCGGAGTAGCATTCCGATAGCGCCTTCCTCATGTCGTCTAGCCTGCCCTCCAGGGCGACGTTGAGCCTCTGTGCGACATGGGCGAAGTCTTCCTTCTTGAGGCGGTAAATCCCCTTCTTTCTCATTTTTATTGTGCTGTTCTCACTGTTGGGACAATCACGTTGGGCGCCAGATGTAACGAACTGATTTTTATGGTCTGCTCGCTACGAGATTCGTGCGGCTAGCTCAGTATATTGTGTGTTGGTCCCACCAAATTTATATTAACGTGACCGCCCAGTAGCTCATTGAGGAAGCACAAAATTCACGGGTTCGTATTGGGTTTATTGCGGGTATATTATTACAAGTGTCTTAGTCGCTTGGTTGGCCTGGACTCGATGCTTGTGACCTTCGGTGCTTCCGATGGTCCTGATTGACTCGACGACCTCTCGCCTTGATGACTCGGTGCTCCTGTCCTGTAGCTCCCCGAAGATACTCGCAGCTCCCTGAAGATCCTCGCCGCTCCCTGAAGAGCCTCGCAGCTCCCTGAAGACGCTCGCTCGCTGATCGCTTCACACGCGTGACTTGGTGACTGCTGGTACCGACTCGGACTCGCGAGGGGTATCGGCCGTACGGGCTTAGGGAAGCGTCACCATTCTCAGACTAGGGTGAACAGAAGCTGCGCTCTCCAGGATCGCTCCTTTCGACACACCGCCGCCTGACCCTTGCTCTGTCCCGGATGGTCCCACTGGGGTTTCTGCTCAGCCCGCGCGGACAGTCAAGGCGGAACGCCAGGAAGCTGCCTCGCGCCTTACTTCGCTTCCACGCCTAGTGTAAACGAACGTTCCACCCTAGCCTCACCCTTTTGCTTTTTGTTCGGGACGTTTCCGCGTGGCTTTTGGTACTCGGGGTTCGGGCACGCCGCTCCGGGACCTCGCAAGTCGAATCCGTAGGGCTCTCCTGGATAATTCCACTCGAGACCGTACCGATCGACCGCTCTCCCTTCTGGCTTGTTATACTCGGGGTTCGGGCACGCCGCTCCGGGACCTCGCAAGTCGAATCCGTAGGGCTCTCCTGGATAATTCCACTCGAGACCGTACCGATCGACCGCTCTCCCTTCTGGCTTGGTATACTCTTTCCAGGCGTAACGCCAGGACTTTGTGGACAGGGTTAATCGACCGCCTTGACCTAGCCGCGTGAAGCCCTCTGGATCTCAGCTACCTGCGTCTCAATTCGGAGATTCCTGGTATCCCAATCCCGAACGTCTCGACGTAGCAATCTCGCTCCTCGAAGGCTTGGCAATCGTCTGGGCAATCCGAAAGCTCAAACCGTATCTGGAAGGTTACCACTTTAAAGTAGTAACCGACCACATGGCGCTGAAGTGGCTCAACAGCATAGAGAGCCCTTCAGGGAGGATCGCCAGATGGGCCCTGGAGTTGCAGCAGTACGACTTCGAAATAGCGTACAGGAAAGGGCAACTCAACGTGGTGGCAGACGCTTTGTCAAGGCAGCCACTGCCGGAAACGTTTCGAGGGATCAAGGAGACGTCGGCGGCGGAAGCTTCTGCAGCATGCAGCTGGATTCTGGAAATGCGCGAAAAGATAAGGACACAGCCGCAAAAGTATCCGGACTACGTGATGGAGGGTAACACCCTGTACAGGAATATACCTCATAGAGCGGGCAGCGAAGATGTTGCAACATGGAAGATGTGCGTCCCGAAAGCTCTACGGGAAACGGTGCTGAAGGAGAACCACGACTCACCGGCGGCTGGCCATGTAGGAAGCCGAAAGACAATAGCACGTCTGGCAGCCCGGTACTACTGGCCAGGAATGCACAGGGACGCCCGAGCCCACGTGCGAGGATGAGAGACATGCATGAGATTCAAGCCGAATCAGATGCAAATGGCAGGGAAAACGCTTACGCAGGTGCCAGAGGAACCATGGGCTACGGTGTGTGCGGACTTTGCGGACCCCTGCCGCGTTCGAAGCACGGTAACCAAATGCTGCTGGTATTGATAGACCGGTTCTCCAAGTGGACTGAGTTGGTGCTGCTGCGAAGCGCGACGGCCGAGTCCCTAAAAAAAGCTTTTAAAGAACGTATAATCGTGAGGTATGGGGTCCCCAAAATAGTCATAACGGACAACGGAGTCCAGTTTACCAGCAAAACTTTCAAGAGTTTCCTGGCCGAAATGGGAGCCAAGCAACAGTTCACAGCTCCATACACCCCACAGGAGAACCCGACTGAGACAGCCAATAGGACGGTGAAAACAATGATAGCGCAGTTCGCAGGACAGAACCAAAGAGACTGGGACGAAAAATGGTCAGAAATCATGCTGGCAGTAAACACGAGCGTTTCAGAATCCACAGGTTACACACCGTCGTTCATTACCCAAGGCAGGGAACCAAGACTACCGAGCGCCCTATACGACAGAGAAACCGTAGGGAACGGACGACCGACAGAGACCCCGGAAGAGAAAGCAAACAAACTCAGGGAAATCTTCGAGATTGTAAGGCGGAACCTGGAGAAAGCATCCCAGGACCAGGCTAGGCATTATAACCTAAGGAGGAGGCAATGGACGCCAGAGGTGGGTGACGTCGTGTGGGCCAAGGAACACCACTTATCAAAAGTGGCCGAGGGGTTCGCAGCAAAATTGGCCTCTAGATACGAGGGACCTTACCAAGTCATAGGTTTTGCGTCACCAGTAATCTGCAAAATACGACACATAAACACAAAGAAAGAGCGGACCATCCACGTAAGCGAGCTGAAACAGCAACAAACGGAAAACACAAGAGAGCGGCCACAGCAAGCAACCACAACAGACGCAAAACAACATTGAAAGTCCAAGGATACCCCCAAGGATGCCCAAAGGATACTACGAAAGGATCCCAAGGATACCTACAAGGATGCCCAAAGGATACTACGAAAGGAGTCCAAGGATACCTCCAAGGATGCCCGAAGGATACTACGAAAGGAGTCCAAGGATACCTCCAAGGATGACCAAAGGATACTACAAAAGGATCCCAAGGATACCTCCAAGGATGGCCAAAGGATACTACGAAGGGAGTCCAAGGATACCTCCAAGGATGACCAAAGGACACTACGAAAGGATCCCAAGGATACCTCCAAGGATGCCCAAGGGTACTACGAAAGGAGTCCAAGGATACCCCCAAGGATGCCCAAAGGATACTACAAAAGGAGTCAAAGGATACGTCCAAGGATTCCCAAAGGGTACTACGGAAAGAGTCCAAGGATACCTGCAAGGATTCCCAAAGGATACTACGAACAAATTCCAAGGAAGAACACAAAGGGAGCGAACCAGAGCGTCTAAGGTCTCGATTGGGACTGATCGGAGGAAGGATAAACACGCATCAAAAGTCTGCCGAAGGAAGGTGGAAGACGGCACAGAGCAGAGAGCTGTACCTTAGATCTGGGTAGTAAGAAGGAGAGGCCGATGGAAATAGCGGGATTGAGCAAAGAGGAAGGCTCGGAACCGAGGTGTCGTTAAAGGGAGCCCAGGCTCCAGCTGCACAATCAAAATCAACGAGCATAATGAGCACACGTGTGACGAGGAGCGAAGCGCGCAGGATGATGGCTGCCCACCAGCCGTCCGGAGGATCTAGCCCGGGGCAAGGATGGTCGGCAGCCCGGCCTACCCGAACCTCGCGGCGGATCTCGCGGCGGTCCCCGATCCGGTGATCAGCTCCGACAGCGCCGCAAGAAGTGGCAGACGATTGGGCGCCCTCGCCTCCGCGGTGGCTGCCCGAAATCCCGCCCACACCGCGGTACGAGGGGTCACCACAGTGGACGCCACCGCAGCAGCAGCCACCACCGCAGCAGCAGCCACCACCGCAGCAGCAACACATCCGGACAGACATACCTGCGGCCCACGTGAGCCACAGCACCCGGACGTTCGTGGCCGAAGGGGTAAGGTGGCGACAGCAGACGGTTGTCTGGACCTGCCCGGAGGGACCCGCGGAGGAGACGGCAGCGACGGAAGAACCCCGGATCTGGGAAGAATGTGGTCCCCGGGTGAGCCCGCTGGACCCCAGGACCCGTGGCAGACCGGAGCAGTGGGCACCACCGACGCCGAGCACCGGACCAACGACGCCAAGGACAGGGCCATCGACGCCAACGCCTACCAGGAGCGCAGTAACCGCGGAGCTTCTGGAGCGAGGACCCTGGGTGTGGCCTGAGCCCGTGGAAAACGGCCGTCCTCCGCTCAAGCGGCAGCACTCGGCGCCCGAAGTGTCCGAGGTGGTGGCCCGGCCGAAGTTGTCGCGGACGGTGTCGGCGCCGGAGGGCCAGCGATGGCGAGAGATCGCGGAGCCGGTGTGGCCCGAAGGGATCGCGGAGGCACCGGTGGTACAGGAGGCTCGCATCATGGGCGGCAGGCGCAGCGTGCGCGTCTGGAGAGAGGTTGGGGCTGGCGGGCACGAGAGTGTTCGAGGAGCGGCCGAAATAAAATTTGAATAAAATGAACAAAACGGAGTTTGAAAACCGGCATAAACGGGAAACGCGGCTGAAACAGGGGCCAGAAGTAAGGGGCATACATGGCAGCTCCAGCATCCTGAAATTCATACTGGGTTAATACAGGAAGCAGCCAAACGACACCAAAATACTCACCTGCAGCGAAGCAAATGCGAAGTCCTCTCCACACCAGCTCTCGAGTGTTGCCAGCGTGAAGCCAGGCTCAGCCGGCGGAGGACGATTGAAGGGCGAGAGAGAGAGAGACGAGAGGCGAGAGAGGTCGTCTGGAGAGAGAAAGGATGAAATAGAAAGGAGTGAGGAAATGCGAAAACTTACCTAGAAAGTTGCAAATCACCTTGGCCGGTGGGCAGCAGAGCGGGCATTTTGGAGATTGTTTCATCCACAAACAAGTTATGCACCGAATCTAAAAAAACGTAACGCTGCGTCCGAAATTCAACATAAAAACCGCTCGTGCTATTTGGAGCGTTGTGCAGTCCGATGTGAAGATAATGCTGGGCCCGAGCAGACCGACAGTTCCGATTCTATAACGTCTAAAAATTACCAGCCAACAGCAGTAGAAGAGTCCAAGCCAACCATGGATCCCAACTCCAGTCCCTGGTCCTACGCCTACAACCGCATCGTGCCCGCCAGCGCCGGCAGCTCTGGAGGAACAACAGGCCCAACAGCAACAGCAGCAGGCGCAGCAGCAACAGCTCAACCTGGTGGCCGACAAAGTGCAGATTAAGCAGGAAAAGCAATTAAAAGCCTACAACGACTCGATTTAACTGATCCAACTGCAACAACAACAGCAGGCAGCGCAGCAACAACAGCAGCAGCTCCAGCAGCAACTGCAACAGGAGATCGCCGAGGCGGAAACAGAGCCGGACACCGTTTACATGATCGATGGCCGGAAGGTCAAGGTGACGCGCAAGGATGGCCAGCCGTTCCGAGCGACAATAGTTGAGCAGCAGGATGGCAGTCCGGTGCCGCTGGCAGTGCCAGTTCCGGCGGGATCCTATCCGGCGCAATATGCGAGCCCAGCGTTGAGCTCCGCAGATGGATCGCCCATCACGAATTTACATGCCGTGGACGTGGTCAGCACACCGCAGGCCCAGGTGATCGTCCACAAGACGGCGTCCCCGGTACAAAGGCGGTCGGAGGCAGGCGCCCCTTACTGTGGCCTATTCATCTGTGATACAAAGCACCCTGCAGCAGCAGCAACAGCACCATCAGAACCTTTGTTGGACAAAGCTGGAGGACGATGGAGCGGGGCAGGAGGATATAAAGAACGTGCTGCAGCTGCAGGTGAAGCAGGAGCAGCGCCAGCTGGACTTTGCCAACGAGGCATCGACAGTAGATGTCAGCGGTGGTGGAGAAAATCTAGTGTTCAACCTGCCGCCTGGGCTCGAGATTAAGCAAACCTTCTATACCGCGGGCGTGGTCGATGGGGAGCAACTGCAGAGTCCGGAACGCCCAGCAAATGAAAAGGCAAGTTCCTCAATGGACACCACGCATGGAAGGGTTTATCACTGAAGCGCCTCAAGTTCTTAGAGCTATCTCTGTACGGTAACAACCTCACTATTTCGGAGACATCTATCTTCAGCGATACACTATTCCAGAGCCCTCATCAATGCTTCTCCCGCGAATACCGGGCCAGCTCCCATCAGCACGCCCAAGCGGGCACACAGTCCTTAGCAGGTTTCATCTGAGATAGACGATTGTAAGACCTTGTCAACGACGTCGAATAAGAGCGTCGAATTCACCAGTTAAACATCTTGCCTTGCCCAGTCCGTCGGCCGTGAAGAGGAGACTAAAGCGCCTCTAGTTTTCCAAGCTGTCCCTCAGAGCAGATCAAGGATGTGAGTTTGCAATGCGACGGTATAGTCATGGAACTACAGAAGTTACAGGGGCGCGACCCTTACTCGAATCGGCAGGGAAAGAATATAATTGTCAATGTAATTTGTGATTTACATATCTTCATACACTTATAGAATATTTAAAATTTTTACAGATTAAACAGTGAAGAATACAATATTTGAAATTACTATTTTCGTACTATCTTCTCGTTCGATTTCAGGTCAAGAAGCTCCTCCTATCCCCTGTGGAGCCCAAGAACCCTACCGATCTGCCCAAGCTGGCGTAGGGTCTGAAGCGCCTGACCAAGTCCAATGATGCAGTGCATCATCGAGAAGTCCGGAGAGCACATTTTTGCCGGTACCGGTGAGCCGCATTTGGAGATCTGTCTGAAGGATACAGCATGACAACGATGTGACCAAGGCCTGTAAGATCTATTGGAAATGCCTTCCCTCACTGCGTGTTCGACCATTGGCAGCAGAGTGCCGACATCCGGGTTAAGGATCTGTAGGTGGAGCGGTGGTAGCAGCAACGGGCTAGGGTGAACTTTACCCAGGTGACATCGAACTGGCGATTATTTATATATCGTTATAAATGCTGAGCCATTTACATACAACACTCGGTAGATTAAGCTTACATACTTATCGTAATCTTACGTTAAATAACCATTGCTCCCAACCAGAGAAGACTGGGAACAAGGCCAGCCGGGCCCTACAGAGGCAGTCAATTTCTACACTGACGGCTCAAAATTAAATAATCAAGTCGGAGGAGTTATATACTCCGAACAACTTAATATCAGGAAATCCTTCAGACTTCCGGATCACTGTAGCGTCTTCCAGGCGGAAGTATTTGCCATAATTGAAGCTTTGATGCTTCTGAACGATGCAAACTGTCAGAATAAACTGATTAACATCTATAGTGATAGTCAAGCGGCTATCAGGTCGATTATCTCGACCAATACAAACTCCCACACCATATCAAACTGCCGCAAATCTCTGCACGAGATGGCTCTGCAGTTTAAAATTTACCTGATTTGGGTCCCGGGTCACCGGAACATTACAGGCAACTGTATTGCAGATGAGCTGGCCAGGCATGGCACTACCGTACCTCTCCTTCCGGACAAGGAGAACATCGGTATGCCGATAACCACCTGCAAGCTTAACATTAGAAATCAATACAAGAAACTTGCGAGCCTAGCAAGCAGATTGGGCGCGCCCCGAAACGATTTCTGCAGAAGCTGCAGGGACGAGGAGGAAGAGGAAACGGTGGAACACCTGTTCTGTTCCTGCCCGGCCCTGTGCAGATCTAGACTGTACCACTTAGGGAATCCCTTCATGAACAGTCTATCCGAACTGGCGAACATAAGCCTAAAACGAATAATAAAATTCATTAAAGCAACCGGATGGGAATTATGCTAAGCCAGCTGCAATAATGGCAGCAGATTTTTAAGAAAGGGGATACAGATCCACGCGGTACCACAATGGACCTTTTAAGGACTAAGTGTGTCAATGATTTGGCAGCCGCTCTAACCTAACCTAACCTAACCATTGTGTCATTAACTTAAGCTCACCCACGCGCAAATACGGAAAAATCGTCACTAGTTTAGCAATTTGTAACACATCTAGTAATCGACTATCTTATATGAACGGAAAAACTATATACACACTTTTAAAGTATCTACTCTAAAATAATACATCTGCTCAGAAGTATATATATATAAATAATAAAATATAATTAGAACACCAGCTACGACTAGGTAGAACTAGAACACTTCCCAACACATGCCCATTCTGCCACCACTCCCCAATATCCAACATATCATTATACACTGTCCTTCCTTATCCCAACCCAGATAAGAATCCTTCCATTCGCTTAACCCCATCAACATTATCTCAAACCCAACCCCCGACCACGTCATGAAAATCATCACATTCCATAAAAAAACCAAAATTAAGTTTAAAATTGAAATGTTCTTAATTTAGTTAGCCTATAGTTTTAAATTTCAGCTAGCTTTATATAAATAAATAAATAAATAATTACAACGAGTGGGGGTTCTCAGTATATTTACGTAAACATGTTGGTCCATGATCGCATCGATCAAACGGATGGGGCCCACACTACTGTACGAGAAACATGCCCATACCGTGATTTTAAGCCCACCTGCTTAACGGTCTTGAGACCAAGAGCATTTCTAACAAAATCTCTTAACTCCATACTAGCCAATCCAACGGTTCTGTCGATATCAGCACACATTATTTTGGCATAGTGACTTGTGCAAAATTGAACGCATCCTAGTGTAATATGTCACTATCTAGATCGTTAAATTCATTCAAAATGGCTTGAATAATAGCCATACTGACGTCGGTTATTATTCGTTTGCATATTGGCAGCTTTAACTTATACACTTTACAACACCTATTTAGCTCGCTTAAAAAGCGAACAATATCATATGTAAAGTGATTAGACAAAATGGCATGCGCCACAGGATATACCATATTATATTCTGGAACATGTCCAACCAATGAGTACAGGAGAATTCTTTTCTCCACATATTTCATTCGTTGCACAACACATCCCGTTGCATCTAAATGCAATGTATCCTTCTTGATGTTATTCACCAAAAGACTTATGTGTTCTCTGTACATACACTTCGAGTTTCGTCGATAGAAACTGAATGAAGTGTGAAAAATTCTTACATTTCATATCAAAGGTATCTTTAAAGGGATCTTTATCAAAATCCTCTTTTGCGTTTTCCTCTGATATAAAATTCCGGTAATAGGACAAATGTTTATTGATCATTTGATCATTACCAATTAGCGCCCTGTTTGTGTTGGCCAAATTTATCAATTTATTTCTAAATTCAAATGCAGTGCTGCCTTTAATTTCTTTTTTGGAAAGGAATCTATTTACGGCCCTGCACTGAGCAGATTTTTTTAAGTTTATGGAATGCCTATATCCGATTCTATTTGAGAAGGGTAGCTTTTCGAGTGGTGTAAGTTTTTTTTTTAGGATAGTTGTGTTGGATATAAGGTTACATATAGAAATTATAACTATAAGTGTTTTGCGCACGTTCTGCTCTTGAGTACGACTCTGTCTCGACTACCTTACATTTTCAGAGTCTGGTAACATTATAAAAAGGGACTTATTCTACACTAATATCGAAGGTTTGGTATATACTATATTAGGCGCTGTTCACAGTCGGCCTCTCCTGACAAATCTCTGCGTCCTCGCAGGATTCATGGGGTGGATCATCTTCAAAGTCGTCATCTTCATCGGGCTCCTCCGGTGGCAGCTCACACCAGCGCTTCATCTTGTCGGACGAATACACCGACTTGTAGTGTCTCTGCTTTCGTTGTGCGTGAGGGATATCTTCTACAAGTTATCTGTCGTTCGGCAGGACCTTGTTGATTATAAAAGGTCCTTTATAGCGCGGCTCCAATTTGCGTGATGTGCCCGTGCTGAATGGCTCATTCTCGACCAGCACAAGGTCTCCAAGGCTGTAAACAGTTGGCTTCGCATGCTTGGCATCGTACCGTTTCTTGGCGGCAGCTCGGTGATCGTTGACAGTTGTCGCAGCATCTGCTCTAAGTTGATCCAATTGTCTTGGCTTTGAATGATGTTGGTTATCGCGTTCTTCAGGATATCTCGAGGTTCATACCCGTACAGGAGCTGAAAGGGAGAGCATTTAGTAGTACTATTTACCATGGTATTAATGCTCCACTGGATTGATCGGATATTGTCATCCCAACGCTTATCGATGTCATTGGAAGGCAACAACATTGACAAAATGATGCGATTTGTGCGCTCTGCGTGACCATTGGCTCTGGGTGTTCTTACAGCATTTAAAATGTGCTTAACATTGTTTGATTTGCAGTACTTATCGAAATATTTTGATGTAAATGCTGTACCACGATCTGTTACAATTCGAATTGGCATTCCCAGGTAGCTGGTTACATCTTGCAGGACATCCAGGACGTGTTTAGTGGCTGTACTTTTCACCGCTCGTACAATAGTGAACTTGGTGAATGCATGGACTATTACCAAAATATGCTCGTTTCTCTTGGAACTCTTCGGAAATGGCCCCAGGTGGTCCATGTGTATCGTGGAAAAGGGAATCGGCTTAATGTCATCGTAGTGGTATGACCTTCCTGACGTCCACCTGGTGTTTTATAAAACGCACAGCCCACACAGGATTTGATGTAGCTTTTGACATAGTTTCGCATTCGGGGAAACCAAAATAAGTTTAGAATTCTTGCCATAGTCTTATCCGTGCTCATATGTCCGGCCTTATCGTGACATTCATGTAAAATGTGGAATCTCAACTGCTTCGGCACAACCCATAATAAATTGTTGCCATGTTTTCGAAACAAGCGATCTTGCTCCATCACATTGTAACGTACTGATTTTGTGTGTCTGCTCGCTACGAGATTCGTGCGGCTAGCTCAGAAGATTGTGCGTTCGTCCCACCAAATTTATATGACGTGATTGCCCGTAGATCAGTGAGAAAACAAAGTGTTCAAATGGTAACAGTGGGATTTATTCTCGTGGTATTAGTACAGCGGGTGTGTGGCTGGGCTGGCTTCGGTATCTCTTGTCTCGGGTTCCGCCGGCTGCTGGCGCTCCTCTTTCTGGCTCCTCGACGCGTTGACTCGTCCTCCTCTGGATCCTGGGTCTCGGGACGCTCGTAGTGGCCGCCTCTGCTTGCTTGCCGACGCGTTGCCTCGGGGTCGCTTGTAGCGCCTTAGACCCGCAGAGAGTTCGGCCTTGTGGGCTTAGGGAAGCGTCACCGTTCTCAGACTAGGGTGAACAAGCCTTGCTCTCCAGGCTGACGCCTTTCGAGGCAATACCTGTCCCTTGCTCTGTCCCGGACGGTCCCGCTAGGTTCTTGCTCAGTTCGCGCTGACAGTCAAGGCTGCCGCCCGGAGGCTGTCTAGCGGTTCACTTCGCTTTACGCCTAGCGCAGACGAACGTTCCACCCGGCTTCACCCTAATGCGTGACGTCCGCGACGCTCCTGCGCTCCCCAATGAGCTCCGCGCGGCGATGGTAACGTGGCTGCCGGAAATGTCTGCTGGCGTCGCTGTCGATGTCCTCTGCGCTGTCTTCTGACCAGTATCTCGTTGTTCTGGCGCTCGGGGAGCTGGGCGGTCGCTGCTCGGGAACTTCGCCGGTAATCGCAGGGCTCTCCAGGCTGCCGCCTCTCGATCTACCGCTCGTCCGTCACGCCAGGTCCTGCTTGGTCGGGCAAGGTACGCTGGGTCGTAGACAACTTTCCTCCCCAAGCTGACGGCTCTTCGTCGTAGGACTCTTTTGCTTGTCTCTGACAGACCCGCCGGGCGACTCGCCAGGGTGTGGTCGTGACAAAGTTAGAAAACAAACGCCTTGACTTAGCCGCGTGATGCCTTTCAGAACTCAGCCACCTGTGTCTCAATTCGGAGATTCCTGATGTCCTAATCCCGAACGTCTCGACGTGGCGATCTTGCTCCTTGTATGCTTCCCACGGCGCTGCTTCCGACGACTCGCTTGGTTGTAGTTCCCTCGTAGATTACTTGCTTGACTGATTGCTCACTTGGTACTTTGACTGATCTTGAAGGCTTGACTCCTCGTGATCGACTGATCCAGCTGCCAGCGCTCTGCGGCCTTACATAGGGCCTCCAAGCACCGTTATTTCCCTTTTGCGCACGGCCCGCTGGATCTCTCCACTCTGGGTCCAAAGTCCGTGCCTCCTGGATGACCCACTTGTCCTTTATGTACCGCTTCCAATAGATGTTCCGCCCACTGCTGCCGTTCCGCTGATTCCCGTGCCGCTCGTGGCACGCCTGTGTGCCGCTCCACTGCCGAGATGTGGCACTTCCTCTCCCGGTCCAAAGTTCACGGGAGAGTCCAAAGTCCAGTGGAGTTCCGTTATCCCCTTCTGCATACGGCACTCTTGCTCTGCCCGCGAAGTCTCCATTCTCTCTCGATCTCCATCCTTGGTCTCCAAACTCTCTCGCTCTCCATCCTTGGTCTCCAATCTCTCTCGCTCTCCTTCATTGGTCTCCAAACTCTCTCGCTCTCCTTCGTTGGTCTCCAAACTCTCTCGATCTCCACCCTTGGTCTCCAAACTCTCTCGTTCACCCCGCCGCGCCGTTACTACGCGAATTCGCCGCGTATCTGGTAAGCGGCCGGCCATCTGCTGCTGCTTCTATTTGTGGGGAGTTATTCAACTCCACACATTCCCCCCTTACTTCGGGAAACATTTAAGACTGGTTCCTACTCTCCGGCGTTTCCTTGCTTATCCTAGCCTTTGAGTCCTTGTGATTCCCGCGGCGCTCCCTCGTTGCTCCCTCGATGCTCCCTCGACGCTCTTAACTCCCTTGAGTTTCTACAGCGGGGGTCATCCTCCTCGTAGCAACTTTAAATCTCCAGCGCCGATATTTCCTGTGTTCCCACTGGGACATCGATACTCCTGGGCTATCGATCCCCAGCTCGCTGCTCATTGCTGCGTCTCACTCCTTTCCGTGTTTCCTCCGCCTGGTCACACCATTCGTGCGTGATCGATATTTATTCGCATATCGATACCGACGGTGCGGCGTTGCCACCTGCTCGTTTGCGATATTTCCATCTTGGCCGATATTTCCATTGTCGTGTGCCCATCGATCGCACTATCGTCCAGTGCCAATCGATCGCCTATCGAGGCGCCCCCTTCCCTGGCTCGTGGTGATTTTGCAACTTTCATACTATGAAATTCGTAGGTAAGTTTCTTTTGCATTTCCTTCACTCCTTTTCATCTCATCCTTTCGTCCTCTCTCGCCCTTCACTCGTCCTCTGTTGGCAGCATCTGATTCCACATTGGCAGCTTTTGAGAGCGGTTGCGGAGAGGACTTCGCATTCGCTTCGCAACCAGGACAGCCGGTAAGTATTTATGATGTCTTTCTGCTTCCTGCATTAAGCCCCCTTTAAATTTCAGGTTGCTGGTGCGGCCCATGCATGCCCCGTTCCTTTTCTTGTATTTAGTCAACTGTTGGTGTGGTGCGTGTTTCTGGTTTTTTTTTTTTTTGTGACCAGCTGGCTACGGTGTAGATCTGATTCTGCACCGTCCTCCCCTTTTCCTCGGGTAACAACTAGACGAGCTCGTTCGGCGTATTCCGTATAGAATCTCCGGATGCTGCGGTGTATGTCTGGACTGCGCGTCTTGTGTTGCTTGTCTCCTTCCGCGCATACTCTCTTCTACGTTATCCGTATCCTTGTGCCGTTTTGTAAGTGTCCCTTCCGCCTGGCGTTATCGCGGATGACTCTGGCAACTACCCGACGCTGAATCCTGTTGCCTTGCGGTCGGGATCACCATCCATCCCTATCCACGTCCTTGTGCCCTACCCTATGTCGCCCACCGCTGGTGACCATTGCCTCCTTCTCAGATTGTAGTGTCTGGCTTGGTCCTGGGACGCCTTTTCCATATTTCGCCGCACGATCTCGAATACCTCTTTTAGTTTGTTGGCATTTTCCTCAGGGGTCTCCGTAGCTCGTCCAGTGCCTAGGGTTTCCTTATCATATAGGCTGCTGGGTAGACGTTGTTCCCTTCCCTGGGTAAGAAACGCCGGTGTATGGCCAGTGGATTCCGATGTGCTCGTGTTCACAGCTAGCATAATCTCCGGCCACTTCTCGTCCCAGTTTCTCTGGTCCTGCCCTGCGAACTGCGCAATCATGGTCTTGACCGTTCTGTTCGCTCGCTCGGTCGGATTTTCTTGTGGTGTGTATGGTGCGGTGAACTGTTGTCTGATACCCATCTCAGCCAGAAAACTCTTGAAGATACGGCTTGTAAACTGCACTCCGTTGTCCGTTATGACCACCTTCGGGACCCCGTACCTTGCGACTATGCGCTCCCTAAACGCCTTCTTGAGCGACTCTGCTGTCGCACTGCGTAGGGGCACCAGTTCCGTCCATTTCGAAAACCTGTCTATCATGACCAGCAGGATTTTGGTTCCCGTGCTTAGATCTTGGTAGGGGTCCAACGAAGTCTGCACATACCGTTCCCATGGTTCCTCCGGCACTTGGCTCAACTTCTTCCCGGCCGCCTGCATCTGATTGGGCTTAAACCGCATGCAAATCTCGCATTTTCGTGCATGCCTGGCCAGTAGTATCGGGCTGCCAACCGTGCAATTGTCCTTCGGCTTCCTACGTGTCCCGCAGACGGTGCGTCGTGGTTCTCCCTCAACACTGCTTCTCGTAGCGACTTTGGGACGCACATCTTCCATGACGCGACGTCTTCACTGCCTGCTCGGTGAGGTATGTTTCTGTATAGTGTCTCACCATCAATAACATAGTCCGGGTACTTCTGCGGCTGGGTCTTTATCTTTTCGCCCATGTCCTGGATCCAGCTGCATCCTCCTGAAGCTGTAGTTGCCGATGCCTCTTTTAAAACTCATAGTGTTTCCGGTAGTGGTTGTCTTGATAATGCGTCGGCCACCACGTTTAGCTGACCCTTTCTGTACGCTATCTCAAAGTCGTACTGTTGTAGCTCCAGGGCCCATCTGGCGATCCTTTCTGAAGGGCTTTCTATGCTGTTGAGCCACCAGGGCCATGTGGTCGATTACTACCTTAAAGTGGTAACCTTCCAGATATGGCCTGAGCTTCCGGATCGCCCAGACGATCGCCAAACACTCCTTCTCCGTTGTCGAGTAGTTCTTTTCCGCGCCTTTGAGTGTTCGGCTTTAGTAGGAGATTACTCTTTCGCCCTTTTCGGTGTCCTGGGTCAGTATCGCTCCGATGCCGTAGTCGCTGGCGTCTGTTTGCAGGATGAAAGTTTTGAAGTCCGGGCAAGCTCCGGGCTTAACCTCCTCAAACGCCATCTGGTGCTCTGGTGTCCACTCCCACTTACTGCCTTTGCGCAGCAGGTCGTTCAGGGGTTTGACGATTCTGGAAAAATCTGGTACAAATCGGCGGTACCACGACGCTACTCCTAGGTATTGCCGAAGTTCTTTGACGGTCGATGGCGGTTCCAGTTCGGCTATGGCGGCTACTTTTTCTGGATCTGTTCCTATTCCCTCGCTTGTCACTCGATGTCCCAGGTACAGTAGTTCCTTTTTAAAGAATTGGCATTTTTCTGGATTCAGCCTCAGGTTTGCCTCTTTTAGACGCCGGAACACTTCTCTCAGGTTTCTTTTGTGTTCTTCCAGCGTGCGACCGATCACTATTATGTCAACCTGGTAAGCGAATGCGTGAGGTGACATCTCGGGGCCAATTACTTGGTCCAAAACTCGCTGAAACGTTGCCGACGCCGAGTGAAGTCCGAACGGCATTACCCTCCACTGAAACAGACCTTTGCCTGGTACCGTGAACGCCGTATACTGCCTGCTACTCTCTTCCAGTGGGATTTGCCAGTATCCATCCTTCAGGTCCAAACTGCTGATGTACCGCGCTTCCCTTAGTTGGTCCAGGATGTAGTTTATGCGAGGCATTGGGTAGGCATCCTTAACTGACTTTGCGTTGATCTGCCTGAAGTCGACACACAGTCTCCACTTGCCTGTCTTCTTTTTCACCATCACGATGGGGGAGCTGTAAGGGCTTTTTGAATGCTCTATGAACCCCATTTGGAGAAGCTCGTCCACCTTTGCGTTGATTTCCCCTTGAGTTTTTGGGTTCTTTGGGTAGTATCTCTGCATGATTGGCTTGTCGTCCTTCATTTTTATCTGGTGTTCTGCCAGATTCGATGTTCCCGACATTGTGCTGAAGTCTGCCAGCTCTGTTTCAAGGAATGCTGTAGTATCGTCCAACTCGTCTACTTGTTGAACGACTGCTACTGATAGCTTCTCCTCGAGCCATCCATTGTGTCGGTTCCTGGTTGGTATTATTATCTCGTGTCCAGCACACCTTATCTCGCTTCCGACTTGTTTCAGGAAGTTCCATCCCAACATCCTTGGATCCTCGGGCACTAATGGATCCACTACTCCGGGTAAAACCAACAGGCTCATGGTCACTTGTTTGTGGTTCCGAATTTGACCTCCACCTCGAGCTGCGCATCAATTCCGCCGCACCTTCCATCTGCCAACCTAACTTGCCGTCTCGTCCTTGTAATCCGTCCTAGAGCAGCAATATTGTCCGCCAATTCTTCGCTGACAAAGCTTGCCGTTGCTCCGGTGTCGATTGTGGCTTTGTAGCTGTTCCCACCAGTCACCACAGCTGCGGACAATTGCTGCTCCTCCTCGATTAGCTTGCCCGTTAGTTTGGAGTGGCATTGTGCGATCCCCGCTCGCCTCTCTGCGGCGGAGATCGCTGGCCATTTCCCGATCATTGGCAGCAATCGACGCTCCTATCCAGCAAAACAGCAGCCGCTGGTTTCGACATCTTCTAGCCCAGTGTCCGTTCCCACCGCATTTCCGACAGGCCTCCTGCGGGTCTGTGATATGGGTGGCATCTTGTGGCCTCTGTGTGTTGCTTGGCGGCCTGCACAAGGTATTGTTTGGCTGTCTCTGTTGCTGTGGGGGTGGTGCACAATGGCCTCCGCGTGGTGCGTCTGTTGCCTGCTGTCGTCTGGCTTGGTGTGGTGGTGACCATTGGTCGTTTCCTCGTGTGTCCTGGTTATCTACCACCTCGCATCTCCTGCATGTCACCTGTGTTGGTGACGCCGACTTTGTCTTTGAGAACTTGTTCTCCTGTGCGAAGACTTCCCGTTCCTTTTTAAGTTCTTCGTACTCATCGGCTAGGATCATTAGAGTGTCCAGGTCCGACACTTTGTATGCTCTTAAGAACATCCGTAGGCTTGGGGTGCAGTTCTCTTTAATGACCCTTAACGTCTCTTTCGTAGAATAGCTAAGTGGCCTCACCATCGTCTGCATGTCGATCATGTAGTCCTTGAACGACTCGCTGAAGCCTTGCTTCCTTTGCCGGGCTTGGTCCGCCAGCCTGGTGAAGAAATCTCTTGGCAGGAAGTATGTGTGGAAACTTTCAATGAATTCTACCCAAGTTCTCCACTGCTTATTGTAGGCGATGAACCATTTCAAAGCCCTTCCTTTTAGCAACTCCGGCATCGCTCGAGGGATCATATCAAGCTCCAAACCGTACGTGTTGGCGGACCATTCTACCTGCTCCAGGAACTCGAATGGTTTTTCCGCCCCGTCGAACCTGAACGACCATTCGCGGACCTTCTTAGCGACCTTTGCATAGTCCGCCTGGCTTGGCCTCGGGGTCAGCGCTGCTGCTTTCTTTTCTTGGCTTGACTCTCTCCTGTGGGCCTCTTTTTGCATGTTGTCAATGCTCAGGCTTGCCACCAGGTTGTCCCCTTCGGCGGTTGTTAACGTAATGCTTGGGCCGGCTCTGTCGTAGTATGTCGCCTCCAGCTCGTCCCAGATGTCGACGAGTTGTGGATCGTTCTCTGTTTCGGAGTAGCATTCCGATAGCGCCTTCCTCATGTCGTCTAGCCTGCCCTCCAGGGCGACGTTGAGCCTCTGTGCGACATGGGCGAAGTCTTCCTTCTTGAGGCGGTAAATCCCCTTCTTTCTCATTTTTATTGTGCTGTTCTCACTGTTGGGACAATCACGTTGGGCGCCAGATGTAACGAACTGATTTTTATGGTCTGCTCGCTACGAGATTCGTGCGGCTAGCTCAGTATATTGTGTGTTGGTCCCACCAAATTTATATTAACGTGACCGCCCAGTAGCTCATTGAGGAAGCACAGAATTCACGGGTTCGTATTGGGTTTATTGCGGGTATATTATTACAAGTGTCTTAGTCGCTTGGTTGGCCTGGACTCGATGCTTGTGACCTTCGGTGCTTCCGACGGTCCTGATTGACTCGACGACCTCTCGCCTTGATGACTCGGTGCTCCTGTCCTGTAGCTCCCCGAAGATACTCGCAGCTCCCTGAAGATCCTCGCCGCTCCCTGAAGAGCCTCGCAGCTCCCTGAAGACGCTCGCTCGCTGATCGCTTCTCACGCGTGACTTGGTGACTGCTGGTACCGACTCGGACTCGCGAGGGGTATCGGCCGTACGGGCTTAGGGAAGCGTCACCATTCTCAGACTAGGGTGAACAGAAGCTGCGCTCTCCAGGATCGCTCCTTTCGACACACCGCCGCCTGACCCTTGCTCTGTCCCGGATGGTCCCACTGGGGTTTCTGCTCAGCCCGCGCGGACAATCAAGGCGGAACGCCAGGAAGCTGCCTCGCGCCTTACTTCGCTTCCACGCCTAGTGTAAACGAACGTTCCACCCTAGCCTCACCCTTTTGCTTTTTGTTCGGGACGTTTCCGCGTGGCTTTTGGTACTCGGGGTTCGGGCACGCCGCTCCGGGACCTCGCAAGTCGAATCCGTAGGGCTCTCCTGGATAATTCCACTCGAGACCGTACCGATCGACTGCTCTCCCTTCTGGCTTGTTATACTCGGGGTTCGGGCACGCCGCTCCGGGACCTCGCAAGTCGAATCCGTAGGGCTCTCCTGGATAATTCCACTCGAGACCGTACCGATCGACCGCTCTCCCTTCTGGCTTGGTATACTCTTTCCAGGCGTAACGCCAGGACTTTGTGGACAGGGTTAATCGACCGCCTTGACCTAGCCGCGTGAAGCCCTCTGGATCTCAGCTACCTGCGTCTCAATTCGGAGATTCCTGGTATCCCAATCCCGAACGTCTCGACGTAGCAATCTCGCTCCTCGAAGGCTTGGCAATCGTCTGGGCAATCCGAAAGCTCAAACCGTATCTGGAAGGTTACCACTTTAAAGTAGTAACCGACCACATGGCGCTGAAGTGGCTCAACAGCATAGAGAGCCCTTCAGGGAGGATCGCCAGATGGGCCCTGGAGTTGCAGCAGTACGACTTCGAAATAGCGTACAGGAAAGGGCAGCTCAACGTGGTGGCAGACGCTTTGTCAAGGCAGCCACTGCCGGAAACGTTTCGAGAGATCAAGGAGACGTCGGCGGCGGAAGCTTCTGCAGCATGCAGCTGGATTCTGGAAATGCGCGAAAAGATAAGGACACAGCCGCAAAAGTATCCGGACTACGTGATGGAGGGTAACACCCTCAACCACCGGCGGCTGGCCATGTAGGAAGCCGAAAGACAATAGCACGTCTGGCAGCCCGGTACTACTGGCCAGGAATGCACAGGGACGCCCGAGCCCACGTGCGAGGATGAGAGACATGCATGAGATTCAAGCCGAATCAGATGCAAATGGCAGGGAAAACGCTTACGCAGGTGCCAGAGGAACCATGGGCTACGGTATGTGCGGACTTTGCGGACCCCTGCCGCGTTCGAAGCACGGTAACCAAATGCTGCTGGTATTGATAGACCGGTTCTCCAAGTGGACTGAGTTGGTGCCGCTGCGAAGCGCGACGGCCGAGTCCCTAAAAAAAGCTTTTAAAGAACGTATAATCGTGAGGTATGGGGTCCCCAAAATAGTCATAACGGACAACGGAGTCCAGTTTACCAGCAAAACTTTCAAGAGTTTCCTGGCCGAAATGGGAGCCAAGCAACAGTTCACAGCTCCATACACCCCACAGGAGAACCCGACTGAGACAGCCAATAGGACGGTGAAAACAATGATAGCGCAGTTCGCAGGACAGAACCAAAGAGACTGGGACGAAAAATGGTCAGAAATCATGCTGGCAGTAAACACGAGCGTTTCAGAATCCACAGGTTACACACCGTCGTTCATTACCCAAGGCAGGGAACCAAGACTACCGAGCGCCCTATACGACAGAGAAACCGTAGGGAACGGACGACCGACAGAGACCCCGGAAGAGAAAGCAAACAAACTCAGGGAAATCTTCGAGATTGTAAGGCGGAACCTGGAGAAAGCATCCCAGGACCAGGCTAGGCATTATAACCTAAGGAGGAGGCAATGGACGCCAGAGGTGGGTGACGTCGTGTGGGCCAAGGAACACCACTTATCAAAAGTGGCCGAGGGGTTCGCAGCAAAATTGGCCTCTAGATACGAGGGACCTTACCAAGTCATAGGTTTTGCGTCACCAGTAATCTGCAAAATACGACACATAAACACAAAGAAAGAGCGGACCATCCACGTAAGCGAGCTGAAACAGCAACAAACGGAAAACACAAGAGAGCGGCCACAGCAAGCAACCACAACAGACGCAAAACAACATTGAAAGTCCAAGGATACCCCCAAGGATGCCCAAAGGATACTACGAAAGGATCCCAAGGATACCTACAAGGATGCCCAAAGGATACTACGAAAGGAGTCCAAGGATACCTCCAAGGATGCCCGAAGGATACTACGAAAGGAGTCCAAGGATACCTCCAAGGATGACCAAAGGATACTACAAAAGGATCCCAAGGATACCTCCAAGGATGGCCAAAGGATACTACGAAGGGAGTCCAAGGATACCTCCAAGGATGACCAAAGGACACTACGAAAGGATCCCAAGGATACCTCCAAGGATGCCCAAGGGTACTACGAAAGGAGTCCAAGGATACCCCCAAGGATGCCCAAAGGATACTACAAAAGGAGTCAAAGGATACGTCCAAGGATTCCCAAAGGGTACTACGGAAAGAGTCCAAGGATACCTGCAAGGGTTCCCAAAGGATACTACGAACAAATTCCAAGGAAGAACACAAAGGGAGCGAACCAGAGCGTCTAAGGTCTCGATTGGGACTGATCGGAGGAAGGAAAAACACGCATCAAAAGTCTGCCGAAGGAAGGGGGAAGACGGCACAGAGCAGAGAGCTGTACCGTAGATCTGGGTAGTAAGAAGGAGAGGCCGATGGAAATAGCGGGATTGAGCAAAGAGGAAGGCTCGGAACCGAGGTGTCGTTAAAGGGAGCCCAGGCTCCAGCTGCACAATCAAAATCAACGAGCATAATGAGCACACGTGTGACGAGGAGCGAAGCGCGCAGGATGATGGCTGCCCACCAGCCGTCCGGAGGATCTAGCCCGGGGCAAGGATGGTCGGCAGCCCGGCCTACCCGAACCTCGCGGCGGATCTCCGGGCGGGGCGTCCCCGATCCGGTGATCAGCTCCGACAGCGCCGCAAGAAGTGGCAGACGATTGGGCGCCCTCGCCTCCGCGGTGGCTGCCCGAAATCCCGCCCACACCGCGGTACGAGGGGTCACCACAGTGGACGCCACCGCAGCAGCAGCCACCACCGCAGCAGCAGCCACCGCAGCAGCCACCACCGCAGCAGCAGCCACCACCGCAGCAGCAACACATCCGGACAGACATACCGGCGGCCCACGTGAGCCACAGCACCCGGACGTTCGTGGCCGAAGGGGTAAGGTGGCGACAGCAGACGGTTGTCTGGACCTGCCCGGAGGGACCCGCGGAGGAGACGGCAGCGACGGAAGAACCCCGGATCTGGGAAGAATGTGGTCCCCGGGTGAGCCCGCTGGACCCCAGGACCAGTGGCAGACCGGAGCAGTGGGCACCACCGACGCCGAGCACCGGACCAACGACGCCAAGGACAGGGCCATCGACGCCAACGCCTACCAGGAGCGCAGTAACCGCGGAGCCTCTGGAGCGAGGACCCTGGGTGTGGCCTGAGCCCGTGGAAAACGGCCGTCCTCCGCTCAAGCGGCAGCACTCGGCGCCCGAAGTGTCCGAGGTGGTGGCCCGGCCGAAGTTGTCGCGGACGGTGTCGGCGCCGGAGGGCCAGCGATGGCGAGAGATCGCGGAGCCGGTGTGGCCCGAAGGGATCGCGGAGGCACCGGTGGTACAGGAGGCTCGCATCATGGGCGGCAGGCGCAGCGTGCGCGTCTGGAGAGAGGTTGGGGCTGGCGGGCACGAGAGTGTTCGAGGAGCGGCCGAAATAAAATTTGAATAAAATGAACAAAACGGAGTTTGAAAACCGGCATAAACGGGAAACGCGGCTGAAACAGGGGCCAGAAGTAAGGGGCATACATGGCAGCTCCAGCATCCTGAAATTCATACTGGGTTAATACAGGAAGCAGCCAAACGACACCAAAATACTCACCTGCAGCGAAGCAAATGCGAAGTCCTCTCCACACCAGCTCTCGAGTGTTGCCAGCGTGAAGCCAGGCTCAGCCGGCGGAGGACGATTGAAGGGCGAGAGAGAGAGAGACGAGAGGCGAGAGAGGTCGTCTGGAGAGAGAAAGGATGAAATAGAAAGGAGTGAGGAAATGCGAAAACTTACCTAGAAAGTTGCAAATCACCTTGGCCGGTGGGCAGCAGAGCGGGCATTTTGGAGATTGTTTCATCCACAAACAAGTTATGCACCGAATCTAAAAAAACGTAACGCTGCGTCCGAAATTCAACATAAAAACCGCTCGTGCTATTTGGAGCGTTGTGCAGTCCGATGTGAAGATAATGCTGGGCCCGAGCAGACCGACAGTTCCGATTCTATAACGTCTAAAAATTACCAGCCAACAGCAGTAGAAGACTCCAAGCCAACCATGGATCCCAACTCCAGTCCCTGGTCCTACGCCTACAACCGCATCGTGCCCGCCAGCGCCGGCAGCTCTGGAGGAACAACAGGCCCAACAGCAACAGCAGCAGGCGCAGCAGCAACAGCTCAACCTGGTGGCCGACAAAGTGCAGATTAAGCAGGAAAAGCAATTAAAAGCCTACAACGACTCGATTTAACTGATCCAACTGCAACAACAACAGCAGGCAGCGCAGCAACAACAGCAGCAGCTCCAGCAGCAACTGCAACAGGAGATCGCCGAGGCGGAAACAGAGCCGGACACCGTTTACATGATCGATGGCCGGAAGGTCAAGGTGACGCGCAAGGATGGCCAGCCGTTCCGAGCGACAATAGTTGAGCAGCAGGATGGCAGTCCGGTGCCGCTGGCAGTGCCAGTTCCGGCGGGATCCTATCCGGCGCAATATGCGAGCCCAGCGTTGAGCTCCGCAGATGGATCGCCCATCACGAATTTACATGCCGTGGACGTGGTCAGCACACCGCAGGCCCAGGTGATCGTCCACAAGACGGCGTCCCCGGTACAAAGGCGGTCGGAGGCAGGCGCCCCTTACTGTGGCCTATTCATCTGTGATACAAAGCACCCTGCAGCAGCAGCAACAGCACCATCAGAACCTTTGTTGGACAAAGCTGGAGGACGATGGAGCGGGGCAGGAGGATATAAAGAACGTGCTGCAGCTGCAGGTGAAGCAGGAGCAGCGCCAGCTGGACTTTGCCAACGAGGCATCGACAGTAGATGTCAGCGGTGGTGGAGAAAATCTAGTGTTCAACCTGCCGCCTGGGCTCGAGATTAAGCAAACCTTCTATACCGCGGGCGTGGTCGATGGGGAGCAACTGCAGAGTCCGGAACGCCCAGCAAATGAAAAGGCAAGTTCCTCAATGGACACCACGCATGGAAGGGTTTATCACTGAAGCGCCTCAAGTTCTTAGAGCTATCTCTGTACGGTAACAACCTCACTATTTCGGAGACATCTATCTTCAGCGATACACTATTCCAGAGCCCTCATCAATGCTTCTCCCGCGAATACCGGGCCAGCTCCCATCAGCACGCCCAAGCGGGCACACAGTCCTTAGCAGGTTTCATCTGAGATAGACGATTGTAAGACCTTGTCAACGACGTCGAATAAGAGCGTCGAATTCACCAGTTAAACATCTTGCCTTGGCCACAAAAAGTACACCAGTCCGTCGGCCGTGAAGAGGAGACTAAAGCGCCTCTAGTTTTCCAAGCTGTCCCTCAGAGCAGATCAAGGATGTGAGTTTGCAATGCGACGGTATAGTCATGGAACTACAGAAGTTACAGGGGCGCGACCCTTACTCGAATCGGCAGGGAAAGAAAATAATTGTCAATGTAATTTGTGATTTACATATCTTCATACACTTATAGAATATTTAAAATTTTTACAGATTAAACAGTGAAGAATACAATATTTGAAATTACTAATTTCGTACTATCTTCTCGTTCGATTTCAGGTCAAGAAGCTCCTCCTATCCCCTGTGGAGCCCAAGAACCCTACCGATCTGCCCAAGCTGGCGTAGGGTCTGAAGCGCCTGACCAAGTCCAATGATGCAGTGCATCATCGAGAAGTCCGGAGAGCACATTTTTGCCGGTACCGGTGAGCCGCATTTGGAGATCTGTCTGAAGGATACAGCATGACAACGATGTGACCAAGGCCTGTAAGATCTATTGGAAATGCCTTCCCTCACTGCGTGTTCGACCATTGGCAGCAGAGTGCCGACATCCGGGTTAAGGATCTGTAGGTGGAGCGGTGGTAGCAGCAACGGGCTAGGGTGAACTTTACCCAGGTGACATCGAACTGGCGATTATTTATATATCGTTATAAATGCTGAGCCATTTACATACAACACTCGGTAGATTAAGCTTACATACTTATCGTAATCTTACGTTAAATAACCATTGCTCCCAACCAGAGAAGACTGGGAACAAGGCCAGCCGGGCCCTACAGAGGCAGTCAATTTCTACACTGACGGCTCAAAATTAAATAATCAAGTCGGAGGAGTTATATACTCCGAACAACTTAATATCAGGAAATCCTTCAGACTTCCGGATCACTGTAGCGTCTTCCAGGCGGAAGTATTTGCCATAATTGAAGCTTTGATGCTTCTGAACGATGCAAACTGTCAGAATAAACTGATTAACATCTATAGTGATAGTCAAGCGGCTATCAGGTCGATTATCTCGACCAATACAAACTCCCACACCATATCAAACTGCCGCAAATCTCTGCACGAGATGGCTCTGCAGTTTAAAATTTACCTGATTTGGGTCCCGGGTCACCGGAACATTACAGGCAACTGTATTGCAGATGAGCTGGCCAGGCATGGCACTACCGTACCTCTCCTTCCGGACAAGGAGAACATCGGTATGCCGATAACCACCTGCAAGCTTAACATTAGAAATCAATACAAGAAACTTGCGAGCCTAGCAAGCAGATTGGGCGCGCCCCGAAACGATTTCTGCAGAAGCTGCAGGGACGAGGAGGAAGAGGAAACGGTGGAACACCTGTTCTGTTCCTGCCCGGCCCTGTGCAGATCTAGACTGTACCACTTAGGGAATCCCTTCATGAACAGTCTATCCGAACTGGCGAACATAAGCCTAAAAATAAAACGAATAATAAAATTCATTAAAGCAACCGAATGGGAATTATGCTAAGCCAGCTGCAATAATGGCAGCAGATTTTTAAGAAAGGGGATACAGATCCACGCGGTACCACAATGGACCTTTTAAGGACTAAGTGTGTCAATGATTTGGCAGCCGCTCTAACCTAACCTAACCTAACCATTGTGTCTTTAACTTAAGCTCACCCACGCGCAAATACGGAAAAATCGTCACTAGTTTAGCAATTTGTAACACATCTAGTAATCGACTAACTTATATGAACGGAAAAACTATATACACACTTTTAAAGTATCTACTCTAAAATAATACATCTGCTCAGAAGTATATATATATAAATAATAAAATATAATTAGAACACCAGCTACGACTAGGTAGAACTAGAACACTTCCCAACACATGCCCATTCTGCCACCACTCCCCAATATCCAACATATCATTATACACTGTCCTTCCTTATCCCAACCCAGATAAGAATCCTTCCATTCGCTTAACCCCATCAACATTATCTCAAACCCAACCCCCGACCACGTCATGAAAATCATCACATTCCATAAAAAAACCAAAATTAAGTTTAAAATTGAAATGTTCTTAATTTAGTTAGCCTATAGTTTTAAATTTCAGCTAGCTTTATATAAATAAATAAATAAATAATTACAACGAGTGGGGGTTCTCAGTATATTTACGTAAACATGTTGGTCCATGATCGCATCGATCAAACGGATGGGGCCCACACTACTGTACGAGAAACATGCCCATACCGTGATTTTAAGCCCACCTGCTTAACGGTCTTGAGACCAAGAGCATTTCTAACAAAATCTCTTAACTCAATACTAGCCAATCCAACGGTTCTGTCGATATCAGCACACATTATTTTGGCATAGTGACTTGTGCAAAATTGAACGCATCCTAGTGTAATATGTCACTATCTAGATCGTTAAATTCATTCAAAATGGCTTGAATAATAGCCATACTGACGTCGGTTATTATTCGTTTGCATATTGGCAGCTTTAACTTATACACTTTACAACACCTATTTAGCTCGCTTAAAAAGCGAACAATATCATATGTAAAGTGATTAGACAAAATGGCATGCGCCACAGGATATACCATATTATATTCTGGAACATGTCCAACCAATGAGTACAGGAGAATTCTTTTCTCCACATATTTCATTCGTTGCACAACACATCCCGTTGCATCTAAATGCAATGTATCCTTCTTGATGTTATTCACCAAAAGACTTATGTGTTCTCTGTACATACACTTCGAGTTTCGTCGATAGAAACTGAATGAAGTGTGAAAAATTCTTACATTTCATATCAAAGGTATCTTTAAAGGGATCTTTATCAAAATCCTCTTTTGCGTTTTCCTCTGATATAAAATTCCGGTAATAGGACAAATGTTTATTGATCATTTGATCATTACCAATTAGCGCCCTGTTTGTGTTGGCCAAATTTATCAATTTATTTCTAAATTCAAATGCAGTGCTGCCTTTAATTTCTTTTTTGGAAAGGAATCTATTTACGGCCCTGCACTGAGCAGATTTTTTTAAGTTTATGGAATGCCTATATCCGATTCTATTTGAGAAGGGTAGCTTTTCGAGTGGTGTAGGTTTATTTTAGGATAGTTGTGTTGGATATAAGGTTACATATAGAAATTATAACTATAAGTGTTTTGCGCACGTTCTGCTCTTGAGTACGACTCTGTCTCGACTACCTTACATTTTCAGAGTCTGGTAACATTATAAAAAGGGACTTATTCTACACTAATATCGAAGGTTTGGTATATACTATATTAGGCGCTGTTCACAGTCGGACTCTCCTGACAAATCTCTGCGTCCTCGCAGGATTCATGGGGTGGATCATCTTCAAAGTCGTCATCTTCATCGGGCTCCTCCGGTGGCAGCTCACACCAGCGCTTCATCTTGTCGGACGAATACACCGACTTGTAGTGTCTCTGCTTTCGTTGTGCGTGAGGGATATCTTCTACAAGATATCTGTCGTTCGGCAGGACCTTGTTGATTATAAAAGGTCCTTTATAGCGCGGCTCCAATTTGCGTGATGTGCCCGTGCTGAATGGCACATTCTGAACTTGGTGAATGCATCGACTATTACCAAAATATGCTCGTTTCTCTTGGAACTCTTCGGAAATGGCCCCAGGTGGTCCATGTGTATCGTGGAAAAGGGAATCGGCTTAATGTCATCGTAGTGGTATGACCTTCCTGACGTCCACCTGGTGTTTTATAAAACGCACAGCCCACACAGGATTTGATGTAGCTTTTGACATAGTTTCGCATTCGGGGAAACCAAAATAAGTTTAGAATTCTTGCCATAGTCTTATCCGTGCTCATATGTCCGGCCTTATCGTGACATTCATGTAAAATGTGGAATCTCAACTGCTTCGGCACAACCCATAATAAATTGTTGCCATGTTTTCGAAACAAGCGATCTTGCTCCATCACATACTCGACGCTCTCAGATTTCTTTTCCAATTTCATGTTTGCGACAATTTTCTGTATTTTCTCGTCCTGTAGTTGTATGGAAAATAGCCAGTCCTCTTCATCGATTATCGTTTTTGCTATTTTCAGACTTGCGGTATCCATCTCTCGAGCATCTTCGAACGGAGCTCGACTGAGTGCGTCTACGTGGTTCATCTGTGTTCCTGCTCGATGAACGATATCTATGTCGAATTCTTGAATGCGTAACCACCATCTTGCAATCCGGGGTATCAGTTCTCGCTTCTCCATCGACGTCTTTAGACATTGCAGTCGGTGATAACCTTTATCTTTTTGCCATAAATGTAGTATTTGAATCGATCCAACGATTCCACGACGGCTAGAGCCTCAAGTTCGTAGCTGTGGTAATTTTTCTCCGGCTTAGAAGTAGCTCGGCCTCACGTTGTAGCAAAACTCCGGCTAAACCAACGGCGCTGGCATCGGTATGTAGTTTATGCTCTGCGTCTAGACGATAGCTGGTGACAACTGGATTTGATATTAGACATTTTTTTAATTCGTCGAAGGCTTCTTCTTGTGGCGCTTTTCACGAAAACGGCTGATCCTTGCGCAATAGGATTCTTAATGGCGCTGAAATTATGGCATATCCAGCAACGAATTTTCGGAAATAACCAGTGAGACCCAAAAACTTTCTCACATCGGTAACATTGGCTGGTTTCGGGAACACTCTGATGGCGTTCGTCTTCCTTCTGCGTGTATCTGGTGACCAAGGAATGTTATTGACTGCTTATATAACTCACATTTGTCCAGGTTTAGCGTTAATCCGCACTCCTTTAAAACTTTTAGGATCCTCTCAAGCTGCTCGTACATCTCATCAAATGTTTGACTGCCAATAAGGATGTCGTCCATGTAGTGTATCATGTCGCCTTTCTGCACTCTCTTTTGTAACTTTGCCATGAGTCGATTAAAAACCGCAGGTGCGTTCTTCAATCCGAACGGAAGTCGCTTGAATTCGTATAATCCATCTGTGGTGATGGTAAACTTTCGGCTCTCTAGGACTATCTCTATCTGATAGTATCCACTGTTGAGGTCTAGGGATGAGAAGTACTTAAACCTTTTCGCCTGCTGCAGACGTTCTTCGATGTTCGGTACTGGAAAATTCTCCTTCTTGATCAGCTTGTTTAGGCGGCGGTAATCGACGCACATTCGATCGCTACCATTCGGCTTCTTGATGAGCACCACCGGGCTGGCGTACTCTGATGTGGACAACGTGATGATGTCCTGCTTTAGCAGCTCGTCGACCATGCTGCTTACGATTTCTTTCTTTGGCTCGGATACTCGGTATGGGGCTTGTGCTACTACCTGATTGCTTTCGACGGTGATGTCTGCTTTGACCACGCTTGTCTTTCCTATGCCTTCCAATCCTGCCGAGAAAACATCGGCGAAGTTCTCCAGTAAGCTGCGCATTTGTTTAAATTTTTTTTCGTTCTTAAAATTTTCTAGCAGCTTCCCGATATTGGTGCTTACAGGGGTTGTTGGCTGATGGACTGCTCGTTCGATTTTAGAATCGCCTGACTCAAAGTTGAGCTCGAGATGAGCGGAGATGATGACGTCCTGTCCCAACAGAAAGTCCTCCTGCAAAATATCGTTGTCTGCTATATACACTTTCGCTGTAATCGTCTTCCCATCGATATCCATATCCACAGTCATCGCTTCTGTGAGGATACATGAACCTCCGCAAATGCCTCTAATCTTCATAGAGCACTTGTGGCTCTTGGCGTTTATTTGCTCGGCAACCGATTGTCGGATGAGACTGGCTTGACTACCCGTGTCGATGAAGGCGCTGTAATCGTGCGAGTGTACGCAGATTTTCCTTGTGAAAAGTTTGTCCTGATTTGCGGCTCCTACACGCATGACATTGGTGGCTTGGCAACTTCCATTTGGCTCGTGGAACTTGTTGCATTTGGTACAGCGTGACATTTTCTTCTCCTTTGGACACGAATTGGCAAAGTGTCCTTTTTCTCCGCAGTTGTAGCATATAACGGATTCCTTTGTCCTTGGTGGTTTAACATCGCTGTCTGGTTTCTGCTCGAAGTTGCTGGCTTTCGGTGAATACTCTTTCTTGCTCGTATTTGGCCGACATCGATTAACGAAATACGATTCGGCTGCATCACGAACCTGTTTCATTGTGGCGAAATCCTGAGCCCGTGGAAAACGGCCGTCCTCCGCTCAAGCGGCAGCACTCGGCGCCCGAAGTGTCCGAGGTGGTGGCCCGGCCGAAGTTGTCGCGGACGGTGTCGGCGCCGGAGGGCCAGCGATGGCGAGAGATCGCGGAGCCGGTGTGGCCCGAAGGGATCGCGGAGGCACAGGTGGTACAGGAGGCTCGCATCATGGGCGGCAGGCGCAGCGTGCGCGTCTGGAGAGAGGTTGGGGCTGGCGGGCACGAGAGTGTTCGAGGAGCGGCCGAAATAAAATTTGAATAAAATGAACAAAACGGAGTTTGAAAACCGGCATAAACGGGAAACGCGGCTGAAACAGGGGCCAGAAGTAAGGGGCATACATGGCAGCTCCAGCATCCTGAAATTCATACTGGGTTAATACAGGAAGCAGCCAAACGACACCAAAATACTCACCTGCAGCGAAGCAAATGCGAAGTCCTCTCCACACCAGCTCTCGAGTGTTGCCAGCGTGAAGCCAGGCTCAGCCGGCGGAGGACGATTGAAGGGCGAGAGAGAGAGAGACGAGAGGCGAGAGAGGTCGTCTGGAGAGAGAAAGGATGAAATAGAAAGGAGTGAGGAAATGCGAAAACTTACCTAGAAAGTTGCAAATCACCTTGGCCGGTGGGCAGCAGAGCGGGCATTTTGGAGATTGTTTCATCCACAAACAAGTTATGCACCGAATCTAAAAAAACGTAACGCTGCGTCCGAAATTGTGCGTTGTGCAGTCCGATGTGAAGATAATGCTGGGCCCGAGCAGACCGACAGTTCCGATTCTATAACGTCTAAAAATTACCAGCCAACAGCAGTAGAAGAGTCCAAGCCAACCATGGATCCCAACTCCAGTCCCTGGTCCTACGCCTACAACCGCATCGTGCCCGCCAGCGCCGGCAGCTCTGGAGGAACAACAGGCCCAACAGCAACAGCAGCAGGCGCAGCAGCAACAGCTCAACCTGGTGGCCGACAAAGTGCAGATTAAGCAGGAAAAGCAATTAAAAGCCTACAACGACTCGATTTAACTGATCCAACTGCAACAACAACAGCAGGCAGCGCAGCAACAACAGCAGCAGCTCCAGCAGCAACTGCAACAGGAGATCGCCGAGGCGGAAACAGAGCCGGACACCGTTTACATGATCGATGGCCGGAAGGTCAAGGTGACGCGCAAGGATGGCCAGCCGTTCCGAGCGACAATAGTTGAGCAGCAGGATGGCAGTCCGGTGCCGCTGGCAGTGCCAGTTCCGGCGGGATCCTATCCGGCGCAATATGCGAGCCCGGCGTTGAGCTCCGCAGATGGATCGCCCATCACGAATTTACATGCCGTGGACGTGGTCAGCACACCGCAGGCCCAGGTGATCGTCCACAAGACGGCGTCCCCGGTACAAAGGCGATCGGAGGCAGGCGCCCCTTACTGTGGCCTATTCATCTGTGATACAAAGCACCCTGCAGCAGCAGCAACAGCACCATCAGAACCTTTGTTGGACAAAGCTGGAGACGATGGAGCGGGGCAGGAGGATATAAAGAACGTGCTGCAGCTGCAGGTGAAGCAGGAGCAGCGCCAGCTGGACTTTGCCAACGAGGCATCGACAGTAGATGTCAGCGGTGGTGGAGAAAATCTAGTGTTCAACCTGCCGCCTGGGCTCCAGATTAAGCAAACCTTCTATACCGCGGGCGTGGTCGATGGGGAGCAACTGCAGAGTCCGGAACGCCCAGCAAATGAAAAGGCAAGTTCCTCAATGGACACCACGCATGGAAGGGTTTATCACTGAAGCGCCTCAAGTTCTTAGAGCTATCTCTGTACGGTAACAACCTCACTATTTCGGAGACATCTATCTTCAGCGATACACTATTCCAGAGCCCTCATCAATGCTTCTCCCGCGAATACCGGGCCAGCTCCCATCAGCACGCCCAAGCGGGCACACAGTCCTTAGCAGGTTTCATCTGAGATAGACGATTGTAAGACCTTGTCAACGACGTCGAATAAGAGCGTCGAATTCACCAGTTAAACATCTTGCCTTGGCCACAAAAAGTACACCAGTCCGTCGGCCGTGAAGAGGAGACTAAAGCGCCTCTAGTTTTCCAAGCTGTCCCTCAGAGCAGATCAAGGATGTGAGTTTGCAATGCGACGGTATAGTCATGGAACTACAGAAGTTACAGGGGCGCGACCCTTACTCGAATCGGCAGGGAAAGTAAATAATTGTCAATGTAATTTGTGATTTACATATCTTCATACACTTATAGAATATTTAAAATTTTTACAGATTAAACAGTGAAGAATACAATATTTGAAATTACTAATTTCGTACTATCTTCTCGTTCGATTTCAGGTCAAGAAGCTCCTCCTATCCCCTGTGGAGCCCAAGAACCCTACCGATCTGCCCAAGCTGGCGTAGGGTCTGAAGCGCCTGACCAAGTCCAATGATGCAGTGCATCATCGAGAAGTCCGGAGAGCACATTTTTGCCGGTACCGGTGAGCCGCATTTGGAGATCTGTCTGAAGGATACAGCATGACAACGATGTGACCAAGGCCTGTAAGATCTATTGGAAATGCCTTCCCTCACTGCGTGTTCGACCATTGGCAGCAGAGTGCCGACATCCGGGTTAAGGATCTGTAGGTGGAGCGGTGGTAGCAGCAACGGGCTAGGGTGAACTTTACCCAGGTGACATCGAACTGGCGATTATTTATATATCGTTATAAATGCTGAGCCATTTACATACAACACTCGGTAGATTAAGCTTACATACTTATCGTAATCTTACGTTAAATAACCATTGCTCCCAACCAGAGAAGACTGGGAACAAGGCCAGCCGGGCCCTACAGAGGCAGTCAATTTCTACACTGACGGCTCAAAATTAAATAATCAAGTCGGAGGAGTTATATTCTCCGAACAACTTAATATCAGGAAATCCTTCAGACTTCCGGATCACTGTAGCGTCTTCCAGGCGGAAGTATTTGCCATAATTGAAGCTTTGATGCTTCTGAACGATGCAAACTGTCAGAATAAACTGATTAACATCTATAGTGATAGTCAAGCGGCTATCAGGTCGATTATCTCGACCAATACAAACTCCCACACCATATCAAACTGCCGCAAATCTCTGCACGAGATGGCTCTGCAGTTTAAAATTTACCTGATTTGGGTCCCGGGTCACCGGAACATTACAGGCAACTGTATTGCAGATGAGCTGGCCAGGCATGGCACTACCGTACCTCTCCTTCCGGACAAGGAGAACATCGGTATGCCGATAACCACCTGCAAGCTTAACATTAGAAATCAATACAAGAAACTTGCGAGCCTAGCATGGACACATGTTAAGCACTGTCGCATCTCTCGCCAGACATGGCCAATCATCGACGCGAAGAGAACTTCGGAACTATTAAGACTAAACCGTACCGAGTGCGGAATGGTAATACGAGTGTTAACAGGCCACTGGTTGGTTGGCACACACGCAAGCAGATTGGGCGCGCCCCGAAACGATTTCTGCAGAAGCTGCAGGGACGAGGAGGAAGAGGAAACGGTGGAACACCTGTTCTGTTCCTGCGCGGCCCTGTGCAGATCTAGACTGTACCACTTAGGGAATCCCTTCATGAACAGTCTATCCGAACTGGCGAACATAAGCCTAAAACGAATAATAAAATTCATTAAAGCAACCGGATGGGAATTATGCTAAGCCAGCTGCAATAATGGCAGCAGATTTTTAAGAAAGGGGATACAGATCCACGCGGTACCACAATGGACCTTTTAAGGACTAAGTGTGTCAATGATTTGGCAGCCGCTCTAACCTAACCTAACCTAACCATTGTGTCTTTAACTTAAGCTCACCCACGCGCAAATACGGAAAAATCGTCACTAGTTTAGCAATTTGTAACACATCTAGTAATCGACAACTTCCCAACACATGCCCATTCTGCCACCACTCCCCAATATCCAACATATCATTATACACTGTCCTTCCTTATCCCAACCCAGATAAGAATCCTTCCATTCGCTTAACCCCATCAACATTATCTCAAACCCAACCCCCGACCACGTCATGTTTTCATCACATTCCATAAAAAAACCAAAATTAAGTTTAAAATTGAAATGTTCTTAATTTAGTTAGCCTATAGTTTTAAATTTCAGCTAGCTTTATATAAATAAATAAATAAATAATTACAACGAGTGGGGGTTCTCAGTATATTTACGTAAACATGTTGGTCCATGATCGCATCGATCAAACGGATGGGGCCCACACTACTGTACGAGAAACATGCCCATACCGTGATTTTAAGCCCACCTGCTTAACGGTCTTGAGACCAAGAGCATTTCTAACAAAATCTCTTAACTCAATACTAGCCAATCCAACGGTTCTGTCGATATCAGCACACATTAATTTGGCATAGTGACTTGTGCAAAATTGAACGCATCCTAGTGTAATATGTCACTATCTAGATCGTTAAATTCATTCAAAATGGCTTGAATAATAGCCATACTGACGTCGGTTATTATTCGTTTGCATATTGGCAGCTTTAACTTATACACTTTACAACACCTATTTAGCTCGCTTAAAAAGCGAACAATATCATATGTAAAGTGATTAGATATACCATATTATACCATATATACCATATTATATTCTGGAACATGTCCAACCAATGAGTACAGGAGAATTCTTTTCTCCACATATTTCATTCGTTGCACAACACATCCCGTTGCATCTAAATGCAATGTATCCTTCTTGATGTTATTCACCAAAAGACTTATGTGTTCTCTGTACATACACTTCGAGTTTCGTCGATAGAAACTGAATGAAGTGTGAAAAATTCTTACATTTCATATCAAAGGTATCTTTAAAGGGATCTTTATCAAAATCCTCTTTTGCGTTTTCCTCTGATATAAAATTCCGGTAATAGGAAAAATGTTTATTGATCATTTGATCATTACCAATTAGCGCCCTGTTTGTGTTGGCCAAATTTATCAATTTATTTCTAAATTCAAATGCAGTGCTGCCTTTAATTTCTTTTTTGGAAAGGAATCTATTTACGGCCCTGCACTGAGCAGATTTTTTTAAGTTTATGGAATGCCTATATCCGATTCTATTTGAGAAGGGTAGCTTTTCGAGTGGTGTAGGTTTATTTTAGGATAGTTGTGTTGGATATAAGGTTACATATAGAAATTATAACTATAAGTGTTTTGCGCACGTTCTGCTCTTGAGTACGACTCTGTCTCGACTACCTTACATTTTCAGAGTCTGGTAACATTATAAAAAGGGACTTATTCTACACTAATATCGAAGGTTTGGTATATACTATATTAGGCGCTGTTCACAGTCGGACTCTCCTGACAAATCTCTGCGTCCTCGCAGGATTCATGGGGTGGATCATCTTCAAAGTCGTCATCTTCATCGGGCTCCTCCGGTGGCAGCTCACACCAGCGCTTCATCTTGTCGGACGAATACACCGACTTGTAGTGTCTCTGCTTTCGTTGTGCGTAAGGGATATCTTCTACAAGATATCTGTCGTTCGGCAGGACCTTGTTGATTATAAAAGGTCCTTTATAGCGCGGCTCCAATTTGCGTGATGTGCCCGTGCTGAATGGCACATTCTGAACTTGGTGAATGCATCGACTATTACCAAAATATGCTCGTTTCTCTTGGAACTCTTCGGAAATGGCACCAGATGGTCCATGTGTATCGTGGAAAAGGGAATCGGCTTAATGTCATCGTAGTGGTATGACCTTCCTGACGTCCACCTGGTGTTTTATAAAACGCACAGCCCACACAGGATTTGATGTAGCTTTTGACATAGTTTCGCATTCGGGGAAACCAAAATAAGTTTAGAATTCTTGCCATAGTCTTATCCGTGCTCATATGTACATTCATGTAAAATGTGGAATCTCAACTGCTTCGGCACAACCCATAATAAATTGTTGCCATGTTTTCGAAACAAGCGATCTTGCTCCATCACATACTCGACGCTCTCAGATTTCTTTTCCAATTTCATGTTTGCGACAATTTTCTGTATTTTCTCGTCCTGTAGTTGTATGGAAAATAGCCAGTCCTCTTCGTCGATTATTGTTTTTGCTATTTTCAGACTTGCGGTATCCATCTCTCGAGCATCTTCGAACGGAGCTCGACTGAGTGCGTCTACGTGGTTCATCTGTGTTCCTGCTCGATGAACGATATCTATGTCGAATTCTTGAATGCGTAACCACCATCTTGCAATCCGGGGTATCAGTTCTCGTTTCTCCATCGACGTCTTTAGAGCATTGCAGTCGGTGATAACCTTTATCTTTTTGCCATAAATGTAGTATTTGAATCGATCCAACGATTCCACGACGGCTAGAGCCTCAAGTTCGTAGCTGTGGTAATTTTTCTCCGGCTTAGAAGTAGCTCGGCCTCACGTTGTAGCAAAACTCCGGCTAAACCAACGGCGCTGGCATCGGTATGTAGTTTATGCTCTGCGTCTAGACGATAGCTGGTGACAACTGGATTTGATATTAGACATTTTTTTAATTCGTCGAAGGCTTCTTCTTGTGGCGCTTTTCACGAAAACGGCTGATCCTTGCGCAATAGGATTCTTAATGGCGCTGAAATTATGGCATATCCAGCAACGAATTTTCGGAAATAACCAGTGAGACCCAAAAACTTTCTCACATCGGTAACATTGGCTGGTTTCGGGAACATTCTGATGGCGTTCGTCTTCCTTCTGCGTGTATCTGGTGACCAAGGAATGTTATTGACTGCTTATATAACTCACATTTGTCCAGGTTTAGCGTTAATCCGCACTCCTTTAAAACTTTTAGGATCCTCTCAAGCTGCTCGTACATCTCATCAAATGTTTGACTGCCAATAAGGATGTCGTCCATGTAGTGTATCATGTCGCCTTTCTGCACTCTCTTTTGTAACTTTGCCATGAGTCGATTAAAAACCGCAGGTGCGTTCTTCAATCCGAACGGAAGTCGCTTGAATTCGTATAATCCATCTGTGGTGATGGTAAACTTTCGGCTCTCTAGGACTATCTCTATCTGATAGTATCCACTGTTGAGGTCTAGGGATGAGAAGTACTTAAACCTTTTCGCCTGCTGCAGACGTTCTTCGATGTTCGGTACTGGAAAATTCTCCTTCTTGATCAGCTTGTTTAGGCGGCGGTAATCGACGCACATTCGATCGCTACCATTCGGCTTCTTGATGAGCACCACCGGGCTGGCGTACTCTGATGTGGACAACGTGATGATGTCCTGCTTTAGCAGCTCGTCGACCATGCTGCTTACGATTTCTTTCTTTGGCTCGGATACTCGGTAAGGGGCTTGTGCTACTACCTGATTGCTTTCGACGGTGATGTCTGCTTTGACCACGCTTGTCTTTCCTATGCCTTCCAATCCTGCCGAGAAAACATCGGCGAAGTTCTCCAGTAAGCTGCGCATTTGTTTAAATTTTTTTTCGTTCTTAAAATTTTCTAGCAGCTTCCCGATATTGGTGCTTACAGGGGTTGTTGGCTGATGGACTGCTCGTTCGATTTTAGAATCGCCTGACTCAAAGTTGAGCTCGAGATGAGCGGAGATGATGACGTCCTGTCCCAACAGAAAGTCCTCCTGCAAAATATCGTTGTCTGCTATATACACTTTCGCTGTAATCGTCTTCCCATCGATATCCATATCCACAGTCATCGCTTCTGTGAGGATACATGAACCTCCGCAAATGCCTCTAATCTTCATAGAGCACTTGTGGCGCTTGGCGTTTATTTGCTCGGCAACCGATTGTCGGATGAGACTGGCTTGACTACCCGTGTCGATGAAGGCGCTGTAATCGTGCGAGTGTACGCAGATTTTCCTTGTGAAAAGTTTGTCCTGATTTGCGGCTCCTACACGCATGACATTGGTGGCTTGGCAACTTCCATTTGGCTCGTGGAACTTGTTGCATTTGGTACAGCGTGACTTTTTCTTCTCCTTTGGACACGAATTGCAAAGTGTCCTTTTTCTCCGCAGTTGTAGCATATAACGGATTCCTTTGTCCTTGGTGGTTTAACATCGCTGTCTGGTTTCTGCTCGAAGTTGCTGGCTTTCGGTGAATACTCTTTCTTGCTCGTATTTGGCCGACATCGATTAACGAAATACGATTCGGCTGCATCACGAACCTGTTTCATTGTGGCGAAATGAATTGCTGCAATACTGTTTTGCAATTCACGATGCTGTAGACCTGCGCGAACATATCTGATGATCGCTGCCTCGCTGAGCTTGTAGCGCACCCCAAGGGCTGACATCCTGAAACAGTACTCCTTTACCGTCTCCTTTGGTCACCTGGTTGCATTGGCCATGTTGAAATGCACTTCTGCTTCGTCTGGATTTGCTCCGAACGCATCCTGTATAGCTTCGGCGAAGTTTTTCCACGTAGTGTGTAGAATGGGTGATGAATCAAGCCACATCTTGGCTGGACCTTTAAGCTTTGTATAAATGGCGAGTAACAGGAACTTCTCGTCCCACTGGTAGGCATCAACCACTTTGTTGACACGATCGATGAACTGATTGACTGAAATGGCGTTGTCGTCGTTGGGATCAAATTCTGGCAAGGTGTTAGCAATTTCCTTGACTGAAGCTTGCCTCACGTTGTTAGTAGCCTGTACAGGAATGCTCTCGTTGTTGATCTCGTTGATATCCAAATCGATTATTGGGTGCTGTTGCTGATTTCCTGCATGTGCTGCTGCTGCGTTTCCCATTTGAACGGTAACTAGTTGAGCTAACATGTCCTTTAGTTCCTTCATCTCGTTTTGCAATTGTGAAATTGCCGCTGACTGTGCTGACATCGTTTCTTCTTGCTGCATGTTGATACCCACTGCTGCTGGCAGTTCTACGTCCTCCGATTGTTCAAACTCTATTAGTCTTTTAACCAATTCGGCTCTGGTGCCCGAAACTGGCACGTTTCTAGATCTCAGCGAGAATCTTAAAACGTCGCCTTTAAGATCTGCTATCTTTGGCATTTTAATGTTGTTTTAGCGACTAGGTTGGCAGTCCTCTTTGCGAGCGAGACAACTATATGTACCTCACAAAGTTCTGCATCCGCTTTCTCACTTGACCAATACACACAAACTCCTTGTATGCATGTATGTGCTCCGGCTTCTAGAAAATTCACAAATACTCACAACCGCTTTGTGTGTATGTGCTTTGGCTTCTCTTGAGACTTCTGCTGCTCTTGAGACTTCTGCGGCCACAGGCTCACTAAGAATCCTGATCTAACTGATGTGCTTGACTCCACGGGTTCACTAAGATTCCCGATCTGCTTTCCTTGAATCCGCCTGCCACGTAGAACTGGAACACATCCGTAATTTGCAATTTAAGCTGTCACATAGACCTGGGAACACATCCCATTGCAAACTTTCCACGCCGACGATTCTTGCTGCTTTCTTAGAGTTCTTGGCACAACTCCTCCGCTTCACACATATCCAACCACACTGATCCCACTTCTGAACTGAGAAGGGTAGCTTTTCGTGTGGTGTAGGTTTATTTTAGGATAGTTGTGTTGGATATAAGGTTACATATAGAAATTATAACTATAAGTGTTTTGCGCACGTTCTGCTCTTGAGTACGACTCTGTCTCGACTACCTTACATTTTCAGAGTCTGGTAACATTATAAAAAGGGACTTATTCTACACTAATATCGAAGGTTTGGTATATACTATATTAGGCGCTGTTCACAGTCGGAATCTCCTGACAAATCTCTGCGTCCTCGCAGGATTTATGGGGTGGATCATCTTCAAAGTCGTCATCTTCATCGGGCTCCTCCGGTGGCAGCTCACACCAGCGCTTCATCTTGTCGGACGAATACACCGACTTGTAGTGTCTCTGCTTTCGTTGTGCGTGAGGGATATCTTCTACAAGATATCTGTCGTTCGGCAGGACCTTGTTGATTATAAAAGGTCCTTTATAGCGCGGCTCCAATTTGCGTGATGTGCCCGTGCTGAATGGCACATTCTGAACTTGGTGAATGCATCGACTATTACCAAAATATGCTCGTTTCTCTTGGAACTCTTCGGAAATGGCCCCAGGTGGTCCATGTGTATCGTGGAAAAGGGAATCGGCTTAATGTCATCGTAGTGGTATGACCTTCCTGACGTCCACCTGGTGTTTTATAAAACGCACAGCCCACACAGGATTTGATGTAGCTTTTGACATAGTTTCGCATTCGGGGAAACCAAAATAAGTTTAGAATTCTTGCCATAGTCTTATCCGTGCTCATATGTCCGGCCTTATCGTGACATTCATGTAAAATGTGGAATCTCAACTGCTTCGGCACAACCCATAATAAATTGTTGCCATGTTTTCGAAACAAGCGATCTTGCTCCATCACATACTCGACGCTCTCAGATTTCTTTTCCAATTTCATGTTTGCGACAATTTTCTGTATTTTCTCGTCCTGTAGTTGTATGGAAAATAGCCAGTCCTCTTCATCGATTATCGTTTTTGCTATTTTCAGACTTGCGGTATCCATCTCTCGAGCATTTTCGAACGGAGCTCGACTGAGTGCGTCTACGTGGTTCATCTGTGTTCCTTCTCGATGAACGATATCTATGTCGAATTCTTGAATGCGTAACCACCATCTTGCAATCCGGGGTATCAGTTCTCGTTTCTCCATCGACGTCTTTAGAGCATTGCAGTCGGTGATAACCTTTATCTTTTTGCCATAAATGTAGTATTTGAATCGATCCAACGATTCCACGACGGCTAGAGCCTCAAGTTCGTAGCTGTGGTAATTTTTCTCCGGCTTAGAAGTAGCTCGGCCTCACGTTGTAGCAAAACTCCGGCTAAACCAACGGCGCTGGCATCGGTATGTAGTTTATGCTCTGCGGCTAGACGATTGCTGGTGACAACTGGATTTGATATTAGACATTTTTTTAATTTGTCGAAGGCTTCTTCTTGTGGCGCTTTTCACGAAAACGGCTGATCCTTGCGCAATAGGATTCTTAATGGCGCTGAAATTATGGCATATCCAGCAACGAATTTTCGGAAATAACCAGTGAGACCCAAAAACTTTCTCACATCGGTAACATTGGCTGGTTTCGGGAACATTCTGATGGCGTTCGTCTTCCTTCTGCGTGTATCTGGTGACCAAGGAATGTTATTGACTGCTTATATAACTCACATTTGTCCAGGTTTAGCGTTAATCCGCACTCCTTTAAAACTTTTAGGATCCTCTCAAGCTGCTCGTACATCTCATCAAATGTTTGACTGCCAATAAGGATGTCGTCCATGTAGTGTATCATGTCGCCTTTCTGCACTCTCTTTTGTAACTTTGCCATGAGTCGATTAAAAACCGCAGGTGCGTTCTTCAATCCGAACGGAAGTCGCTTGAATTCGTATAATCCATCTGTGGTGATGGTAAACTTTCGGCTCTCTAGGACTATCTCTATCTGATAGTATCCACTGTTGAGGTCTAGGGATGAGAAGTACTTAAACCTTTTCGCCTGCTGCAGACGTTCTTCGATGTTCGGTACTGGAAAATTCTCCTTCTTGATCAGCTTGTTTAGGTGGCGGTAATCGACGCACATTCGATCGCTACCATTCGGCTTCTTGATGAGCACCACCGGGCTGGCGTACTCTGATGTGGACAACGTGATGATGTCCTGCTTTAGCAGCTCGTCGACCATGCTGCTTACGATTTCTTTCTTTGGCTCGGATACTCGGTATGGGGCTTGTGCTACTACCTGATTGCTTTCGACGGTGATGTCTGCTTTGACCACGCTTGTCTTTCCTATGCCTTCCAATCCTGCCGAGAAAACATCGGCGAAGTTCTCCAGTAAGCTGCGCATTTGTTTAAATTTTTTTTCGTTCTTAAAATTTTCTAGCAGCTTCCCGATATTGGTGCTTACAGGGGTTGTTGGCTGATGGACTGCTCGTTCGATTTTAGAATCGCCTGACTCAAAGTTGAGCTCGAGATGAGCGGAGATGATGACTTCCTGTCCCAACAGAAAGTCCTCCTGCAAAATATCGTTGTCTGCTATATACACTTTCGCTGTAATCGTCTTCCCATCGATATCCATATCCACAGTCATCGCTTCTGTGAGGATACATGAACCTCCGCAAATGCCTCTAATCTTCATAGAGCACTTGTGGCGCTTGGCGTTTATTTGCTCGGCAACCGATTGTCGGATGAGACTGGCTTGACTACCCGTGTCGATGAAGGCGCTGTAATCGTGCGAGTTTACGCAGATTTTCCTTGTGAAAAGTTTGTCCTGATTTGCGGCTCCTACACGCATGACATTGGTGGCTTGGCAACTTCCATTTGGCTCGTGGAACTTGTTGCATTTGGTACAGCGTGACTTTTTCTTCTCCTTTGGACACGAATTGGCAAAGTGTCCTTTTTCTCCGCAGTTGTAGCATATAACGGATTCCTTTGTCCTTGGTGGTTTAACATCGCTGTCTGGTTTCTGCTCGAAGTTGCTGGCTTTCGGTGAATACTCTTTCTTGCTCGTATTTGGCCGACATCGATTAACGAAATACGATTCGGCTGCATCACGAACCTGTTTCATTGTGGCGAAATCCTGAGCCCGTGGAAAACGGCCGTCCTCCGCTCAAGCGGCAGCACTCGGCGCCCGAAGTGTCCGAGGTGGTGGCCCGGCCGAAGTTGTCGCGGACGGTGTCGGCGCCGGAGGGCCAGCGATGGCGAGAGATCGCGGAGCCGGTGTGGCCCGAAGGGATCGCGGAGGCACCGGTGGTACAGGAGGCTCGCATCATGGGCGGCAGGCGCAGCGTGCGCGTCTGGAGAGAGGTTGGGGCTGGCGGGCACGAGAGTGTTCGAGGAGCGGCCGAAATAAAATTTGAATAAAATGAACAAAACGGAGTTTGAAAACCGGCATAAACGGGAAACGCGGCTGAAACAGGGGCCAGAAGTAAGGGGCATACATGGCAGCTCCAGCATCCTGAAATTCATACTGGGTTAATACAGGAAGCAGCCAAACGACACCAAAATACTCACCTGCAGCGAAGCAAATGCGAAGTCCTCTCCACACCAGCTCTCGAGTGTTGCCAGCGTGAAGCCAGGCTCAGCCGGCGGAGGACGATTGAAGGGCGAGAGAGAGAGAGACGAGAGGCGAGAGAGGTCGTCTGGAGAGAGAAAGGATGAAATAGAAAGGAGTGAGGAAATGCGAAAACTTACCTAGAAAGTTGCAAATCACCTTGGCCGGTTGGCAGCAGAGCGGGCATTTTGGAGATTGTTTCATCCACAAACAAGTTATGCACCGAATCTAAAAAAACGTAACGCTGCGTCCGAAATTGTGCGTTGTGCAGTCCGATGTGAAGATAATGCTGGGCCCGAGCAGACCGACAGTTCCGATTCTATAACGTCTAAAAATTACCAGCCAACAGCAGTAGAAGAGTCCAAGCCAACCATGGATCCCAACTCCAGTCCCTGGTCCTACGCCTACAACCGCATCGTGCCCGCCAGCGCCGGCAGCTCTGGAGGAACAACAGGCCCAACAGCAACAGCAGCAGGCGCAGCAGCAACAGCTCAACCTGGTGGCCGACAAAGTGCAGATTAAGCAGGAAAAGCAATTAAAAGCCTACAACGACTCGATTTAACTGATCCAACTGCAACAACAACAGCAGGCAGCGCAGCAACAACAGCAGCAGCTCCAGCAGCAACTGCAACAGGAGATCGCCGAGGCGGAAACAGAGCCGGACACCGTTTACATGATCGGTGGCCGGAAGGTCAAGGTGACGCGCAAGGATGGCCAGCCGTTCCGAGCGACAATAGTTGAGCAGCAGGATGGCAGTCCGGTGCCGCTGGCAGTGCCAGTTCCGGCGGGATCCTATCCGGCGCAATATGCGAGCCCAGCGTTGAGCTCCGCAGATGGATCGCCCATCACGAATTTACATGCCGTGGACGTGGTCAGCACACCGCAGGCCCAGGTGATCGTCCACAAGACGGCGTCCCCGGTACAAAGGCGGTCGGAGGCAGGCGCCCCTTACTGTGGCCTATTCATCTGTGATACAAAGCACCCTGCAGCAGCAGCAACAGCACCATCAGAACCTTTGTTGGACAAAGCTGGAGGACGATGGAGCGGGGCAGGAGGATATAAAGAACGTGCTGCAGCTGCAGGTGAAGCAGGAGCAGCGCCAGCTGGACTTTGCCAACGAGGCATCGACAGTAGATGTCAGCGGTGGTGGAGAAAATCTAGTGTTCAACCTGCCGCCTGGGCTCGAGATTAAGCAAACCTTCTATACCGCGGGCGTGGTCGATGGGGAGCAACTGCAGAGTCCGGAACGCCCAGCAAATGAAAAGGCAAGTTCCTCAATGGACACCACGCATGGAAGGGTTTATCACTGAAGCGCCTCAAGTTCTTAGAGCTATCTCTGTACGGTAACAACCTCACTATTTCGGAGACATCTATCTTCAGCGATACACTATTCCAGAGCCCTCATCAATGCTTCTCCCGCGAATACCGGGCCAGCTCCCATCAGCACGCCCAAGCGGGCACACAGTCCTTAGCAGGTTTCATCTGAGATAGACGATTGTAAGACCTTGTCAACGACGTCGAATAAGAGCGTCGAATTCACCAGTTAAACATCTTGCCTTGGCCACAAAAAGTACACCAGTCCGTCGGCCGTGAAGAGGAGACTAAAGCGCCTCTAGTTTTCCAAGCTGTCCCTCAGAGCAGATCAAGGATGTGAGTTTGCAATGCGACGGTATAGTCATGGAACTACAGAAGTTACAGGGGCGCGACCCTTACTCGAATCGGCAGGGAAAGAAAATAATTGTCAATGTAATTTGTGATTTACATATCTTCATACACTTATAGAATATTTAAAATTTTTACAGATTAAACAGTGAAGAATACAATATTTGAAATTACTAATTTCGTACTATCTTCTCGTTCGATTTCAGGTCAAGAAGCTCCTCCTATCCCCTGTGGAGCCCAAGAACCCTACCGATCTGCCCAAGCTGGCGTAGGGTCTGAAGCGCCTGACCAAGTCCAATGATGCAGTGCATCATCGAGAAGTCCGGAGAGCACATTTTTGCCGGTACCGGTGAGCCGCATTTGGAGATCTGTCTGAAGGATACAGCATGACAACGATGTGACCAAGGCCTGTAAGATCTGTTGGAAATGCCTTCCCTCACTGCGTGTTCGACCATTGGCAGCAGAGTGCCGACATCCGGGTTAAGGATCTGTAGGTGGAGCGGTGGTAGCAGCAACGGGCTAGGGTGAACTTTACCCAGGTGACATCGAACTGGCGATTATTTATATATCGTTATAAATGCTGAGCCATTTACATACAACACTCGGTAGATTAAGCTTACATACTTATCGTAATCTTACGTTAAATAACCATTGCTCCCAACCAGAGAAGACTGGGAACAAGGCCAGCCGGGCCCTACAGAGGCAGTCAATTTCTACACTGACGGCTCAAAATTAAATAATCAAGTCGGAGGAGTTATATACTCCGAACAACTTAATATCAGGAAATCCTTCAGACTTCCGGATCACTGTAGCGTCTTCCAGGCGGAAGTATTTGCCATAATTGAAGCTTTGATGCTTCTGAACGATGCAAACTGTCAGAATAAACTGATTAACATCTATAGTGATAGTCAAGCGGCTATCAGGTCGATTATCTCGACCAATACAAACTCCCACACCATATCAAACTGCCGCAAATCTCTGCACGAGATTGCTCTGCAGTTTAAAATTTACCTGATTTGGGTCCCGGGTCACCGGAACATTACAGGCAACTGTATTGCAGATGAGCTGGCCAGGCATGGCACTACCGTACCTCTCCTTCCGGACAAGGAGAACATCGGTATGCCGATAACCACCTGCAAGCTTAACATTAGAAATCAATACAAGAAACTTGCGAGCCTAGCAAGCAGATTGGGCGCGCCCCGAAACGATTTCTGCAGAAGCTGCAGGGACGAGGAGGAAGAGGAAACGGTGGAACACCTGTTCTGTTCCTGCCCGGCCCTGTGCAGATCTAGACTGTACCACTTAGGGAATCCCTTCATGAACAGTCTATCCGAACTGGCGAACATAAGCCTAAAACGAATAATAAAATTCATTAAAGCAACCGGATGGGAATTATGCTAAGCCAGCTGCAATAATGGCAGCAGATTTTTAAGAAAGGGGATACAGATCCACGCGGTACCACAATGGACCTTTTAAGGACTAAGTGTGTCAATGATTTGGCAGCCGCTCTAACCTAACCTAACCTAACCATTGTGTCTTTAACTTAAGCTCACCCACGCGCAAATGCAGAAAAATCGTCACTAGTTTAGCAATTTGTAACACATCTAGTAATCGACTAACTTATATGAACGGAAAAACTATATACACACTTTTAAAGTATCTACTCTAAAATAATACATCTGCTCAGAAGTATATATATATAAATAATAAAATATAATTAGAACACCAGCTACGACTAGGTAGAACTAGAACACTTCCCAACACATGCCCATTCTGCCACCACTCCCCAATATCCAACATATCATTATACACAGTCCTTCCTTATCCCAACCCAGATAAGAATCCTTCCATTCGCTTAACCCCATCAACATTATCTCAAACCCAACCCCCGACCACGTCATGAAAATCATCACATTCCATAAAAAACCAAAATTAAGTTTAAAATTGAAATGTTCTTAATTTAGTTAGCCTATAGTTTTAAATTTCAGCTAGCTTTATATAAATAAATAAATAAATAATTACAACGAGTGGGGGTTCTCAGTATATTTACGTAAACATGTTGGTCCATGATCGCATCGATCAAACGGATGGGGCCCACACTACTGTACGAGAAACATGCCCATACCGTGATTTTAAGCCCACCTGCTTAACGGTCTTGAGACCAAGAGCATTTCTAACAAAATCTCTTAACTCAATACTAGCCAATCCAACGGTTCTGTCGATATCAGCACACATTATTTTGGCATAGTGACTTGTGCAAAATTGAACGCATCCTAGTGTAATATGTCACTATCTAGATCGTTAAATTCATTCAAAATGGCTTGAATAATAGCCATACTGACGTCGGTTATTATTCGTTTGCATATTGGCAGCTTTAACTTATACACTTTACAACACCTATTTAGCTCGCTTAAAAAGCGAACAATATCATATGTAAAGTGATTAGACAAAATGGCATGCGCCACAGGATATACCATATTATATTCTGGAACATGTCCAACCAATGAGTACAGGAGAATTCTTTTCTCCACATATTTCATTCGTTGCACAACACATCCCGTTGCATCTAAATGCAATGTATCCTTCTTGATGTTATTCACCAAAAGACTTATGTGTTCTCTGTACATACACTTCGAGTTTCGTCGATAGAAACTGAATGAAGTGTGAAAAATTCTTCCATTTCATATCAAAGGTATCTTTAAAGGGATCTTTATCAAAATCCTCTTTTGCGTTTTCCTCTGATATAAAATTCCGGTAATAGGACAAATGTTTATTGATCATTTGATCATTACCAATTAGCGCCCTGTTTGTGTTGGCCAAATTTATCAATTTATTTCTAAATTCAAATGCAGTGCTGCCTTTAATTTCTTTTTTGGAAAGGAATCTATTTACGGCCCTGCACTGAGCAGATTTTTTTAAGTTTATGGAATGCCTATATCCGATTCTATTTGAGAAGGGTAGCTTTTCGAGTGGTGTAGGTTTATTTTAGGATAGTTGTGTTGGATATAAGGTTACATATAGAAATTATAACTATAAGTGTTTTGCGCACGTTCTGCTCTTGAGTACGACTCTGTCTCGACTACCTTACATTTTCAGAGTCTGGTAACATTATAAAAAGGGACTTATTCTACACTAATATCGAAGGTTTGGTATATACTATATTAGGCGCTGTTCACAGTCGGACTCTCCTGACAAATCTCTGCGTCCTCGCAGGATTCATGGGGTGGATCATCTTCAAAGTCGTCATCTTCATCGGGCTCCTCCGGTGGCAGCTCACACCAGCGCTTCATCTTGTCGGACGAATACACCGACTTGTAGTGTCTCTGCTTTCGTTGTGCGTGAGGGATATCTTCTACAAGATATCTGTCGTTCGGCAGGACCTTGTTGATTATAAAAGGTCCTTTATAGCGCGGCTCCAATTTGCGTGATGTGCCCGTGCTGAATGGCACATTCTGAACTTGGTGAATGCATCGACTATTACCAAAATATGCTCGTTTCTCTTGGAACTCTTCGGAAATGGCCCCAGGTGGTCCATGTGTATCGTGGAAAAGGGAATCGGCTTAATGTCATCGTAGTGGTATGACCTTCCTGACGTCCACCTGGTGTTTTATAAAACGCACAGCCCACACAGGATTTGATGTAGCTTTTGACATAGTTTCGCATTCGGGGAAACCAAAATAAGTTTAGAATTCTTGCCATAGTCTTATCCGTGCTCATATGTCCGGCCTTATCGTGACATTCATGTAAAATGTGGAATCTCAACTGCTTCGGCACAACCCATAATAAATTGTTGCCATGTTTTCGAAACAAGCGATCTTGCTCCATCACATACTCGACGCTCTCAGATTTCTTTTCCAATTTCATGTTTGCGACAATTTTCTGTATTTTCTCGTCCTGTAGTTGTATGGAAAATAGCCAGTCCTCTTCATCGATTATCGTTTTTGCTATTTTCAGACTTGCGGTATCCATCTCTCGAGCATCTTCGAACGGAGCTCGACTGAGTGCGTCTACGTGGTTCATCTGTGTTCCTGCTCGATGAACGATATCTATGTCGAATTCTTGAATGCGTAACCACCATCTTGCAATCCGGGGTATCAGTTCTCGTTTCTCCATCGACGTCTTTAGAGCATTGCAGTCGGTGATAACCTTTATCTTTTTGCCATAAATGTAGTATTTGAATCGATCCAACGATTCCACGACGGCTAGAGCCTCAAGTTCGTAGCTGTGGTAATTTTTCTCCGGCTTAGAAGTAGCTCGGCCTCACGTTGTAGCAAAACTCCGGCTAAACCAACGGCGCTGGCATCGGTATGTAGTTTATGCTCTGCGTCTAGACGATAGCTGGTGACAACTGGATTTGATATTAGACATTTTTTTAATTCGTCGAAGGCTTCTTCTTGTGGCGCTTTTCACGAAAACGGCTGATCCTTGCGCAATAGGATTCTTAATGGCGCTGAAATTATGGCATATCCAGCAACGAATTTTCGGAAATAACCAGTGAGACCCAAAAACTTTCTCACATCGGTAACATTGGCTGGTTTCGGGAACATTCTGATGGCGTTCGTCTTCCTTCTGCGTGTATCTGGTGACCAAGGAATGTTATTGACTGCTTATATAACTCACATTTGTCCAGGTTTAGCGTTAATCCGCACTCCTTTAAAACTTTTAGGATCCTCTCAAGCAGCTCGTACATCTCATCAAATGTTTGACTGCCAATAAGGATGTCGTCCATGTAGTGTATCATGTCGCCTTTCTTTCGCTATAGCTAAATTAAGTGGTTGGTGGCAATTTGCAATTGTTGCGCGTCCATGAGTCGGTCAGCTGGCCTCCGTGCCCCGAAATATAAATACACCACCATTAGGGGCGATTTGAGTAATGTTTTGCGGACGCGTCCGCTCCACCCGGGGTCCCAGTCATGAACGCCACTGCACTTGAAATAATACCCCCACTTGGCACATTGCCGCCACTTGAGAGCCAAATTGTTGTAGGGTGTCCGTGTGAGAAATTCAAAACTTTTAGGTTGAGCAATTTAATAAGGGCCGTTCCAGGAATTTCTTTTCCGAAAGGCAAATAGGGCTTCCCACCCGGCCATGCAATTGTTTAATCACACGCACCGAACTAATCCCTGGGTCGGGGGGATGGCAACACCGTCACCGGGACGGCTGTTGACCCACTGGAATCGATGGTGGTGATGCAATGTCATCTTGGTCCCGCCGGAGCAGAAGTGCAATGGTCGTGTTGACACGGCGCCTTTGACGGCTGGCAGACATGCTTTATGGCAGGTATGACACCATTCCGGAATGCAGCCGAAGCGCACTCGGGTTTAATCGAATGGGGCGACTAATTGGGGTCGCCATGCGGGGGGTCGCGACCTCTAATTAGCTCACATGGCGGTACACAAAGTCAAATGTTAATTAATTAAGAGCGGATTTGTCGCCATATCCCCGGAATGTTAGTTGGGGGAGAATGGGATTTCAGCACCTGCCCGATGTCCTCGGCTATGCATACCACTTGGGGCTCGCCTCTTCCGTCCAATAAAAAAATTTTTTCTCAAAAATATCCAAGTCTTCTCAGCAGTATCTCCTCCGGGGCTTATTGCTGTAGCTCTGCGCCTGTTATGCAGCTCTGGTTAAACATTGATAAGCCGCCACTGGAGTTGCAGTCACGATCCGAAAAAACCTTATGTAGACATTAAGTTATTGTTGCCAAATATTGCACTTGAGTGTTTCCAGGCGCCAACATTGTTTACTCGGGGTGGACGATGTTTCCGCGCGTATGCCGGATAATGATAAGGATAACGAAGATAGCGATGCCGGGGAGGGAGGAAGTTGAAGAGTGCTCCTCGCTGTACCAGCTAAGCTCCGTGTGCTTCTGCGCGCTCCTTTTGTGTCGAGCGGATTTACTTTCAACCAGGATGGAGAAGTCACGAATCGAAACTCAAACAAAAGCCGGAGGAGACTTAGAAATGATGCAGCAGACTCTCTGTGGCACTGGGACATCAACATGTCGACACAGAAGGAAATCGATATGCACTTTGTGGAAGCTGGGATGTTGGGCGCGATGAAGCTGGGCCGCGGATGTGTTGTCTGTTAAGCGATTTTTAAATCGTTTGGCAACCGCGCTGCCAGCACTCACACTAATCGCATTAGCGAGCAGCAAAATAGTTTTAATACGAATAAATTACACATGATGTATCTATGTTTTAAGTTTTATTATTGTTCGTACGCAAAGGTACTCAACATGACCACACCCAACAAATCAAGCAGTAGCCAAGTTGGAAACAGTACCAGGCGCTCAGTAGCACCCACTGCATATGAGAATGGCTGATCAGCATATTATATGTCTCACTAACTCACCGTCTCACCGACTCAACGGCACACTGACCGGCCAATGCAGTCAGCACATTTTGCAGTGTCTGCCGAGCCAACTACACAAACTGCTACCATAATCAAAACTCCCTGACCTACCTACCTACTTTAGAATATAGCTTACTTCACTAATCATTACACTAAACTTCCGTGTTCCAAGTAGTATATAAACATGTACCAAATGAAGAATAAATCAGTTATCAACACACCTCTTAACTCCGCGGTTCTACTTCCTACATCTGGGAATAGGGCTCGTAATACACTATCTCAACTAACAGCTAACCACGTTAGCTCACCCTCAGCGCAGCTCTAGCATCGCCTTTGGTCCGGCATCATAGTAACCATCGTTACCATTGCCGCGACGCGATCGTCCTGCCATCAAAGCGTCCCCGTGCCAGCGACAAGTGCTCATTACCCCCTTGCCCCGCGGTGTGACCCGGAAGTGTCTACTTCGGTTAGGCACAAACATTGGTGACCCCGACGTGATCCTTTAACACAGGAACTTCAGCTTAATCCAGCTTCACAGGACTCGCTTCTTCTTCCAGCGTCACAGGAACTTCAGCTTCATCCAGCTTCACAGGATTCGCTTCTTCTTCCAGCGTCACAGGAACTTCAGCTTAATCCAGCTTCACAGGATACGCTTCTTCTTCCAGCGTCACAGGAACTTCAGCTTAATCCAGCTTCACAGGATACGCTTCTTCTTCCAGCGTCACAGGAACTGCAGCTTAATCCAGCTTCACAGGACTCGCTTCTTCTTCCAGCGTCACAGGAACTTCAGCTTAATCCAGCTTCACAGGATACGCTTCTTCTTCCAGCGTCACAGGAACTTCAGCTTAATCCAGCTTCACAGGATACGCTTCTTCTTCCAGCGTCACAGGAACTTCAGCTTAATCCAGCTTCACAGGATACGCTTCGTCTTCCAGCGTCACAGGAACTTCAGCTTAATCCAGCTTCACAGGATACGCTTCGTCTTCCAGCGTCACAGGAACTTCAGCTTCATCCAGCTTCACAGGATACGCTTCTTCTTCCAGCGTCACCGGAACTTCAGCTTCATCCAGCTTCACAGGACACTCAGCTTCATCCAGCTTCACAGGATACTCAGCTTCATCCAGCTTCACAAGATTCTTTGTTTCCAAGACACACAATATGTCTACTTCATTCATTGAGGAAACAAGTCACACAAGAATCGATTTACACAATCGATTACTAGACACACAAAACGAGCTGCAAGGGAAAATCCAACAGCTCATTAAGAATTATGGCAAGGATTCTACCGACCGACGCCACCGAGACGGCTATTATTCTGGTAAGCTAAATCAGTTAAACGATCTCTGGCGGCAGTTTTGCGACCTAGATGAAGAAGTCCAGCAAGCGGCACTACCCACTGGAAGTGAGTACTCTTCACGACTAGTAGCACTTAAAGAGCTGGTCGAAAAATATCAGAATATCTTTCTGGACAACATGCCGACTGGAAGCGGGCTTCCGAAGGCCTCCAGACGAACTTCGGCAAACATCAAGCTCACAACAAAAGATCAAGTCAAAGGAGATTCCGCAATTGACACGGTGATCCGACAGTTGCAGAGAAGATGCAACGAATTGGAGTCATCATTAACATTAGCCTCGAACGCCCCAACTGTCACCCCAGCCTTACAAAGGCACCTGGATCTCCATTGGGCGTTACTGAGGCAAGCCCACGACGAATTGGATAGCACACCTGGGGCCGCAGCTCTGGCAGAAGCAGAGCTAGCCCAATTCCACACATTATACGAGGAATACGAAATGAACCTGCTACGAGAAAACGACGCGCCAATGAGCCTAAACTTGGCACTTCCGCCAATTAGCATTCCGGAGTTCAACGGCGAGTATCTAGACTGGCCACGGTTCCATGATCTCTTTGTGGAATTGGTACATAACAAACCATATTCGGCCAGTCAAAAACTACATATTCTACAGAGTTTGCTTCGTGGTGAAGCGAGGAACGTCTTGACAGACACAGCCTTCTCACAGGGTGGCTATGACGACACCTGGTTGCGGTTGAAGGCCAGGTACCAGAACGGCAAAATACTAGTATTCGCCGCCATAGCAAAAATTATTGACCATACGCCTATAGACGGTTCCTCGCGCCAACTAAGGGCATTACATGACACTATAAAAAACTCAATAAGTACTCTTCAAAACCTCGATATCAGCACAAAATCCTGGGATCCAATCCTGTGTTTTCTTATCAGAAGAAAACTAGACCAGCAGTCTCTAACTGCTCTAGAAAATTCAGCGGATGCACCAACGGAAATTCCAACGTTATGGAGTGTACTGACGTTTATTGAGCGGCGCGCTTGCATGCTGGAGACGATAAGTGCTCAACCTACAGCAACACTCCGCCATCAGTCAGTTCACAACGAAGAGAGCTGTAAGATTTGTCACCTAGGACAACATAATCTTAGAGCATGTAGCCGGATCCAGCAAATGGACCCCAAAGCACGGCGCCAAGCCATTATTCAAGTAGGAGCATGTACAAATTGTTTGTCTACAGCTCATAAGGTTGAAAACTGTGGATCACCGACCGCTTGTCGAGTCTGTTACACCAAGGACCGACTAGCAATCCAGTGGCCGGCGCAGTAACCATTGCAGGCTACGACAACGTAGGAGGATATACTCTGCTCGCGACCGCGAAGGTCTCATTACAAGGGCCAATCGGTCAATTACAAACATGTCGCGCTGTAATAGATGGTGGATCACTGGTGAATCTTATCTCAAGGAGAATGGCAGATCTGCTATTTCTTAAGGAAAGGTCACCGATTGAAATATCTGGAATCGGAGGAAAAATATCAACAGCAATTAGATCAACACTAAAGCTCTCATCAGTTACATCAGGGTTTGAAAGACTAATAGAAGTATTTATTATTCCCACAGTCATTCCAGACCAACCGTCAGTATCGATTGATAACGATCTTAATATTCCCGGGGGACTGCCATTAGCAGATCCTGACTTTCGGCAACCTGGACCCATTGACCTAACCCTAGGGTCTGAGGTGTATTCTCGTGTAATAACCGGTGAACTTCTTGAACTAGGACCTAATAAACCGTTGGCACAAGGCACTAGGCTTGGTTATGTAATCACAGGTTATCTCAATAAAGAAACCTCATCTGATACGGAAATCAACCCTATTCTGGTAGAAGGCAGAGGTGATTTTGCAGGACCGAACGCTGCTTATGAGCCAACAAAAGATAAAAATCCGATGAATATAGAACCGACTTCTCATCAATTTAAAACCGACAAGAGGGCTGACTGTGGTTCAACATGTCCAAACCTAACCAAGAAATATCTTAGTTTTATTGCAGAATGTCCACATACCATAGACGTGCCAAATGATCAAGTTCTACGAGAGCACAATTTCAGTCCCCACGGTAATGTCAATTTTATCGCAAAGGGGAGTGTTAAGCAGCATTAAGAAGATGTAAAGGACCTGAATCACAAACCGCAGTTGAAGGAAAGATCCACCTTGGTCAATGATTTGTTAGGTGCTTCCTATACAATTCGGTCAAGGGCTGACCGACATCACGACTTAATTGAGGGTACCCCTCAATGGGGGGGAAAATGTTCGTACCCAAAGGTACTCAACATGACCACACCCAACAAATCAAGCAGTAGCCAAGTTGGGAACAGTACCAGGCGCTCAGTAGCACCCACTGCATATGAGAATGGCTGATCAGCATATTATATGTCTCACTAACTCACCGTCTCACCGACTCAACGGCACACTGACCGGCCAATGCAGTCAGCACATTTTGCAGTGTCTGCCGAGCCAACTACACAAACTGCTACCATAATCAAAACTCCCTGACCTACCTACCTACTTTAGAATATAGCTTACTTCACTAGTCATTACACTAAACTTCCGTGTTCCAAGTAGTATATAAACATGTACCAAATGAAGAATAAATCAGTTATCAACACACCTCTTAACTCCGCGGTTCTACTTCCTACATCTGGGAATAGGGCTCGTAATACACTATCTCAACTAACAGCTAACCACGTTAGCTCACCCTCGCGCAGCTCTAGCATCGCCTGTGGTCCGGCATCATAGTAACCATCGTTACCATTGCCGCGACGCGATCGTCCTGCCATCAAAGCGTCCCCGTGCCAGCGACAAGTGCTCATTACCCCCTTGTCCCGCGGTGTGACCCGGAAGTGTCTACTTCGGTTAGGCACAAACAATTATAAATTTCAGCTTTTATTTTCTTTTCACTTTACTTCTCTGCACGAGCTTCTAATTCAAAGTAACGGGGATTCTGTTCGGCTGTATGGCAACTCCACAATAGCAAATAGGTAATTTTTATATTTTTCTTAAATCAATAAAATGTTAAATTCTACCAAACCACTGGCTCGATTTCGATGAATTATACATATTATGCATACATATCACAATGAAAATTTGAAACATAAAATATATATTTTTCAATACTTGGCGGCCAAAAGTATTCGATTGGCTCAATTAAGTGTTGTAGGTCGTAGCTTGGCACTTGGCGATATATCGATAAATACCTTTTCGTGGTAAATGTCTTGGCTGAATTTGCTTTCTCGCTGGTCTGGACAGTGTGACCGCGTGGCAAAAGCCATAATTGAAAATACTTGAATTTCTCGAAAACTGTGGGTTTGAATTGCCTGTAATTAACTCAGAAATGAGCTATAATGATGCCCCTTCGAATGCGATACCGTGCAAGTTGGCACAACCTCTGTGAGAGTTGTATGAATTAATTAAAATTTGCATATATATTTTGATGGTTGATGTCACGGGTGCATACGATTTCTCGCTGGCCTGGACAGTGTGACTGGACTTGAATTTATGTCCTTCAAATTAGCGTCGGCCTGTTAGCAACGAAAGTGGAACGGTGGAATTTGGAACATGGGGGCTCTTTTTATTTTTAAATTTTCTCGCTTTTTGGGGACCAAATCGAAAATTCTAAAATGCTAGATTGTTAAGAAAGATAAGATCTATCGATCTAGGTAGGTTTGGGACACATCCGATGTCAACTCTTTCAAGCCCTTCAAATCACCTGGCCCAGATGGGTTCTTCCCGGCCCAGTTACAACGGACACTAGATATGTCCCTTCCCTGGCTGACAGCCATCTTCCACGGCTGCCTTGCTCTAAACCATATTCCAACAAGGTGGCTGGACGTTAAGGAAATTTTTACACCGAAAGCCGGCAAGACCTCCCACACCAACCCAAAGAACTTCCGCCCGATCAGTCTCTCTTCCTTCTTGTTGAAGACCCTGGAAAGGCTAATCGACACCCATATCAGACTAACCATCGACCATAGCCTACTCTCTGACGCACAGCATGCGTACCGTAAGGGTAGGTCAACCGATACCGCCCTCCACTCTCTAGTGTACAGTATAGAACGAGGCTTCCGCAATAAGGAATACTCTCTTGTAGCGTTTCTAGACATAGAAGGCGCCTTTAACAACCTCACCCCAACGGCGACTACTTGTGCTCTGACTGAACTGGGCATTGAGCGGCCCATAGTGGGACTCATACACACCATGCTAACCAGCAGGGTAGTGCACACCACTATGGGACCGGCCCACTCGACCAGGAACGTCAGTAGAGGAACCCCACAAGGGGGCGTACTCTCACCTCTTCTATGGGTTTTAGTGGTCAACAAACTGCTTTCACTCCTAGAAGGGGCGGGCACAAAAGTGGTAGCCTACGCGGATGATGTGGTTATCCTACTGCAGGGTAAATTCCCGCAAACCCTTTGCAATCTAATGGAGACAGCCCTATCCACCCTCTCCCGGTGGACAGCTGGCTGTGGACTGTGAGTTAACCCGGAAAAAACCGAACTAGTTCTCTTTACAAGGAAGTACAAGGTACCAATTCTAGTTCCCCCAAAACTACACCAAACGCGCCTAACCTTTAGCAACCAAGCAAAGTACCTAGGTGTCATTCTTGACAAAAAGCTCCTCTGGACTGATAATATCCTAGATCGCACACGCAAAGCGGCCATAGCCCTCTTCGCTTGTAAAAAAGCCATGGGGAGGAAGTGGGGTTTCTCCCCCATGATAGTTCACTGGCTATATACTGCAATAGTCAGGCCCATTCTACTCTACGGAAACATCGTTTGGTGGCCTTCTCTAGATAAAAACTGTAACCTCCGGATCCTCCACAAGATCCAAAGAAGAGCAGAGCTCTGCATCAGTGGGGCGCTGCGCACTACCGCCACTGAGGCACTAAATACCATTCTCGATCTCCAACCCCTGGACCTACTTGCCAAAAGCTGGGCATCAGCCACAGCGCTGAGGCTCCGTGAAGCAGCGGCATGGACAACAGGCTCCACGGGTCACTCCAATATCCTATCAAAGCATTCACCCCTACCACGTTCTGCAGACTACGCCCCACCCATAGTCGACTTCGAAAGAAGATACAAAATTTATATACCCACCCGTTCAGACTGGGACAACCTCCCACATCAATTCGTAAACGCCGTCAACATATACACTGACGGCTCCAAGCTTAACTCCCAAACAGGTGGGGGAGTCTTTTCCCCCGAACTAGACTTAAAAGTCTCATTCCGCCTACCAGACCACTGTAGTGTTTTCCAAGCGGAAGTGATTGCAATTCAGGAAGCCACTACCACTAACTTCAGGAAATTCATTTTCTGATTTCTCTGATTTATTTTCCAATAAAAAAGTCTTTCTTTTTAAATTCAACTTTTCTAAAACTCTTTTGTAATTTAGGAAAATTCGTTTCTGCCATTTTTTTGGAGCATTTTTTTGCTTAAAATATCCACTATTGGCAATACAAAAATTTTTACGTAAAGACGTAAGAATTATTTGGTACTCGTTTTCTGACAAACGGCCTGACGTCCCTATTAGTCCTAGCTCTAAAGCGGCTTCTATAGCCTTGGTCACGTTTACATTTTTATTTCTGAAAATAACAAGAAAATATTCATGTAATTTTTTTAATTTTTAGGGGAGAGGTCGGAAAATTAGGAGGTCTGTAAGTTGGGACACTTTGAGCTTGTATGTTGAGTCGCCTTTGAAATTGGGGAAAATGTGATCGTTCAAGGATCGTGTTGTCTCTCATTATTATCTGGTCTAAGTACTTTAAAAATGGACTGGAAACAAGTTAGGACGAACTAAACTTAATTTAACAAACATAAGTATATAGTTTATAAAAGTTTTGTGTACTTTTGGTATAAGTTTTAATTGCTTTTAAAATTCATTTCAACAAATGAGGTGTCATTCGACGCGTATTCCCAGTAAGAATAAAACTAGCTAAATAGCCTGGGGTTTTTAGCCCCACCGTATCCAGCAGCTCCAATTTTCTAAAATTTTACTTTTACACTTTCACCGCCTTTTCTCCCAAACAAATCTATATTTCGAAAGTCTTGGTATGCAATCTTTTTGGTTTTTACGATACCTTTGGTTGGTGTATCACTCGTTACGATCGTTATCAGGAGCGTTGGCCAAGGATTCGGAGGACCCGGACAAAGGTTTAAGGAAGGCGATGACCAATGTAAAAAGCAAATTAACGTAACACAAAATTAGGCTTACTAAAAATAATTGTCCTTTAACAGAAAATATTTAAAAGTATATACAAATTTATGTATTTTAAATTCTATAAGTGAAAACTCATGGAAAAAATCTGATTTTCACAAGTGATTTCACTTGGGACGTATCACTTGCAAGTGATTTCATAAGTCAAAACTCATGGAAAAATTCTGATTTTCACAAGTGATTTCACTTGGGACGTGTCACTTGCAAGTGATTTCATAAGTGAAAACTCATGGAAAAATTCTGATTTTCACAAGTGATTTCACTTGGGACGTGTCACTTGCAAGTGATTTAATAAGTGAAAACTCATTGAAAAATTCTGATTTTCACAAGTGATTTCACTTGGGACGTGACACTTGCAAGTGATTTCATAAGTGAAAACGCATGGAAAAAATCTCATTTTCACAATTGATTTGACTTGGGACGTGTCACTTGCAAGTGATTTCATAAGTGAAAACTCATGGGAAAAATGTTAATTTCACAAGTGATTTCACTTGAGACGTGTCACCGGCACGTGACAGGCCATACGAAAAATGAGTATAAGGAACAAGTGAAATCCCGTGGGACTTCGAAAAATTTTCATTTGAATTTTCACTTGTGAAAATTCGGACATCCCATATAGTTTTCTATATGGAGCGTCACTTGTTCTTCACTTGTGCAAGAGGACATGTCCCACGGGATACACAAGGTGATTCACAAGTGAAACTTTTTTTTTGAACTGAAGGGCTGTAACTTTAGTTACCAACACCAATAACCAATCTTTCTATACCGTTCGTACTCGAGACATCCTCAACCGCCACCAACCAAAGATTATATTACTGTGGATTCCAGGTAACGACACATCAGACCTAGCAGCAAAAGAAGCTCACAACAAAAGAAGCCCACAGGTTATGGAATCCAACTATAACTTCACAGACACACAGTTATTCATTTAAAATACTTTCAAAAAACAAATGGAACCGATCTGACAAAACGCATCTGACCACTACAAATATGTCAACGAAAAGAAATGATCAATTAAAGATTACACCTTCCCATCCGAAGAGAACATCAACCGCAGAGATCTCACAAAAATCTTAAGACTACGTTTTGGACACTCAAGATACACCCATGAGCATGTTCTCAATAAACAACCCCCACCCCAGTGCGAGCACTGCGGTACGCGAAACAACGTGCGGCACTTTTTCCTCTCCATAAAGTCACCTGATGCCCTATCCCCAAAATCCACCAATATCGCCAGCGCCAATGATTTCATCAAGGCCATACGCTTATATAACAATATCTAAATTTTGTTAATAACTATATATAAATAAACTTTTGCAGAAAGTATGTAAATAGCTTAAGGCCCAGTAGCTATAGCTAAATTAAGTGGTTGGTGGCAATTTGCAATTGTCCCAAAACCAGAATGTAAATAAATAAATAAAAATTATTTCCAAGCTTAGGAGGTTATATGTTATAAAACACCGAAGCTATAATTTGTAAATGGAATTGTTGCGCGTCCATGAGTCGGTCAGCTGGCCTCCGTGCCCCGAAATATAAATACACCACCATTAGGGGCGATTTGAGTAATGTTTTGCGGACGCGTCCGCTCCACCCGGGGTCCCAGTCATGAACGCCACTGCACTTGAAATAATACCCCCACTTGGCACATTGCCGCCACTTGAGAGCCAAATTGTTGTAGGGTGTCCGTGTGAGAAATTCAAAACTTTTAGGTTGAGCAATTTAATAAGGGCCGTTCCAGGAATTTCTTTTCCGAAAGGCAAATAGGGCTTCCCACCCGGCCATGCAATTGTTTAATCACACGCACCGAACTAAGCCCTGGGTCGGGGGGATGGCAACCCCGTCACCGGGACAGCTGTTGACCCACTGGAATCGATGGTGGTGATGCAATGTCATCTTGGTCCCGCCGGAGCAGAAGTGCAATGGTCGTGTTGACACGGCACCTTTGACGGCTGGCAGACATGCTTTATGGCAGGTATGACACCATTCCGGAATGCAGCCGAAGCGCACTCGGGTTTAATCGAATGGGGCGACTAATTGGGGTCGCCATGCGGGGGGTCGCGACCTCTAATTAGCTCACATGGCGGTACACAAAGTCAAATGTTAATTAATTAAGAGCGGATTTGTCGCCATATCCCCGGAATGTTAGTTGGGGGAGAATGTGATTTCAGCACCTGCCCGATGTCCTCGGCTATGCATACCACTTGGGGCTCGCCTCTTCCGTCCAATAAAAAAATTTTTTCTCAAAAATATCCAAGTCTTATCAGCAGTATCTCCTCCGGGGCTTATTGCTGTAGCTCTGCGCCTGTTATGCAGCTCTGGTTAAACATTGATAAGCCGCCACTGGAGTTGCAGTCACGATCCGAAAAAACCTTATGTAGACATTAAGTTATTGTTGCCAAATATTGCACTTGAGTGTTTCCAGGCGCCAACATTGTTTACTCGGGGTGGACGATGTTTCCGCGCGTATGCCGGATAATGATAAGGATAACGAAGATAGCGATGCCGGGGAGGGAGGAAGTTGAAGAGTGCTCCTCGCTGTACCAGCTATGCTCCGTGTGCTTCTGCGCCCTCCTTTTGTGTCGAGCGGATTTACTTTCAACCAGGATGGAGAAGTCACGAATCGAAACTCAAACAAAAGCCGGAGGAGACTTAAAAATGATGCAGCAGACTCTCTGTGGCACTGGGACATCAACATGTCGACACAGAAGGAAATCGATATGCACTTTGTGGAAGCTGGGATGTTGGGCGCGATGAAGCTGGGCCGCGGATGTGTTGTCTGTTAAGCGATTTTTAAATCGTTTGGCAACCGCACTGCCAGCACTCACACTAATCGCATTAGCGAGCAGCAAAATAGTTTTAATACGAATAAATTACACATGATGTATCTATGTTTTAAGTTTTATTATAAATTTCAGCTTTTATTTTCTTTTCACTTTACTTCTCTGCACGAGCTTCTAATTCAAAGTAACGGGAATTCTGTTCGGCAGTATGGCAACTCCACAATAGCAAATAGGTAATTTTTATATTTTTCTTAAATCAATAAAATGTTAAATTCTACCAAAAGTATTCCACTGGCTCGATTTCGATGAATTATACATTAAAATAATAGGGAAATAAATACCAATTAGAGGGTGCATACATATCACAATGAAAATTTGAAACATAAAATATATATTTTTCAATACTTGGCGGCCAAAAGTATTCGATTGGCTCAATTAAGTGTTGTAGGTCGTAGCTTGGCACTTGGCGATATATCGATAAATACCTTTTCGTGGTAAATGTCTTGGCTGAATTTGCTTTCTCGCTGGTCTGGACAGTGTGACCGCGTGGCAAAAGCCATAATTGAAAATACTTGAATTTCTCGAAAACTGTGGGTTTGAATTGCCTGTAATTAACTCAGAAATTAGCTATAATGATGCCCCTTCGAATGCGATACCGTGCAAGTTGGCACAACCTCTGTGAGAGTTGTATGAATTAATTAAAATTTGATTTTGATGGTTGATGTCACGGGTGCATACGATTTCTCGCTGGCCTGGACAGTGTGACCGCGAATTTCTCGAAAACTGTGGATTTGAATTGCCTGTAAATTATTCAGAAATTAGCTAAAATGATGCCCCTTCTAATGCGATACCGTGCAAGTTGGCACAACCTCTGTGAAAGTTGTATAAAGTTATAGAAAGTTAGCGTCGAATGATTGTCATGGCTAAGCTGTTTACATTGTGGTTCATGTCCTAGTATCTAAAGGTTCAGTTTCTGGATTAAACGGTCTTTTATTAACCTTTTTAGCACCCCCAACTGTAAAGCAGTTTTCTCAAAATCTGTGGGTTTGATTTTGATAAAATTTTCACAGATCACTCCTTAGATTATCCCCTATCTACCCATATACCGTGCATGTTGGCACAACTTCTAGGAGTGGAGCCGTAGGTAATTTCATTTTTGCCCCCTTTTTTGTATGGGGAAAATCCGAGGTTGCGTCACTGTTAGGCTATTTTCTCGAAAACTGTGGGTTTGATTTTAATGAAACTTTCAGAAAAGGAGCTTGAATTAACCCCCAATAGCTTGGCTTATAGTGCATATTGGCACAACCTCTGCGAGGGGAGCAGTTAAGAAAATTGTGGGGACACGATTTTTCAAATGCATTTTTGAAACATTAATAGACCTCGGATGTGTCTCAAACCTACCTAGATCGATAGATCTTTTCTTTCTTAACAATCTAGCATTTTAGATTTTTCGATTTGGTCCCCAAAAAGCGAGAAAATTTAAAAATAAAAAGAGCCCCCATGTTCCAAATTCCACCGTTCCACTTTCGTTGCTAACAGGCCGACGCTAATTTGACGGACATATTTGAAGGACATAAATTCAAGTATTTTCAATTATGGCTTTTGCCACGCGGTCACACTGTCCAGGCCAGCGAGAAATCGTATGCACCCGTGACATCAACCATCAAAATATATATGCAAATTTTAATTAATTCATACAACTCTCACAGAGGTTGTGCCAACTTGCACGGTATCGCATTCGAAGGGGCATCATTATAGCTAATTTCTGAGTTAATTACAGGCAATTCAAACCCACAGTTTTCGAGAAATTCAAGTATTTTCAATTATGGCTTTTGCCACGCGGTCACACTGTCCAGACCAGCGAGAAAGCAAATTCAGCCAAGACATTTACCACGAAAAGGTATTTATCGATATATCGCCAAGTGCCAAGCTACGACCTACAACACTTAATTGAGCCAATCGAATACTTTTGGCCGCCAAGTATTGAAAAATATATATTTTATGTTTCAAATTTTCATTGTGATATGTATGCACCCTCTAATTGGTATTTATTTCCCTATTATTTTAATGTATAATTCATCGAAATCGAGCCAGTGGAATACTTTTGGTAGAATTTAACATTTTATTGATTTAAGAAAAATATAAAAATTACCTATTTGCTATTGTGGAGTTGCCATACTGCCGAACAGAATCCCCGTTACTTTGAATTAGAAGCTCGTGCAGAGAAGTAAAGTGAAAAGAAAATAAAAGCTGAAATTTATAATAAAACTTAAAACATAGATACATCATGTGTAATTTATTCGTATTAAAACTATTTTGCTGCTCGCTAATGCGATTAGTGTGAGTGCCAGCACCAAACGATTTAAAAATCGCTTAACAGACGCGCCCAACATCCCAGCTTCCACAAAGTGCATATCGATTTCCTTCTGTGTCGACATGTTGATGTCCCAGTGCCACAGAGAGTCTGCTGCATCATTTCTAAGTCTCCTCCGGCTTTTGTTTGAGTTTCGATTCGTGACTTCTCCATCCTGGTTGAAAGTAAATCCGCTCGACACAAAAGGAGCGCGCAGAAGCACACGGAGCTTAGCTGGTACAGCGAGGAGCACTCTTCAACTTCCTCCCTCCCCGGCATCGCTATCTTCGTTATCCTTATCATTATCCGGCATACGCGCGGAAACATCCTCCACCCCGAGTAAACAATGTTGGCGCCTGGAAACACTCAAGTGCAATATTTAGCAACAATAATTTAATGTCTACATAATAATGTCTACATTATAACATTTGACTCTGTGTACCGCCATGTGAGCTAATTAGTGGTCGCGACCACCATTCACCATTCGATTAAACCCAAGTGCGCTTTGGCTGCATTCCGGAATGGTGTCATACCTGCCATAAAGCATATCTGCCAGCCGTCAAAGGCGCCGTGTCAACACGACCATTGCACTTCTGCTCCGGCGGGACCAAGATGACATTGCATCACCACCATCGATTCCAGTGGGTCAACAGCCGTCCCGGTGACGGGGTTGCCATCCCCCCGACCCAGGGCTTAGTTCGGTGCGTGTGATTAAACAATTGCATGGCCGGGTGGGAAGCCATATTTGCCTTTCGGAAAAGAAACTCCTGGAACGGCCCTTATTAAATTGCTCAACCTAAAAGTTTTGAATTTCTCACACGGACACCCTACAAAAATTTGGCTCTCAAGTGGCGGCAATGTGCCAAGTGGGGGTATTATTTCAAGTGCAGTGGCGTTCATGACTGGGACCCCGGGTGGAGCGGACGCGTCCGCAAAACATTACTCAAATCGCCCCCAATGGTGGTGTATTTATATTTCGGGGCACGGAGGCCAGCTGAATTATAGGTTCGGTGTTTTATAACATATAACCTCCTAAGCTTGGAAATAATTTTTATTTATTTATTTATATTCTGGTTTTGGGACAATTGCAAATTGCCACCAACCACTTAATTTAGCTATAGCTACTGGGCCTTAAGCTATTTACATATTTTCTGCAAAAGTTTATTTATATATAGTTATTAACAAAATTTAGATACTGTTATATAAGCGTATGGCCTTGATGAAATCATTGGCGCTGGCGATATTGGTGGATTTTGGGGATAGGGCATCAGGTGACTTTATGGAGAGGAAAAAGTGCCGCACGTTGTTTCGCGTACCGCAGTGCTCGCACTGGGGTGGGGGTTGTTTATTGAGAACATGCTCATGGGTGTATCTTGAGTGTCCAAAACGTAGTCTTAAGAATTTTGTGAGATCTCTGCGGTTGATGTTGTCTTCGGATGGGATGGTGTAATCTTTAATTGATCATTTCTTTTCGTTGACATATTTGCAGTGGTCAGATGCGTTTTGCCAGATCGATTCCATTTGTTTTTTGAAAGTATTTTTAATGAATAACTGTGTGTCTGTGAAGTTATAGTTGCATTCCATAACCTGTGGGCTTCTTTTGTTGTGAGCTTCTTTTGCTGCTAGGTCTGATGTGTCGTTACCTGGAATCCACAGTAATATAATCTTTGGTTGGTGGCGGTTGAGGATGTCTCGAATACGAACGGTATAGAAAGATTGGTTATTGGTGTTGGTAACTAAAGTTACAGCCCTTCAGTTAAAAAAAAAAGTTTCACTTGTGAATCACCTTGTGAATCCCGTGGGACATGTCCTCTTGCACAAGTGAAGAACAAGTGACGCTCCATATAGTAAATTGTATGGGATGTCCGCATTTTCACAAGTGAAAATTCAAATGAAAATTTTTCGAAGTCCCAAAGAGCTAGTGGGATGGCTCTGAGGGCGCCGAGCTGAAGGCTACCGAACGGGTCGCAGGTTGCGGATAGCGAGCGCCCTGGTTCTCCAGGGTAGCTACGAATAAGCGTGGAAGTTGGACACGGCCCGGCTACCACCAAGCCCCCAACACGAAGCGCAAATAAGTAGCCCCGGACAGTCAGCGGGTATCTGCGCCGTAGCAGTACCGACGTCGCGCTTGTGCTGCCGCCTCCGACAAATAGCTCACACACACCCCTGCCCACACGCTCTGTACCTACCTCTTCCCTACCCACACAACTCATCTCACCCCGGGCTGGACTAAGGTGTCACTCGTACCGTGCCGAGGGTCAATCTGGCTGGGAGCCCGAGTCATCAAACAACTCAGTCTCAAACGGTGAGCTCAGGCAAGTGGCGACCGCCTGTTCTAATTCAGCCTTACCCGGGTACGGCGGATCTCTGCCCGGGTGGACCTGTCCTTTCTCCGCAGCTCGTGGGAATTAACATGAAGAATTTAACAAATATAAAACTAAAAGACTGCACAAGACAAGAGCCCGACACTCTTATAAAGTCGGAAGTCGTAACCAACGACGAAAGAAAGAGCAAGATCACGGCTCTGACTACCCCAGTCCACGTGACGTCCACCCCTGCCAAGGCCAGCGAACAACGCAGCCGGCTAAGCCCAACTCGCCATAGCGACAAGCCCAAGCCTCCCACCAGCGTATGTGTGGCTAACAAGCCACTCCAACCTGATGGTAGCGCTAAGGCCGGTCTCGTGGTGAGTACCAGGGCAAAGGAGTTTAAAAGGGTACCACCTAACCAGGCAGGACCTCTTGAAAGAAGGAAGGCTTCTAGGATCCTCAAACGGCTGGCCACCAATCCGATACTGGAGGATCAGACATCGAAATTGGATTACCTGAAAATCCAAGAGGACATAGCCTGGGCAAAGGCAATTATCCCAGACTTCGACATCGCTATGACCACCACCCACAGCAACAAGCGAGAGAGGTCAATGGAGTCAGCTCAACCAGCGAGCAAGAAGGCTAAGGTAACCAACCGCGGCACATGGTCGAGATCCTTTGCGGAAGTGGTAAAGGATCGGAAGATCATTGGTGTCATCGACCAGAGCGTTGAAGGCGGAAGGATCCCAAGAAACCAATGGGGTCTGTTTAGACGGGCCCTTGCATCAGTGGCCTTGAAAGTGCTGGACGAAAACCCAGGCCCGCCACCCGATTGCACAGATGCAGGGTGGTACCAGGGCAATGTAATGTAGAACAGTCAAAACAAAGAACAAACCCCCATTGTGGAACCCAACCCTAGCGAACCTTAAAAGAGAGTGTAAAACTTACTTCAATAAAGCTAAATACAACAATAGCGAATCCTCCTGGAATTTATATCATACAAAACTAAGCCTATACAAAAAGGAAATTAGAATATCAAAACGAAGAGCCTGGGCTAACTTCTGCAGTGGTATAGAATCTACTGCGGAGGCATCCAGACTCAGAAAAATTCTAGCTAAAGCAACCCAAAGGACTTCCGCCCGATCAGTCTCTCTTCCTTCTTGTTGAAGACCCTGGAAAGGCTAATCGACACCCATATCAGACTAACCATCGACCATAGCCTACTCTCTGACGCACAGCATGCGTACCGTAAGGGTAGGACAACCGATACCGCCCTCCACTCTCTAGTGTACAGTACAGAACGAGGCTTCCGCAATAAGGAATACTCTTCTCTACATAGAAGGCGCCTTTAACAACGTCACCCCAACGGCGATTACTTGTGCTCTGACTGAACTGGGCATTGAGTGGCCCATAGTGGGACTCATACACACCATGCTAACCAGCAGGGTAGTGCACTCCACTATGGGACCGGCCCACTCGACCAGGAACGTCAGTAGAGGAACCCCACAAGGGGGCGTACTCTCACCTCTTCTATGGGTTTTAGTGGTCAACAAACTGCTTTCACTCCTAGAAGAGGCGGGCACAAAAGTGGTAGCCTACGCGGATGACGTGGTTATCCTACTGCAGGGTAAATTCCCGCAAACCCTTTGCAATCTAATGGAGACAGCCCTATCCACCCTCTCCCGGTGGACAGCTGGCTGTGGACTGTGAGTTAACCCGGAAAAAACCGAACTAGTTCTCTTTACAAGGAAGTACAAGGGACCAATTCTAGTTCCCCCAAAACTACACCAAACGCGCCTAACCTTTAGCAACCAAGCAAAGTACCTAGGTGTCATTCTTGACAAAAAGCTCCTCTGGACTGATAACATCCTAGATCGCACACGCAAAGCGGCCATAACCCTCTTCGCTTGTAAAAAAGCCATGGGGAGGAAGTGGGGTTTCTCCCCCATGATAGTTCACTGGCTATATACTGCAATAGTCAGGCCCATTCTACTCTACGGAAACATCGTTTGGTGGCCTTCTCTAGATAAAAACTGTAACCTCCGGATCCTTCACAAGATCCAAAGAAGCGCAGAGCTCTGCATCAGTGGGGCGCTGCGCACTACCGCCACTGAGGCACTAAATACAATTCTCGATCTCCAACCCCTGGACCTACTTGCCAAAAGCTGGGCATCAGCCACAGCGCTGAGGCTCCGTGAAGCAGCGGCATGGACAACAGGCTCCACGGGTCACTCCAATATCCTATCAAAGCATTTACCCCTACCACGTTATACAGACTACGCCCCACCCATAGTCGACTTCAAAAGAAGATACAAAATTTATATACCCACCCGTTCAGACTGGGACAACCTCCCACATAAATTCGTAAACGCCGTCAACATATACACTGACGGCTCCAAGCTTAACTCCCAAACAGGTGGGGGAGTCTTTTCCCCCGAACTAGACTTAAAAGTCTCATTCCGCCTACCAGACCACTGTTGTGTTTTCCAAGCGGAAGTGATTGCATTTCAGGAAGCCACTACCCACCTAAACACGTCTGTACATCAAGACATAGATATCTTCATCTTCTCGGATAGTCAAGCTGCCCTCAGGGCCCTCGACTCCTACACAACGAGCTCAAAAACAATCTCTGAATGCCGCAAATCTCTTAACGAGATGGCCACTCATCTGAGTATCAACCTCATCTGGGTGCCTGGACACCGCAACATTGAGGGCAACTGCATAGCAGACGAGCTAGCAAGACAGGGGACAACCGCCGATATCCTTCGCGATAAGGATACGGTAGGGATGCACATGGCTACCTGCAAGCTCCATCTCAGGCAGAGATTGTATACTCTTTCCAACAACCGTTGGAACTCAATCTCAACATGCCACAATTCTAGACTCACATGGCCAAACTACAACACGAAAAGAACAAAAACTCTCCTACAATGTAGCAGGGAGAACATCTCCACTCTTCTAAATGCCCTCACGGGCCACTGTCTTATAGGGACTCATGCGATAAGGCTGGGTCTAAGTAACCACGACTTCTGCCGCAGCTGCAAACAGATAGACGAAGAGGAGAGCATCGAACACCTCCTATGCTTCTGCCCAGCGCATAACCTAAAGCGCTTTCAAACCCTAGGTTGCTACACACTTCCGAACCTTGCGGCCATTCAGGACGTAAGCATTCAAAAACTACTATGTTTCTTGAGAAAAACAGAATACTTCGCGAAAGCCGATAACCCATGAGCTAGGGAAACGGATCTTTTCGGAGATCATGTGGTATCACAAGGGGACTAATATTTAGTCTCCAACCACTCCTACCTAACCTAACCTAACCTATGCTCATTTTTCGTATGGCCTGTCACGTGCCGGTGACACGTCCCAAGTGAAATCACTTGTGAAAATAACATTTTTCCCATGAGTTTTCACTTATGAAATCACTTGCAAGTGACACGTCCCAAGTCAAAACACTTGTGAAAATCAGATTTTTTCCATGCGTTTTCACTTATTAAATCACTTGCAAGTGACACGTCCCAAGTGAAATCACTTGTGAAAATCAGATTTTTTCCATGAGTTTTCACTTATTAAATCACTTGCAAGTGACACGTCCCAAGTGAAATCACTTGTAAAAATCAGAATTTTTCCATGAGTTTTCACTTATTAAATCACTTGCAAGTGACACGTCCCAAGTGAAATCACTTGTGAAAATCAGATTTTTTCCATGAGTTTTCACTTATTAAATCACTTGCAAGTCACACGTCCCAAGTGAAATCACTTGTGAAAATCAGAATTTTTCCATGAGTTTTCACTTATGAAATCACTTGCAAGTGACACGTCCCACATTGGTCATCGCCTTCCTTAAACCTTTGTCCGGGTCCTCCGAATCCTTGGCCAACGCTCCTGATAACGATCGTAACGAGTGATACACCAATCGAAAGGTATCGCAAAAACCAAAAAGATTGCATACCAAGACTTTCGAAATATAGATTTGTTTGGGAGAAAAGGCGGTGAAAGTGTAAAAGTAAAATTTTAGAAAATTGGAGCTGCTGGATACGGTGGTGCTAAAAACCCCCGGCTATTTAGCTAGTTTTATTCTTACTGGGAATACGCGTCGAATGACACCTCATTTGTTGAAATGAATTTTAAAAGCAGTTAAAACTTATACCAAAAGTACACCAAACTTTTATAAACTATATACTTATGTTTGTTTAATTAAGTTTAGTTCGTCCTAACTTGTTTCCATTCCATTTTTAAAGTACTTAGACCAGATAATAATGAGAAACAATACGATCCTTGAACGATCACATTTTCCCCAATTTCAAAGGCGACTCAACATACAAGCTCAAAGTGTCCCAACTTACAGACCTCCTAATTTTCCGACCTCTCCCCTAAAAATTAAAAAAATTACATGAATATTTTCTTGTTATTTTCAGAAATAAAAATTTAAACGTGACCAAGGCTATAGAAACCGCTTTAGAGCTAGGACTAATAGGGACGTCAGGCCGTTTGTCAGAAAACGAGTACCAAATAATTCTTACGTCAGGGATCTTTTAATGGAAATGTAAAAATGTTTTCGAAAATGTGAACACCGCCTAATATAGTATATACCAAACCTTCGATATTAGTGTAGAATAAGTCCCTTTTTATAATGTTACCAGACTCTGAAAATGTAAGGTAGTCGAGGCAGAGTCGTACTCAAGAGCAGAACGTGCGCAGAACACTTATAGTTATAATTTCTATATGTAACCTTATATCCAACACAACTATCCTAAAATAAACCTACACCACACGAAAAGCTACCCTTCTCAGTTCAGAAGTGGGATCAGTGTGGTTGGATATGTGTGAAGCGGAGGAGTTGTGCCAAGAACTCTAAGAAAGCAGCAAGAATCGTCGGCGTGGAAAGTTTGCAATGGGATGTGTTCCCAGGTTCCAGTTCTACGTGGCAGGCGGATTCAAGGAAAGCAGATCGGGAATCTTAGTGAACCCGTGGAGTCAAGCACATCAGTTAGATCAGGATTCTTAGTGAGCCTGTGGCCGCAGAAGTCTCAAGAGCAGCAGAAGTCTCAAGAGAAGCCAAAGCACATACACACAAAGCGGTTGTGAGTATTTGTGAATTTTCTAGAAGCCGGAGCACATACATGCATACAAGGAGTTTGTGTGTATTGGTCAAGTGAGAAAGCGGATGCAGAACTTTGTGAGGTACATATAGTTGTCTCGCTCGCAAAGAGGACTGCTAACCTAGTCGCTAAAACAACATTAAAATGCCAAAGATAGCAGATCTTAAAGGCGACGTATTAAGATTATCGCTGAGATCTAGAAACGTGCCAGTTTCGGGCACCAGAGCCGAATTGGTTAAAAGACTAATAGAGTTTGAACAATCGGAGGACGTAGAACTGCCAGCAGCAGTGGGTATCAACATGCAGCAAGAAGAAACGATGTCAGCACAGTCAGCGGCAATTTCACAATTGCAAAACGAAATGAAGGAACTAAAGGACATGTTAGCTCAACTAGTTACCGTTCAAATGGGAAACGCAGCAGCAGCACATGCAGGAAATCAGCAACAGCACCCAATAATCGATTTGGATATCAACGAGATCAACAACGAGAGCATTCCTGTACAGGCTACTAACAACGTGAGGCAAGCTTCAGTCAAGGAAATTGCTAACACCTTGCCAGAATTTGATCCCAACGACGACAACGCCATTTCAGTCAATCAGTTCATCGATCGTGTCAACAAAGTGGTTGATGCCTACCAGTGGGACGAGAAGTTCCTGTTACTCGCCATTTATACAAAGCTTAAAGGTCCAGCCAAGATGTGGCTTGATTCATCACCCATTCTACACACTACGTGGAAAAACTTCGCCGAAGCTATACATGATGCGTTCGGAGCACATCCAGACGAAGCAGAAGTGCATTTCAACATGGCCAATGCAACCAGGCGACCAAAGGAGACGGTAAAGGAGTACTGTTTCAGGATGTCAGCCCTTGGGGTGCGCTACAAGCTCAGCAAGGCAGCGATCATCAGATATGTTCGCGCAGGTCTACAGCATCGTGAATTGCAAAACAGTATTGCAGCAATTCATTTCGCCACAATGAAACAGGTTCGTGATGCAGCCGAATCGTATTTCGTTAATCGATGTCGGCCAAATACGAGCAAGAAAGAGTATTCACCGAAAGCCAGCAACTTCGAGCAGAAACCAGACAGCGATGTTAAACCACCAAGGACAAAGGAATTCGTTATATGCTACAACTGCGGAGAAATAGGACACTTTGCCAATTCGTGTCCAAAGGAGAAGAAAAAGTCACGCTGTACCAAATGCAACAAGTTCCACGAGCCAAATGGAAGTTGCCAAGCCACCAATGTCATGCGTGTAGGAGCCGCAAATCAGGACAAACTTTTCACAAGGAAAATCTGCGTACACTCGCACGATTACAGCGCCTTCATCGACACGGGTAGTCAAGCCAGTCTCATCCGACAATCGGTTGCCGAGCAAATAAACGCCAAGCGCCACAAGTGCTCTATGAAGATTAGAGGCATTTGCGGAGGTTCATGTATCCTCACAGAAGCGATGACTGTGGATATGGATATCGATGGGAAGACGATTACAGCGAAAGTGTATATAGCAGACAACGATATATTGCAGAAGGACTTTCTGTTGGGACAGGACGTCATCATCTCCGCTCATCTCGAGCTCAACTTTGAGTCAGGCGATTCTAAAATCGAACGAGCAGTCCATCAGCCAACAACCCCTGTAAGCACCAATATCGGGAAGCTGCTAGAAAATTTTAAGAACGAAAAAAAATTTAAACAAATGCGCAGCTTACTGGAGAACTTCGCCGATGTTTTCTCGGCAGGATTGGAAGGCATAGGAAAGACAAGCGTGGTCAAAGCAGACATCACCGTCGAAAGCAATCAGGTAGTAGCACAAGCCCCATACCGAGTATCCGAGCCAAAGAAAGAAATCGTAAGCAGCATGGTCGACGAGCTGCTAAAGCAGGACATCATCACGTTGTCAACATCAGAGTACGCCAGCCCGGTGGTGCTCATCAAGAAGCCGAATGGTAGCGATCGAATGTGCGTCGATTACCGCCGCCTAAACAAGCTGATCAAGAAGGAGAATTTTCCAGTACCGAACATCGAAGAACGTCTGCAGCAGGCGAAAAGGTTTAAGTACTTCTCATCCCTAGACCTCAACAGTGGATACTATCAGATAGAGATAGTCCTAGAGAGCCGAAAGTTTACCATCACCACAGATGGATTATACGAATTCAAGCGACTTCCGTTCGGATTGAAGAACGCACCTGCGGTTTTTAATCGACTCATGGCAGAGTTACAAAAGAGAGTGCAGAAAGGCGACATGATACACTACATGGACGACATCCTTATTGGCAGTCAAACATTTGATGAGATGTACGAGAAGCTTGAGAGGATCCTAAAAGTTTTAAAGGAGTGCGGATTAACGCTAAACCTGGACAAATGTGAGTTATATAAGCAGTCAATAACATTCCTTGGTCACCAGATACACGCAGAAGGAAGACGAACGCCATCAGAATGTTCCCGAAACCAGCCATTGTTACCGATGTGAGAAAGTTTTTGGGTCTCACTGGTTATTTCCGAAAATTCGTTGCTGGATATGCCATAATTTCAGCGCCATTAAGAATCCTATTGCGCAAGGATCAGCCGTTTTCGTGGAAAGCGCCACAAGAAGAAGCCTTCGACGAATTAAAAAAATGTCTTATATCAAATCCAGTTGTCACCAGCTATCGTCTAGACGCAGAGCATAAACTACATACCGATGCCAGCGCCGTTGGTTTAGCAGGAGTTTTGCTACAACGTGAGGAGGACCAGCTGAAACCAATCGCTTATTATAGCCGAGCTACTTCTAAGCCGGAGAAAAATTACCACAGCTACGAACTTGAGGCTCTAGCCGTCGTGGAATCGTTGGATCGATTCAAATACTACATTTATGGCAAAAAGATAAAGGTTATCACCGACTGCAATGCTCTAAAGACGTCGATGGAGAAACGAGAACTGATACCCCGGATTGCAAGATGGTGGTTACGCATTCAAGAATTCGACATAGATATCGTTCATCGAGCAGGAACACAGATGAACCACGTAGACGCACTCAGTCGAGCTCCGTTCGAAGATGCTCGAGAGATGGATACCGAAAGTCTGAAAATAGTAAAAACGATAATCGACGAAGAGGACTGGCTATTTTCCATACAACTACAGGTCGAGAAAATACAGAAAATTGTCGCAAACATGAAATTGGAAAAGAAATCTGAGAGCGTCGAGTATGTGATGTAGCAAGATCGCTTGTTTCGAAAACATTGCAACAATTTATTATGGGTTGTGCCGAAGCAGTTGAGATTCCACATTTTACATGAATGTCACGATAACGCCGGACATATGAGCACGGATAAGACTATGGCAAGAATTCTAAACTTATTTTGGTTTCCCCGAATGCGAAACTATGTCAAAAGCTACATCAAATCCTGTGTGGGCTGTGCGTTTTATAAAACACCAGGTGGACGTCAGGAAGGTCTTACCACTACGATGACATTAAGCCGATTCCCTTTTCCACGATACACATGGACCACCTGGGGCCATTTCCGAAGAGTTCCAAGAGAAACGAGCATATTTTGGTAATAGTCGATGCATTCACCAAGTTCACCATTGTACGAGCGGTGAAAAGTACAGCCACTAAACACGTCCTGGATGTCCTGCAAGATGTAACCAGCTACCTGGGAATGCCAATGCGAATTGTAACAGATCGTGGTACAGCATTTACATCAAAATATTTCGATAAGTACTGCAAATCAAACAATGTTAAGCACATTTTAAATGCTGTAAGAACACCCAGAGCCAATGGTCACGCAGAGCGCACAAATCGCATCATTTTGTCAATGTTGTTGCCTTCCAATGACATCGATAAGCGTTGGGATGACAATATCCGATCAATCCAGTGGAGCATTAATACCATGGTAAATAGTACTACTAAATGCTCTCCCTTTCAGCTCCTGTACGGGTATGAACCTCGAGATATCCTGAAGAACGCGATAACCAACATCATTCAAAGCCAAGACAATTGGATCAACTTAGAGCAGATGCTGCGACAACTGTCAACGATCACCGAGCTGCCGCCAAGAAACGGTACGATGCCAAGCATGCGAAGCCAACTGTTTACAGCCTTGGAGACCTTGTGCTGGTCGAGAATGAGCCATTCAGCACGGGCACATCACGCAAATTGGAGCCGCGCTATAAAGGACCTTTTATAATCAACAAGGTCCTGCCGAACGACAGATATCTTGTAGAAGATATCCCTCACGCACAACGAAAGCAGAGACACTACAAGTCGGTGTATTCGTCCGACAAGATGAAGCGCTGGTGTGAGCTGCCACCGGAGGAGCCCGATGAAGATGACGACTTTGAAGATGATCCACCCCATGAATCCTGCGAGGACGCAGAGATTTGTCAGGAGAGGCCGACTGTGAACAGCGCCTAATATAGTATATACCAAACCTTCGATATTAGTGTAGAATAAGTCCCTTTTTATAATGTTACCAGACTCTGAAAATGTAAGGTAGTCGAGACAGAGTCGTACTCAAGAGCAGAACGTGCGCAAAACACTTATAGTTATAATTTCTATATGTAACCTTATATCCAACACAACTATCCTAAAATAAACCTACACCACTCGAAAAGCTACCCTTCTCAAATAGAATCGGATATAGGCATTCCATAAACTTAAAAAATCTGCTCAGTGCAGGGCCGTAAATAGATTCCTTTCCAAAAAAGAAATTAAAGGCAGCACTGCATTTGAATTTAGAAATAAATTGATCAATTTGGCCAACACAAACAGGGCGCTAATTGGTAATGATAAAATGATCAATAAACATTTGTCCTATTACCGGAATTTTATATCAGAGGAAAACGCAAAAGAGGATTTTGATAAAGATCCCTTTAAAGATACCTTTGATATGAAATGTAAGAATTTTTCACACTTCATTCAGTTTCTATCGACGAAACTCGAAGTGTATGTACAGAGAACACATAAGTCTTTTGGTGAATAACATCAAGAAGGATACATTGCATTTAGATGCAACGGGATGTGTTGTGCAACGAATGAAATATGGTTGCACATGTTCCAGAATATAATATGGTATATCCTGTGGCGCATGCCATTTTGTCTAATCACTTTACATATGATATTGTTCGCTTTTTAAGCGAGCTAAATAGGTGTTGTAAAGTGTATAAGTTAAAGCTGCCAATATGCAAACGAATAATAACCGACGTCAGTATGGCTATTATTCAAGCCATTTTGAATGAATTTAACGATCTAGATAGTGACATATTTCCTAGTGTATGCGTTCAATTTTGCACAAGTCACTATGCCAAAATAATGTGTGCTGATATCGACAGAACCGTTGGATTGGCTAGTATTGAGTTAAGAGATTTTGTTAGAAATGCTCTTGGTCTCAAGACCGTTAAGCAGGTGGGCTTAAAATCACGGTATGGGCATGTTTCTCGTACAGTGGTGTGGGCCCCATCCGTTTGATCGATGCGATCATGGAGCAACATGTTTACGTAAATATACTGAGAACCCTCACTCGTTGTAATTATTTATTTATTTATTTATATAAAGCTAGCTGAAATTTAAAACTATAGGCTAACTAAATTAAGAACATTTCAATTTTAAACTTAATTTTGGTTTTTTTATGGAATGTGATGATTTTCATGACGTGGTCGGGGGTTTGGTTTGAGATAATGTTGATGGGGTTAAGCGAATGGAAGGATTCTTATCTGGGTTGGAATAAGGAAGGACAGTGTATAATGATATGGGCATGTGTTGGGAAGTGTTCTAGTTCTATCTAGTCGTAGCTGGTGTTCTAATTATATTTTATTATTTATATATATATACTTCTGAGCAGATGTATTATTTTAGAGTAGATACTTTAAAAGTGTGTATATAGTTTTTCCGTTCATATAAGTTAGTCGATTACTAGATGTGTTACAAATTGCTAAACTAGTGAGGATTTTTCCGTATTTGCGCGTGGGTGAGCTTAAGTTAAAGACACAATGGTTAGGTTAGGTTAGGTTAGAGCGGCTGCCAAATCATTGACACACTTAGTCCTTAAAAGGTCCATTGTGGTACCGCGTGGATCTGTATCCCCTTTCTTAAAAATCTGCTGCCATTATTGCAGCTGGCTTAGCATAATTCCCATCCGGTTGCTTTAATGAATTTTATTATTCGTTTTAGGCTTATGTTCGCCAGTTCGGATAGACTGTTCATGAAGGGAACAGGTGTTCCACCGTTTCCTCTTCCTCCTCGTCCCTGCAGCTTCTGCAGAAATCGTTTCGGGGCGCGCCCAATCTGCTTGCGTGTGTGCCAACCAACCAGTGGCCTGTTAACACTCGTATTACCATTCCGCACTCGGTACGGTTTAGTCTTAATAGTTCCGAAGTTCTCTTCGCGTCGATGATTGGCCATGTCTGGCGAGAGATGCGACAGTGCTTAACATGTGTCCATGCTAGGCTCGCAAGTTTCTTGTATTGATTTCTAATGTTAAGCTTGCAGGTGGCCATCGGCATACCGATGTTCTCCTTGTCCGGAAGGAGAGGTACGGTAGTGCCATGCCTGGCCAGCTCATCTGCAATACAGTTGCCTGTAATGTTCCGGTGACCCGGGACCCAAATCAGGTAAATTTTAAACTGCAGAGCCATCTCGTGCAGAGATTTGCGGCAGTTTGATATGGTGTGGGAGTTTGTATTGGTCGAGATAATCGACCTGATAGCCGCTTGACTATCACTATAGATGTTAATCAGTTTATTCTGACAGTTTGCATCGTTCAGAAGCATCAAAGCTTCAATTATGGCAAATACTTCCGCCTGGAAGACGCTACAGTGATCCGGAAGTCTGAAGGATTTCCTGATATTAAGTTGTTCGGAGTATATACCTCCTCCGACTTGATTATTTAATTTTGAGCCGTCAGTGTAGAAATTGACTGCCTCTGTAGGGCCCGGCTGGCCTTGTTCCCAGTCTTCTCTGGTTGGGAGCAATGGTTATTTAACGTAAGATTACGATAAGTATGTAAGCTTAATCTACCGAGTGTTGTATGTAAATGGCTCAGCATTTATAACGATATATAAATAATCGCCAGTTCGATGTCACCTGGGTAAAGTTCACCCTAGCCCGTTGCTGCTACCACCGCTCCACCTACAGATCCTTAACCCGGATGTCGGCACTCTGCTGCCAATGGTCGAACACGCAGTGAGGGAAGGCATTTCCAATAGATCTTACAGGCCTTGGTCACATCGTTGTCATGCTGTATCCTTCAGACAGATCTCCAAATGCGGCTCACCGGTACCGGCAAAAATGTGCTCTCCGGACTTCTCGATGATGCACTGCATCATTGGACTTGGTCAGGCGCTTCAGACCCTACGCCAGCTTGGGCAGATCGGTAGGGTTCTTGGGCTCCACAGGGGATAGGAGGAGCTTCTTGACCTGAAATCGAATGAGAAGATAGTACGAAATTAGTAATTTCAAATATTGTATTCTTCACTGTTTAATCTGTAAAAATTTTAAATATTCTATAAGTGTATGAAGATATGTAAATCACAAATTACATTGACAATTATTTTCTTTCCCTGCCGATTCGAGTAAGGGTCGCGCACCTGTAACTGCTGTAGTTCCATGACTATACCGTCGCATTGCAAACTCACATCCTTGATCTGCTCTGAGGGACAGCTTGGAAAACTAGAGGCGCTTTAGTCTCCTCTTCACGGCCGACGGACTGGTGTACTTTTTGTGGCCAAGGCAAGATGTTTAACTGGTGAATTCGACGCTCTTATTCGACGTCGTTGACAAGGTCTTACAATCGTCTATCTCAGATGAAACCTGCTAAGGACTGTGTGCCTGCTTGGGCGTGCTGATGGGAGCTGGCCCGGTATTCGCGGGAGAAGCATTGATGAGGGCTCTGGAATAGTTATCGCTGAAGATAGATGTCTCCGAAATAGTGAGGTTGTTACCGTACAGAGATAGCTCTAAGAACTTGAGGCGCTTCAGTGATAAACCCTTCCATGCGTGGTGTCCATTGAGGAACTTGCCTTTTCATTTGCTGGGCGTTCCGGACTCTGCAGTTGCTCCCCATCGACCACGCCCGCGGTATAGAAGGTTTGCTTAATCTCGAGCCCAGGCGGCAGGTTGAACACTAGATTTTCGCCACAACCGCTGACATCTACTGTCGATGCCTCGTTGGCAAAGTCCAGCTGGCGCTGCTCCTGCTTCACCTGCAGCTGCAGCACGTTCTTTATATCCTCCTGCCCCGCTCCATCGTCTTCCAGCTTTGTCCAACAAAGGTTCTGATGGTGCTGTTGCTGCTTCTGCAGGGTGCTTTGTATCACAGATGAATAGGCCACAGTAAGGGGCGCCTGCCTCCGACCGCCTTTGTACCGGGGACGCCGTCTTGTGGACGATCACCTGGGCCTGCGGTGTGCTGACCACGTCCACGGCATGTAAATTCGTGATGGGCGATCCATCTGCGGAGCTCAACGCCGGGCTCGCATATTGCGCCGGATAGGATCCCGCCGGAACTGGCACTGCCAGCGGCACCGGACTGCCATCCTGCTGCTCAACTATTGTCGCTCGGAACGGCTGGCCATCCTTGCGCGTCACCTTGACCTTCCGGCCATCGATCATGTAAACGGTGTCCAGCTCTGTTTCCGCCTCGGCGATCTCCTGTTGCAGTTGCTGCTGGAGCTGCTGCTGTTGTTGCTGCGCTGCCTGCTGTTGTTGTTGCAGTTGGATCAGTTAAATCGAGTCGTTGTAGGCTTTTAATTGCTTTTCCTGCTTAATCTGCCGGTTTTCAAACTCCGTTTTGTTCATTTTATTCAAATTTTATTTCGGCCGCTCCTCGAACACTCTCGTGCCCGCCAGCCCCAACCTCTCTCCAGACGCGCACGCTGCGCCTGCCGCCCATGATGCGAGCCTCCTGTACCACCGGTGCCTCCGCGATCCCTTCGGGCCACTCCGGCTCCGCGATCTCTCGCCATCGCTGGCCCTCCGGCGCCGACACCGTCCGCGACAACTTCGGCCGGGCCACCACCTCGGACACTTCGGGCGCCGAGTGCTGCCGCTTGAGCGGAGGACGGCCGTTTTCCACGGGCTCAGGCCACACCCAGGGTCCTCGCTCCAGAGGCTCCGCGGTTACTGCGCTCCCGGTAGGCGTTGGCGTCGATGGCCCTGTCCTTGGCGTCGTTGGTCCGGTGCTCGGCGTCGGTGGTGCCCACTGCTCCGGTCTGCCACGGGTCCTGGGGTCCAGCGGGCTCACCCGGGGACCACATTCTTCCCAGATCCGGGGTTCTTCCGTCGCTGCCGTCTCCTCCGCGGGTCCCTCCGGGCAGGTCCAGACAACCGTCTGCTGTCGCCACCTTACCTCTTCGGCCACGAACGTCCGGGTGCTGTGGCTCACGTGGGCCGCCGGTATGTCTGTCCGGATGTGTTGCTGCTGCGGTGGTGGCTGCTGCTGCGGTGGTGGCTGCTGCTGTGGTGGCTGCTGCTGTTGTTGCTGCGCTGCCTGCTGTTGTTGTTGCAGTTGGATCAGTTAAATCGAGTCGTTGTAGGCTTTTAATTGCTTTTCCTGCTGCGGTGGTGGATGCTGCTGCGGTGGTGGCTGCTGCTGTGGTGGCTGCTGCTGCTGTGGTGGCTGCTGCTGCGGTGGCTGCTGCTGCGGTGGCTGCTGCTGCTGCGGTGGCTGCTGCTGCGGTGGCTGCTGCTGCGGTGGTGGCTGCTGCTGCGGTGGCGTCCACTGTGGTGACCCCTCGTACCGCGGTGTGGGCGGGATTTCGGGCAGCCACCGCGAAGGCGAGGGCGCCCAATCGTCTGCCACTTCTTGCGGCGCTGTCGGAGCTGATCACCGGATCGGGGACGCCCCGCCCGGAGATCCGCCGCGAGGTTCGGGTAGGCCGGGCTGCCGACCATCCTTGCCCCGGGCTAGATCCTCCGGACGGCTGGTGGGCAGCCATCATCCTGCGCGCTTCGCTCCTCGTCACACGTGTGCTCATTATGCTCGTTGATTTTGATTGTGCAGCTGGAGCCTGGGCTCCCTTTAACGACACCTCGGTTCCGAGCCTTCCTCTTTGCTCAATCCCGCTATTTCCATCGGCCTCTCCTTCTTACTACCCAGATCTACGGTACAGCTCTCTGCTCTGTGCCGTCTTCCCCCTTCCTTCGGCAGACTTTTGATGCGTGTTTTTTCTTTTCCTCCGATCAGTCCCAATCGAGACCTTAGACGCTCTGGTTCGCTCCCTTTGTGTTCTTCCTTGGAATTTGTTCGTAGTATCCTTTGGGAATCCTTGCAGGTATCCTTGGACTCTTTCCGTAGTACCCTTTGGGAATCCTTGGACGTATCCTTTGACTCCTTTCGTAGTATCCTTTGGGCATCCTTGGGGGTATCCTTGGACTCCTTTCGTAGTACCCTTGGGCATCCTTGGAGGTATCCTTGGGATCCTTTCGTAGTGTCCTGTGGTCATCCTTGGAGGTATCCTTGGACTCCCTTCGTAGTATCCTTTGGCCATCCTTGGAGGTATCCTTGGGATCCTTTTGTAGTATCCTTTGGTCATCCTTGGAGGTATCCTTGGACTCCTTTCGTAGTATCCTTCGGGCATCCTTGGAGGTATCCTTGGACTCCTTTCGTAGTATCCTTTGGGCATCCTTGTAGGTATCCTTGGGATCCTTTCGTAGTATCCTTTGGGCATCCTTGGGGGTATCCTTGGACTTTCAATGTTGTTTTGCATCTGTTGTGGTTGCTTGCTGTGGCCGCTCTCTTGTGATTTCAGTTTGTTGCTGTTTCAGCTCGCTTACGTGGATGGTCCGCTCTTTCTTTGTGTTTATGTGTCGTATTTTGCAGATTACTGGTGACGCAAAACCTATGACTTGGTAAGGTCCCTCGTATCTAGAGGCCAATTTTGCTGCGAACCCCTCGGCCACTTTTGATAAGTGGTGTTCCTTGGCCCACACGACGTCACCCACCTCTGGCGTCCATTGCCTCCTCCTTAGGTTATAATGCCTAGCCTGGTCCTGGGATGCTTTCTCCAGGTTCCGCCTTACAATCTCGAAGATTTCCCTGAGTTTGTTTGCTTTCTCTTCCGGGGTCTCTGTCGGTCGTCCGTTCCCTACGGTTTCTCTGTAGTAGTTCTCGGTAGTCTTGGTTCCCTGCCTTGGGTAATGAACGACGGTGTGTAACCTGTGGATTCTGAAACGCTCGTGTTTACTGCCAGCATGATTTCTGGCCATTTTTCGTCCCAGTCTCTTTGGTTCTGTCCTGCGAACTGCGCTATCATTGTTTTCACCGTCCTATTGGCTGTCTCAGTCGGGTCTCCTGTGGGGTGTATGGAGCTGTGAACTGTTGCTTGGCTCCCATTTCGGCCAGGAAACTCTTGAAAGTTTTGCTGGTAAACTGGACTCCGTTGTCCGTTATGACTATTTTGGGGACCCCATACCTCGCGATTATACGTTCTTTAAAAGCTTTCTTTAGGGACTCGGCCGTCGCGCTTCGCAGCGGCACCAACTCAGTCCACTTGGAGAACCGGTCTATCAATACCAGCAGCATTTGGTTACCGTGCTTCGAACGCGGCAGGGGTCCGAAAAGTCCGCACATACCGTAGCCCATGGTTCCTCTGGCACCTGCGTAAGCGTTTTCCCTGCCATTTGCATCTGATTCGGCTTGAATCTCATGCATGTCTCTCATCCTCGCACGTGGGCTCGGGCGACCCTGTGCATACCTGGCCAGTAGTACCGGGCTGCCAGACGTGCTATTGTCTTTCGGCTTCCTACATGGCCAGCCGCCGGTGAGTCGTGGTTCTCCTTCAGCACCGTTTCCCGTAGAGCTTTCGGGACGCACATCATCCATGTTGCAACATCTTCGCTGCCCGCTCTATGAGGTATATTCCTGTACAGGGTGTTACCCTCCATCACGTAGTCCGGATACTTTTGCGGCTGTGTCCTTATCTTTTCGCGCATTTCCAGAATCCAGCTGCATGCTGCAGAAGCTTCCGCCGCCGACGTCTCCTTGATCCCTCGAAACGTTTCCGGCAGTGGCTGCCTTGACAAAGCGTCTGCCACCACGTTGAGTTGCCCTTTCCTGTACGCTATTTCGAAGTCGTACTGCTGCAACTCCAGGGCCCATCTGGCGATCCTCCCTGAAGGGCTCTCTATGCTGTTGAGCCACTTCAGCGCCATGTGGTCGGTTACTACTTTAAAGTGGTAACCTTCCAGATACGGTTTGAGCTTTCGGATTGCCCAGACGATTGCCAAGCCTTCGAGGAGCGAGATTGCTACGTCGAGACGTTCGGGATTGGGATACCAGGAATCTCCGAATTGAGACGCAGGTAGCTGAGATCCAGAGGGCTTCACGCGGCTAGGTCAAGGCGGTCGATTAACCCTGTCCACAAAGTCCTGGCGTTACGCCTGGAAAGAGTATACCAATCCAGAAGGGAGAGCGGTCGATCGGTACGGTCTCGAGTGGAATTATCCAGGAGAGCCCTACGGATTCGACTTGCGAGGTCCCGGAGCGGCGTGCCCGAACCCCGAGTACCAAAAGCCACGCGGAAACGTCACGGACAAAAGGCAAAAGGGTGAGGCTAGGGTGGAACGTTCGTTTACACTAGGCGTGGAAGCGAAGTAAGGCGCGAGGCAGCTTCCTGGCGTTCCGCCTTGACTGTCCGCGCGGGCTGAGCAGAAACCCCAGTGGGACCATCCGGGACAGAGCAAGGGTCAGGCGGCGGTGTGTCGAAAGGAGCGATCCTGGAGAGCGCAGCTTCTGTTCACCCTAGTCTGAGAATGGTGACGCTTCCCTAAGCCCGTACGGCCGATACCCCTCGCGAGTCCGAGTCGGTACCAGCAGTCACCAAGTCACGCGTGAAAAGCGATCAGCGAGCGAGCGACTTCAGGGAGCTGCGAGGCTCTTCAGGGAGCGGCGAGGATCTTCAGGGAGCTGCGAGTATCTTCGGGGATCTACAGGACAGGAGCACCGAGTCATCAAGGCGAGAGGTCGTCGAGTCAATCAGGACCGTCGGAAGCACCGAAGGTCACAAGCAACGAGTCCAGGCCAACCAAGCGACTAAGACACTTGTAATAATATACCCGCAATAAACCCAATACGAACCCGTGAATTCTGTGCTTCCTCAATGAGCTACTGGGCGGTCACGTTAATATAAATTTGGTGGGACCAACACACAATATACTGAGCTAGCCGCACGAATCTCGTAGCGAGCAGACCATAAAAACCAGTTCGTTACATCTGGCGCCCAACGTGATTGTCCCAACAGTGAGAACAGCACAATAAAAATGAGAAAGAAGTGGATTTACCGCCTCAAGAAGGAAGACTTCGCCCATGTCGCACAGAGGCTCAACGTCGCCCTGGAGGGCATGCTAGACGACATGAGGAAGGCGCTATCGGAATGCTACTCCGAAACAGAGAACGATCCACAACTCGTCGACATGTGGGACGAGCTGGAGGCGACATACTACGACAGAGCCGGCTTAAGCATTACGTTAACAACCGCCGAAGGGGACAACCTGGTGGCAAGCCTGAGCATTGACAACATGCAAAAAGAGGCCCACAGGAGAGAATCAAGCCAAGAAAAGAAAGCAGCAGCGCTGACCCCGAGGCCAAGCCAGGCGGACTATGCAAAGGTCGCTAAGAAGGTCCGCGAATGGTCGTTCAGGTTCGACGGGGCGGAAAAACCATTCGAGTTCCTGGAGCAGGTAGAATGGTCCGCCAACACGTACGGTTTGGAGCTTGATATGATCCCTCGAGCGATGTCGGAGTTGCTAAAAGGAAGGGCTTTGAAATGGTTCATCGCCTACAATAAGCAGTGGAGAACTTGGGCAGAATTCATTGAAAGTTTCCACACATATTTCCTGCCAAGAGATTTCTTCACCAGGCTGGCGGTCCAGGTCCGGCAAAGGAAGCAAGGCTTGAGCGAGTCGTTCAAGGACTACATGATCGACATGCAGACGATGGTGAGGCCAGTTAGCTATTCTACGAAAGAGACGTTAAGGGTCATTAAAGAGAACTGCACCCCAAGCCTACGGATGTTCTTAAGAGCATACAAAGTGTCGGACTTGGACACTCTAATGATCCTAGCCGATGAGTACGAAGAACTTGAAAAGGAACGGGAAGTCTTCGCACAGGAGAACAAGTTCTCAAAGACAAAGTCGGCGTCACCAACACAGGTGACATGCAGGAGATGCGAGGTGGTCGACCAATGGTCACCACCACACCAAGCCAGACGACAGCAGGCAACAGACGCACCACGCGGAGGCCATTGTGCACCACCCCCACAGCAACAGAGACAGCCAAACAATACCTTGTGCAGGCCGCCAAGCAACACACAGAGGCCACAAGATGCCACCCATATCACAGACCCGCAGGAGGCCTGTCGGAAATGCGGTGGGAACGGACACTGGGCTAGAGGATGTCGAAACCAGCGGCTGCTGTTTTGCTGGATAGGAGCGTCGATTGCTGCCAACGATCGGGAAATGGCCAGCGATCTCCGCCGCAGAGAGGCGAGCGGGGATCGCACAATGCCACTCCAAGCTAATCGAGGAGGAGCAGCAGTTGTCCGCAGCTGTGATGACTGGTTGGAACAGCTACAAAGCCACAATCGACACCGGAGCAACGGCAAGCTTCGTCAGCGAAGAATTGGCGGACAATATTGCTGCTCTAGGAAGGATTACAAGGACGAGACGGCAAGTTAGGTTGGCAGATGGAAGGTGCGGCGGAATTGATGCGCAGCTCGAGGTGGAGGTCAAATTCGGGACCACAAACAAGTGACCATGAGCCTGTTGGTTTTACCCGGAGTAGTGGATCCATTAGTGCCCGAGGATCCAAGGATGTTGGGATGGAACTTCCTGAAACAAGTCGGAAGCGAGATAAGGTGTGCTGGACACGAGATAATAATACCAACCAGGAACCGACACAATGGATGGCTCGAGGAGAAGCTATCAGTAGCAGTCGTTCAACAAGTAGACGAGTTGGACGATACTACAGCATTCCTTGAAACAGAGCTGGCAGACTTCAGCACAATGTCGGGAACATCGAATCTGGCAGAACACCAGATCAAAATGAAGGACGACAAGCCAATCATGCAGAGATACTACCCAAAGAACCCAAAAACTCAAGGGGAAATCAACGCAAAGGTGGACGAGCTTCTCCAAATGGGGTTCATAGAGCATTCAAAAAGCCCTTACAGCTCACCCATCGTGAAAAAGAAGACAGGCAAGTGGAGACTGTGTGTCGACTTCAGGCAGATCAACGCGAAGTCAGTTAAGGATGCCTACCCAATGCCTCGCATAAACTAAATCCTGGACCAACTAAGGGAAGCGCGGTACATCAGCAGTTTGGACCTGAAGGATGGATACTGGCAAATCCCACTGGAAGAGAGTAGCAGGCAGTATACGGCGTTCACGGTACCAGGCAAAGGTCTGTTTCAGTGGAGGGTAATGCCGTTCGGACTTCACTCGGAGAGTGAAGTCACCTCACGCATTCGCTTACCAGGATGACATAATAGTGATCGGTCGCACGCTGGAAGAACACAAAAGAAACCTGAGAGAAGTGTTCCGGCGTCTAAAAGAGGCAAACCTGAGGCTGAATCCAAAAAAATGCCAATTCTTTAAAAAGGAACTACTGTACCTGGGACATCGAGTGACAAGCGAGGGAATAGGAACAGATCCAGAAAAAGTAGCCGCCATAGCCGAACTGGAACCGCCATCGACCGTCAAAGAACTTCGGCAATACCTAGGAGTAGCGTCGTGGTACCGCCGATTTGTACCAGATTTTTCCAGAATCGTCAAACCCCTGAACGACCTGCTGCGCAAAGGCAGTAAGTGGGAGTGGACACCAGAGCACCAGATGGCGTTTGAGGAGGTTAAGCCCGGAGCTTGCCCGGACTTCAGAACTTTCATCCTGCAAACAGACGCCAGCGACTACGGCATCGGAGCGATACTGACCCAGGACACCGAAAAGGGCGAAATAGTAATCTCCTACTCAAGCCGAACACTGAACGGCGCGGAAAAGAACTACTCGACAACGGAGAAGGAGTGTTTGGCGATCGTCTGGGCGATCCGGAAGCTCAGGCCATATCTGGAAGGTTACCACTTTAAGGTAGTAATCGACCACATGGCCCTGGTGGCTCAACAGCATAGAAAGCCCTTCAGGAAGGATCGCCAGATGGGCCCTGGAGCTACAACAGTACGACTTTGAGATAGCGTACAGAAAGGGTCAGCTAAACGTGGTGGCCGACGCATTATCAAGACAACCACTACCGGAAACACTATGAGTTTTAAAAGAGGCATCGGCAACTACAGCTTCAGGAGGATGCAGCTGGATCCAGGACATGGGCGAAAAGATAAAGACCCAGCCGCAGAAGTACCCGGACTATGTTATTGAGGGTGAGACACTATACAGAAACATACCTCACCGAGCAGGCAGTGAAGACGTCGCGTCATGGAAGATGTGCGTCCCAAAGTCGCTACGAGAAGCAGTGTTGAGGGAGAACCACGACGCACCGTCTGCGGGACACGTAGGAAGCCGAAGGACAATTGCACGGTTGGCAGCCCGATACTACTGGCCAGGCATGCACGAAAATGCGAGATTTGCATGCGGTTTAAGCCCAATCAGATGCAGGCGGCCGGGAAGAAGTTAAGCCAAGTGCCGGAGGAACCATGGGAACGGTATGTGCAGACTTCGTTGGACCCCTACCAAGATCTAAGCACGGGAACCAAAATCCTGCTGGTCATGATAGCCAGGTTTTCGAAATGGACGGAACTGGTGCCCCTACGCAGTGCGACAGCAGAGTCGCTCAAGAAGGCGTTTAGGGAGCGCATAGTCGCAAGGTACGGGGTCCCGAAGGTGGTCATAACGGACAACGGAGTGCAGTTTACAAGCCGTATCTTCAAGAGTTTTCTGGCTGAGATGGGTATCAGACAACAGTTCACCGCACCATACACACCACAAGAAAATCCGACCGAGCGAGCGAACAGAACGGTCAAGACCATGATTGCGCAGTTCGCAGGTCAGGACCAGAGAAACTGGGATGAGAAGTGGCCGGAGATTATGCTAGCTGTGAACACGAGCACATCGGAATCCACCGGCGTTTCTTACCCAGGGAAGGGTAGACGCAGCAGCCTATAGGATAAGGAAACCCTAGGCACTGGACGAGCTACGGAGACCCCTGAGGAAAATTCCAACAAACTAAGAGAGGTATTCGAGATCGTGCGGCGAAATATGGAAAAGGCGTCCCAGGACCAAGCCATACACAACAATCTGAGAAGGAGGCAATGGTCACCAGCGGTGGGCGACATAGTGTGGGCCAAGGAACATCACCTGTCCAAAGCGGCCGAAGGATTCGCTGCAAAACTAGCCCCGAGGTACGATGGCCCTTACCAGGTCGTAGATTTCGTCTCTCCAGTGATCTGCAAAATTCGCCACACACAGTCGAAAAAAGAAAAGACAGTTCACGTTGGCGAGCTCAAGCAACAACTAAACGAGCAGACAGCAGAAACGTCAGATGTCTAACAACGGGTACGAGGCGACAGGATTAGGCGTCAGGCCGAAGCGAGAGTCATCTATACGCCACACGGAAAGGACAATCAGGATAGCACAAGGGCATGGATAAGGGTTTCTCGTTAATCCAGACTGCGAGGCCAAAGGATTATGCGTCAGGCCGAAGCGAGAGTCATCCACACGCCACGCAGAAAGGTCAAGGACGTGGACAGGGATGGAAGGTGATCCCGACCGCAAGGCAACAGGATTCAGCGTCGGGCAGTTGCCAGAGTCATCCGCGATAACGCCAGGTGGAAGGGACACTTACAAAACGGCACAAGGATACGGGTAACGTAGAAGAGAGTATGCGCGGAAGGAGACAAGCAACACAAGACGCGCAGTCCAGACATACACCGCAGCATCCGGAGATTCTATACGGAATGCGCCGGACGAGCTCGTCTAGTTGTTACCCGAGGAAAAGGGGAAGACGGTGCAGAATCAGATCTACACCGTAGCCAGCTGGTCACAAAAAAAAAAAAAAAACAGAAACACGCACCACACCAACAGTTGGCTAAAAACAAGAAAAAGAACGGGGCATGCATGGGCCGCACCAGCAACCTGAAATTTAAAGGGGGCTTAATGCAGGAAAGAGAAACGGACATCATAAATACTTACCTGCTGTCCTGGTTGTGAAGCGAATGCGAAGTCCTCTCCGCACCCGCTCTCAAAAGCTGCCAATGTGGAGTCAGATGCTGCCAACAGAGGACGAGTGAAGGGCGAGAGAGGACGAAAGGATGAGATAAAAAGGAGTCAAGGAAATGCAAAAGAAACTTACATACCTATGAAAGTTGCAAAATCACCACGAGCCAGGGAAGGGGGCGCCTCGATAGGCGATCGATTGGCACTGGACGATAGTGCGATCGATGGGCACACGACAATGGAAATATAGGCCAAGGTGGAAATATCGCAAACGAGCAGGTGGCAACGCCGCACCGTCGGTATCGATATGCGAATAAATATCGATCACGCACGAATGGTGTGACCAGGCGGAGGAATCATGGAAAGGAGTGAGACGCAGCAACGAGCACCGAGCTGGGATCGATAGCCCATGAGTATCGATGTCCCAGTGGAGACACGGGAAACATCGGCGCGGGAGATTTAAAGTTGCTACGAGGAGGATGATCAGCGCTGTAGAAGCTCAAGGGAGTTAAGAGCGTCGAGGGAGCATCGAGGGAGCAACGAGGGAGCGCCGCGGGAATCACAATGACTCGAAGGCTAGGACATGCAAGGAAACGCCGGAGAGTAGAAACAAGTTCTAAATGTTTCCCGAAGTAAGGGGGGAATGTGAGGAGTTGAATAACTCCCCACAAATAGAAGCAGCAGCAGATGGCCGGCCGCTTACCAGTTACGCGGCGAATTCGCGTAGTAACGGCGCGGCGAGGAGAGTTTGGAGACTTGGATGGAGAGCGAGAGAGTTTGGAGACCGAGGATGGAGATCGAGAGAGTTTGGAGACCAAGGATGGAGATCGAGAGAGTTTGGAGACCAAGGACGGAGAGCGAGAGAGTTTGGAGACCAAGCATGTTGAACGAGAGAGAATGGAGACTTCGCGGGCAAGGCAAGAGTGCCGTGTGCAAAACAGGATAACGGAACTCCACCGGAATTTGGACTCTCCCGTGAACTTTGGACCGGGAGAGGAAGTGCCACATCTCGGCAGTGGAGCGGCACACAGGCGTGCCACAAGCAGCACGGCAATCAGCGGAGTGGCAGCAGTGGGCGGAGCATCTATTGGAAGCGGTACGTGAAGGACAAGTGGGTCAACCAGGAGGCACGGACTTTGGACCCAGAGTGGAGAGATCCTTTTTTTTTTTTTCATTTTATTCAAATTTTATTTCGGCCGCTCCTCGAACACTCTCGTGCCCGCCAGCCCCAACCGGACGCGGAACGCGCGCCCCTCCCTCCATATGCGCCTGCCGCCCAGGATGCGAGCCTCCTGTACCACCGGTGCCTCCGCGATCCCTTCGGACCACTCATGCTCCGCGATCTCTCGCCATCGCTGGCCCTCCGGCGCAGACACCGTCCGCGACAATTTCGGCCGTGTCACCACCTCGGACACTTCGGGCGCCCAGTGCTGCCGCTTGAGCGGAGGACGGCCGTTTTCCACGGGCTCAGGCCAGGGTCCTCGCTCCAGAGGCTCCGCGGTTACTGTCGCGCTCCCGGTAGGCATTGGCGTCGATGGCCCTGTCCTTGGCGTTGTTGGTCCGGTGCTCGGTGTCGGTGGTGGCCACTCCGGTCTGCCACGGGTCCTGGGATCCAGCGGGCTCACCCGGGGACCACTTTCTTCCCAGATTCGGGGCTCCTCCGTCGCTGCCGTCTCCTCTACGGGTCCCTTCGGCTAGGTCCAGACAACCGTCTGCTGTCGCCACCTAACTCATTCGGCCACGAACGTCCGGGTGCCGGTATGTCCGTCCGGATGTGTTGAGCCTGCGGTGGTGGCTGCTGCTGTGGTGGTGGCTGCTGCTGTGGTGGCTGCTGCTGCGGTGGTGGCTGCTGCTGTGGTGGCTGCTGCTGCGATGGTGGTTGCTCGCGTTCGAGCTGCTGCTGCTGCGGTGGCTGCTGCTGCGGTGGTGGCTGCTCGCGTTCGAGCTGCTGCCGCTGTGGTGGCTGCTGCTGCGGTGGTGGCTGCTCGCGCTCGAGCTGCTGCTGCTGTGGTGGCTGCTTCTGCGGTGGTGGCTGCTCGAACCTCGGCGTGGGCGGTCGTGCTGGCGTCCACTGTGGTGACCCCTCGTACCGCGGTGTGGGCGGTATTTAGGGCAGCCACCGCGGAGGTGAGGACGCCCAGTCGTCTGCCACTTCTTGCGGCGGGATGCAGGGCTCGGGCGCATACCTCGGCGTGGGTGGGTACCCCGGGTTTTCCCACAGCTGCTGCTCCTCCTCCTCGGCCATCCGCAGTTGGGCCTGCCACTCCGGCGACTCCTCCATCTCCTTTCACCGCCGCTCCTCACTCCGCCTTCGCGCCACGCACTTTCGTCGAAACTGCCACGTAGCCGCTACCACAGCCTCGGCATGGCTACTGGGAGCCAGCTGGTCCTGGGGCGGCTCTTCGCTAGCCCACTCCACCTCCGCCTCGCCAGTCGGGATGCGTCCGTCGGCCCGGTTGACCGCTTTGGGAAACCGCCATCGCCGTTGCTCCACCCGCGGGTCCTCCACCAACTCGACGTCGCTGTCGGAGCTGATGACCGGCTCGGGGACGCCCCGCCCGGAGATCCGCCGCGAGGTTCGGGTAGGCCCGGCTGTCGACCATCCTTGCCCCGGGCTAGATCCTCCGGACGGCTGGTGGGCAGCCATCATTTTGCGCGCTTCGCTCCTGGTTATGCGAGTGCTCATGATGCTCGTCGATTTTGATTGTTCAGCTGGAGCCTGGGCTCCCTTTAATGACACCTCGGTTCCGAGCCTTCCTCTTTGCTCAATCCCGCTGTTTCCATCGGCCTCTCCTTCTTACTACCCAGATCTACGGTACAGCTCTCTGCTCTGTGCCGTCTTCCCCCTTCCTTCGGCAGACTTTTGATGCGTGTCTTTCCTTCCTCCGATCAGTCCCAATCGAGACCTTAGACGCTCTGGTTCGCTCCCTTTGTGTTCTTAACGTTCTCCTGATGTCCTTTATGTGTTTAATTGCGCCTTTGTAGATGCCCTGTAGTATCCTTGGAGTCGATTTGTAGTATCCCTTTCGAATCCTTGGAGGTATCCTTGGAATTTGTTCGTAGTATCCTTTGGGAATCCTTGCAGGTATCCGTGGACTCTTTTCGTAGTATCCTTTGGGCATCCTTGGAGGTATCCTCGGAATCCTTTCGTAGTACCCTTTGGGCATCCTTGGAGGTATCCTTGGACTCCTTTCGTAGTATCCTTTGGGCATCCTTGGACGTATCCTTGGACTCCTTTCGTAGTATCCTTTGGGCATCCTTGGAGGTATCCTTGGGATCCTTTCGTAGTATCCTTTGGTCATCCTTGGAGGTATCCTTGGACTCCTTTCGTAGTACCTTTTGGGAATCTTTGGACGTATCCTTGGACTCCTTTCGTAGTATCCTTTGGGAATCCTTGGGGGTATCCTTGGGATCCTTTCGTAGTATCCTTTGGTCATCCTTGGAGGTATCCTTGGACTCCTTCCGTAGTATCCTTGGGGCATCCTTGGGGGTATCCTTGGACTTTGTGAGGAGTCGTTTGACCCCTCACAAATAGCGCCACCAACATCGCCAGCGCCAACAGCATCGGCCGCCAGCGCCAACAACATCGCCAGCTAGCAGCTACAACATCGCCAGCGCCAACAGCATCGGCCGCCAGCGCCAACAACAACGCCAGCTAGCAGCTACAACATCGCCAGCGCCAACAGCAAACAAAACCCTCGCGAATAACTTTGTAAAAAAAAACATTGTACAGTGCATTTAATATATAAGCTTAGCCAATAATCATAAGATTTGTAGTTATATTGATACACAATAATTATTTTAGCTCAGCCTAAGCGATAGGTTCTTTTTACCTTTTCCCCCTCCGTTCTCACATCAGCAGTAGCCACACACACACACACACACCAGGAGAGCAACGAAATATTCACCACGATAAGTGCAGCGCCGCACAGGAGCAAGCGAGAGAGGACATGCGATCGAGGAGGAAAACAACCCCCGAAAATTGGCACGCGCCAAGGGAAGAGCGAGAGAAAAGGAGTACCGAAACAAGTGGAAAAAACCCAGAGCAGCCGAAAACTTGAACAAAACGCGGCGGCAAAGCTTAACTAGCTCTCTTTTGGAAAAGGCGGTGCACGGGATCAGAAGTGCGAGGAGTCATTTTTGCAAAGGCGGTGCACGTGATCAGAAACAGGAGCTCTCTTTTGGAAAAGGAGGTGCACGGGATCAGAAGTGCGAGGAGTCATTTTTGCAAAGTCGGTGCACGGGATCAGAAACAGGTCTCTCTTTTGGAAAACGCGGCGCACCGGACCAGAAGTGCGAGCAGTTCACTTTTGGAAAACGCAGCGCACCGGACCAGAAGTGCGAGCAGGTGACTTTTGGAAAACGCGGCGCACCGGACCAGAAGTGCGAGAAGCAGGGGACTCTTGCAAAGGCGGCGCACGGGATCAGAAGTGCGATCAGAGCAAATTTATGTGGACAACAGGAGTCTTTTGCCTTCGGGCTGATGCTAAGTGACCCAGGAAGGCGTTTACCTAGACGACCTCGAGGAGAGTGTGCCGGCCCAGGACCAGCGGCGGAGCACCCGGAGTCACGCGTGTGTGTGTGCGTGAGAGCGAGACGGGTGAGTGAGTGGAGTGAACCGCGTTTTGGCCAGCGAGAGTCCCGTGCAATGAGAAATTTCTCGAAGGCCTCGATGCGGTTTCGCCCAGAGTAGGCTAGAATTTATAAACCATGACCTAAACTAACCCGTTAATTGCGAGCACTGAGAAAAAAAAACATGAACCAAGAATTTAAATAAAGAATATTTTCTTACATATCTGAACACATGTTGTTGCCATGTTGTTCTTTTTCCCTTTGACTACTTTGATTTCTGATTTGATTTCCGAGCTGACTACACCGAGAGAAAGGGGTGGACCCAACTTTAGGAAACCCGTTGCTCATTAATTAAATAAAAATATTTCTCAGATATTAAAAATACTACGCACTGCCACACCCTCTTTCCAAAGGAACTTCGGGAAATATTTTTTTAAAAGGAAAATTTATTCTTCTTCTTTTATCACTGCCGGCTGTATTGAGCCAACTCGCGCCCGAGCTTTACCCCAATAAAAGTATTTCTCGCCTGATTTTAATGCAACTCGTAGGGAAAAAAAATCCAATCAAGCTGGCCACGCATAAATATGAATATTTCCAGACAAATGCCTAGATTTTAGGCCATAAATTCTGCCCTAGGGAAAAGTTGTCCCCATAATCGATCCCCTCTCTCTCGGCCTTCTCGTAGCGAATGCTATGAGCCAGGCCCAAATGCGCGTTACCGCTGACGCTTTTCACTCTGCTACAGACACCGAATAAACTGTTTCTCTCACTCCGTACCCCGGTGGCTGGCACTCTACATCTCACGCCAGCCAACCGATTTTCGTCTTAGACCTTTTTGTCCCATATCTTTACAAATATTTTCGGAAAAGAGACCCTGGCGGGACTGAGTATATCCCAGCCTACGAGACTTCTTTACAGAATGGAGCCCGAACAGGGACATGGGGTTTACGAAAATTTTAGACCACCTAAATATGGCCTAAATACCCATCTGTGTACAGAGTTTGAAAATTTTCGGTTCAGTCACTTAGAAGCGAAATTTTTAAGTCGGAACGTAAGGAGAGTCATATATCGAGGGACACAAAAATTTCTAGGGCAGGAAACAGGAAAATATATATATATTCAAAAATATACCAACGCATCGAACATAACCTCAGAAAAAAAAAACTTAGAATTTAAGCAGAGCACATGGCATTCGGGAGAACTTATACAATACAAAAGTATACCCACACACAGCGAGAAATTTCTAACGCACGCAGACACACATACATGTATTTCTAAGCAGAGCAAAGTACATAACCTAAAATCAGAGATTCTTTGTTCCAAGCTCACGTGGCCAGCAAATCAAGTGAGGACGAAACACATACAGGCAGATAATCGGAAAGAGAGAGAGAGCGAGAGCCCTCTAGGCTAGCCAACTCAGGTCACGAGAGTTTCGAAAGAACGAGGTAGGGAAAAGCTAACGTATACTCCCTACAGCGCAGCCATTTTGTTTTTTTCGTTTTCACTCTCATCGTCGTCCCTCTCACACGAGCAGGAGTCGATCAAGTACAGGCAACGGGATCACATCGTTGGGGGCTTCTCATATAACCATCGCCGAGTCAACACGTGCATCGGCAGCTCTCAAAAACATCGTCGTGGAAAAATTTAAAACTACATCGTCGTCGAACAAAATTTAATCACCATCGAGAAAATTTAGGAATTAAATCACGTGGGAATTCAGTGAATTCTTGGTGACAAATAAAATAAAATTTTCAATGAAGATTTTAACCAGTTCGAACATCGATTGACCCTCGTCCAAGAATTTCTCTCGTCCTATCGAAACTTTTCCTGTCGTTTGCCAGTTAACTATTATTTCACAGCAATATGGGGGCGCGTTGGATTTCGTATCTCCGGAAGCGGGAATTGGAGGCGATTCTGAAGGAGTTTTCCTTGGAAGCAACCGGAACAGTTGAGGAAATGAGGAGCCGGCTGTCTGCTTTTAATAATCGGGACGACCACGTGCTGGAGATAGCCGAGCGGCTACAGGATTGCGAAGCGGAAATTACAGCCGCCCTAACGGATAGGAAGCAGCGTTCACCGACTCCGAACCCACACCCACCGGGTCCAACACAGCTTCAGGTGCCAGCACTGGAAGGCCGAGGTGCCGCCGATGTAGTCGGAGACACTGAGATCCATCCGGTCAAGCGGGATATTTTTCCCAGGAAATCAGAGATGTCCGCAGCCACGCTAGCGGAAAAGCTGAAGAATTGGGGAATCACTTTTGACGGGACCACGGACCCCATAACCTTCATCCAACACCTCGAGGAACGAGCCACCGCACACGAAGTTGACGTGGAGAAGATGCCGCAGGCCATCCCTGGTCTTTTGACGGATACAGCTGAGCACTGGTTTCGGACAAGCCAGCTGCTAGGAAAATCTTGGACGAACTTCAAGAAGGCGTTTCTTGACTTCTTTCTGCCACCCAGGTACTTTCAGCGACTCGAGGATGAGATCCGCACCAGAGATCAGCGACGGGGAGAGACTTTCAAACAATACCTAGTCAACATCAGACTCATGATGCACAGAGCGGGGTATAATGCGGAGCAGGAGTTGGACCGGATCTATGAAAATCTCCAACCGGAATACCAGATGTACGCAAGGAGGCACGACTTCACCACTTTGGAGCAACTTACTACTTTAGCGGTAAACTACGAGGTCACCCGCGATCGGAGCACAGGAAGCCATGCCAGAATATTGGCCGAACCACAACCAGCGCCTAGAAGGAACGAGTACGAGATCCCAGCGTATGCAGGAGCATCACCAATAGGTCAACAGAATTTCACACGACCGGCCAGACGACTACCCACCCCAGCCACAGTTTTACAATCAGTTCCTCGAGTGGGGAACAGGTCAATGGTGCCGAACTTCAGTCTTGCTTGCAGGAATTGTGCCCAGGAGGGTCACCGTTTAGCTACATGTCGCAATCCCATAGTCCTCTTTTGTTGGGATTGTGGTCGCAGAGGAGTACGCACTCTCGAGTGTTGCCGTCGTACCCAGCCGGGAAACGAGAGGAGTCTTCCCCGGAATTAGGAGAAATCTTACAGGTTCAGTCGAGCGAATTATCGCGCAGGTGCAAATCGAGGGTCAGGAGTTTAACGCTACCACAGAAACCGGAGCTAGCAGAAGCTTCGTGAGCGAACGAGTTGTTCAACGTGTAGGGACGCCACATAACGTACGGTCGGTACACACTCATGTCAGCCTGGCGGAAGGCTCACGCAAGGAGATAACCAAGTCTCTGGTAGTTTTCCCTTCGTTCATGGAAGACGTACTATTGGGCATGGGCATGTCTGCCACTCTCCAATGCGGCCGCGCTTCGCTGCAGCTGTACCCTCTCCTAATAAGCAGCCCCACTAACGACTTAGCTATGCCTCCTCTCTTGACAAATGCGTTCACTCCAGCAAACAAGGATCCAGAACACGAGGTGCAAACCACCCCGACCAGCAGTATTTTAGGGTCTCGATCATGCTACGGTTTCAGCGGAACCAGTAGAGGAAGGGCGAGCGCCTTCCCCAGTCAGACCAGGATACACGCCTGACACTGGAGGAGCACTAGCCGCAATCACCGCAAACGCCGAGCAAGAAGAATTAGAACCCTGGGTAAACAAATTCCTACAGGAGGAATTGGCCAAATTCGAAGGATTGACGGGAGTGTCAAATATCGCTGAGCATACGATCACGATGCGAGATGATAAGCCCATTAAACAGAGGTATTTTCCTAAGAATCCCGCGATGCAGAGGATTCTCGATGAGCAGATCGACGAACTGCTACGCAACGACTGTATAGAGCCTTCTCGGAGCCCCCACAGCGCCCCTATTGTACTCGTGGGCAAGAAATCTGGAGAGATGCGACTATGTGTAGATTTTCGACAACTAAATGCCCATTCTATTCCAGATGCATACCCGCTGCCAAGGATAACACACATCTGGGAGCGTCTGCGCCATGCCAAGTACATATCGACGCTCGATTTGAAGAGCGGATATTGGCAAATCCCTGTAGCCGAGTCCAGCCGCGAGTGCACAGCATTTACAGTCCCCGGGAGGGGCTTGTACCACTGGAAAGTGATGCCGTTTGGCCTCCACTCAGCACCAGCCACATTCCAGCGGGCGCTCGACAGCGTCATAGGACCGGACATGGAGCCCAACGCGTTTGCGTATTTGGATGACATCATCATCATCGGCCGCACTCTGGAGGAGCATGTGCAGCATCTACAAGAAGTATTTCGACGGCTACGAAAGGCGAACCTTCGTCTCAACGCGAAGAAATGCAGTTTCTTTAAGCGCAGCCTGGTGTACTTGGGACACGTCATCAGTGAGGAGGGAATTCACACGGATCCCGACAAGATTTCGGCAGTACGGCGACTGAGTCCGCCCACCACATGCAAGGAGTTGAGGAGATGTCTAGGGATTGCGTCATGGTACAGGAGATTTGTACCCAACTTTGCCAGCGTAGTGCAGCCCATGTCTTTGCTACTCAAGAAAGGAAAGAAATGGCAATGGGAGCAGGAGCAGCAAGATGCGTTTTAGGAACTCAAAAGAAAACTCACGGAGGCGCCGGTTCTCGCCTGCTCCGACTTCAACGAGAAGTTCGTGTTGCAAACAGACGCCAGCGACATCGGCCTAGGAGCACCGGCCGCAGAGCGCGCTGGGCGTTTGAGCTGCAGCAGTACCAGTTTGACGTCACCTATCGACGCGGGAGCCAGAACATTGTTGCAGATGCACTTTCTCGACAGCATTTGGAAGTACTTCAGATGATCCAGGAGGATAAGCCGGGATGCACATGGTACCAGCGGATGCTGAAACTTGTTCAGGACAGGCCTGAAGATTACCCGGACTACGCGTACGAGAACCAACAGCTCTATCGGCATATCGGATCCCGACCTGACGACGAAGACTCCGTGCCCTGGAAACTGTGCGTAGCCAAGGAACACCGACAGCGAGTACTGTCGGAATGCCATGACCAGCCGACGGCAGGACATCTCGGAATCAGGAAGACAACCACCCGCATCGCCCAGAGATATTACTGGCCAGGTCTTTTCCGCGATATTGCCAGGTATGTCCGCAAGTGTGACACTTGCCAACGGTTCAAAGTCAGCCAAACCAAACCGGCGGGTAAAATGTTCACCAGACAGATTAACGAGCCGTTCGATACTGTCTGCGCCGATTTTATTGGCCCCTTCCGCGATCCAAGAGTGGGAATACGATGCTGCTCGTATTCTTCGACGCCTTTTCGAAATGGGTTGAGTTGGTCCCCTTGAGAAAAGCTACTTCGGCGCATCTCGAAAAATCCTTTCGGGAGAGGATTTTAAATCACTTTGGTATTCCCCGAACATTTGTCTGCGATAATGGGACACAGTTTACGAGTCGTTCATTCAAAGCCTTCTGCAAGCAGGCGGGAATGGAGATCCAACATACAGCACCTTATACTCCGCAGCAGAACCCGACAGATAGGGCCAATCGCACCATTAAAACGATGGTCGCCCAGTGTATCGAGGACAAGCAGACGACGTGGGACGAACTTCCGCCGAACTGAATCTGGCAATTAATAGCAGCATCTCAGAATCAACCGGATTCAGTCCAGCGTTCATCGTCCAAGGCAGAGAGCCACGACTCCCAGGAGCCTTGTATGATGAAGTGACTCCAGGACCAAGCCAAGCGCCACGTTCACCCGAAGCGAAAGCGGAATTGCTACGGGACATTTTCAAGGTAGTACAGGAGAACACTCAGAGAGCTTCGTTGGAGCAGCGGAAGCATTACGATCTCAGACGACGTGCGTGGAGACCGACCATAGGATCGCTGGTCTTCGTAAAACAGCATCATTTGTCCAGGGCAGCGGATAACTTTGCCGCTAAGCTAGCACCCAAGTACGAGGGCCCGTACAAAGTAAAGTAAAAACCCAGTTAGTAATCGTTAAAACAAAGCACTAATACCCTTTTGTTCTCCCCTACAGACATGGCGTCGGACAACCCGTCACACCTGTGGCGCATGACAACACGCAAGCCACGGCCACCCACATTTCTCAACGCCCCCCGAAGTAGGAGGGGAATGTGAGGAGTCGTTTGACCCCTCACAAATAGCGCCACCAACATCGCCAGCGCCAACAGCGTCGGCCGCCAGCGCCAACAACATCGCCAGCTAGCAGCTACAACATCGCCAGCGCCAACAGCATCGGCCGCCAGCGCCAACAACAACCCCAGCTAGCAGCTACAACATCGCCAGCGCCAACAGCAAACAAAACCCTCGCGAATAACTTTGTAAAAAAAAACATTGTACAGTGCATTTAATATATAAGCTTAGCCAATAATCATAAGATTTGTAGTTATATTGATACACAATAATTATTTTAGCTCAGCCTAAGCGATAGGTTCTGTTTACCTTTTCCCCCTCCGTTCTCACATCAGCAGTAGCCACACACACACACACCAGGAAAATTAGTTGTGGACCCTCAACGTGACGTGAAGTTGACCTGAACATCGGTCGCCAATATGTCGAGTTTTTGGTCGTTGCAAATCGGGTTTAATACCTAAAAGTGCGTTTGATTAGTGCGGGACACCTTAGGTTGCAGGTACGTACCACAGAAGCGACAGGAAGGTTCTACCCAGCCAACAAACCACACTGCTACGGTTGCAAAGGGTGGCCAATCTTGGTGGACAGAAGGGGGGATCCTCACTCTCCCGCACCCACACAGCAACACTCCACTCCAGAGCGCCACATATACTTGGTTCTGCTCACAGCTTCCACAAGCCGCACACGCGCGGTTTTTCCGGCACAAGCAAACAACATCGATCAGCTGATCGCAGTGCTGGACAGCGCCGTCTCTAACAGCGAGCTTAACAGCGGGCTTAACAGCGAGCTTAACGAGCTAAACAGCGAGCTTCCCCCGCTGAGCTATACAGCTGCTAAGCGGCGAGCTCCTACGAAGTCGGTTGCCCGGGAATTTCAAACAAAATAAAACCACCTTCGCCACTGCCTATAGGGGTGGATGCGCAAAAAGCCAAGTTACCGGCCAACTTCCAACCCCACCGCGATAGCGGCGCCAGCGCAAACGGGGCTCTGGGGACCGAGTCGGAGCGGTATAGCTCCCATCAGGCAGTAACCGGGGGAAATCCCGGCTCACCGAGGGACCTCCGGCTAGTGCAGGCGATGGATAGGGAGAAATCGTCCGGACATGACGAGACCCAGGCTCTTGCAGTTGCCAGGGCAGAAGAAGAGCTGCTAAAGAAGTTTCAGATGATGAAACAGAAGGTGCAGCGGTCGCCAACGGGGATGGAGCAGGCTCCCGATGCCCACCCAGTGTCAGCGCCTCCCAAAGTGACCGGGCCTGTGTTCAACTTCGGCAATAACGAGGATGAACAAACCGGGCGCTGCACCTAGGATGCGGAAGGCGTATGGCGGAACCCAAACGGCGACGGTCCACCTCAGACCTGAGCATGCGCAGCGGATCCTCGACAAGGGGAAAATCAGGGTTGCATGGGTAGTCTGCCGCATAAGACAGAAAGTGGAGCCTAGGCGATGCTACAAATGCATGGGATTAGGCCACATGTCAGCCAGATGTCCAGCGTCAGAGGCAACAGCCAAAAACACGCAGCAATCCTGCTTCAGATGTGGCAAGGATGGCCACAAGTATAAAACTTGTACCCAGGGCAAACCAAAATGCATCATCTGCACAAGAAGCGGAAAATCTGGAGGAGAGGCCGAACACTCGACCCTCAGCAGTGCGTGCCCTGAATACCGGAGAGCCATGCACGATAAATTGAATGGTTAAGGTCCTACAGCTGAACCTTAACCACTGCAGAGCGGCGCAGGACCTGCTAGCGCAGACGGTCATCGAGCAGCAGGCTGAGGTGGCAATACTCAGCGAGCCCTACAAGGACAAGCACGAAGGCGTATGGCAACGCAGTTCGGACGGCAGAGCAGCAATATGGAGCTGCGGGCAGCCCCCTGGACACCTATCGCAAAGGGCTTCCAGGACGGGATACACCAGAGCGAAGATCAAAGGGATCACATTCTACAGCTGCTACATAGCCCCGAGCGCACACATTAGCGAATTCAGAACAATAATGCAGGAGATCGCTGATGACGCACGCGGTAGGTCCCCTATTCTCATCGCAGGTGATTTCAACGCATGGTCCACAACATGGGGCAGCGCTAGTACGACGCAGCGGGGAACCATCCTCCTTGAGGCAGTGGCTTCGTTAAACGTATGCCTACTCAATGAAGGTAATATACCAACCTTCAGCAAGTCAGGTCGGGAGTCAATCATCGACTTGACCTTCGCTAGCCCTGAACTGGCACGCAACTGTGTATGGAGGGTGTCAGACATATACACCCACAGCGACAACGCCCTGATCATCACCCAGACAAGCCCCAGACTGACCGCCCCAAGCAGCCGCCAAACGACATACAAAGCGCATACCCTGAACACAGTGTCCCTCCTAGCACACATGGAAGGCGTCTGCGTTACAGGAGACGCTAACACATGCGCGAGGAACATAGCCGAGAGAATGAAGGAGGCGTGCGACGCATCTATGGAGAAGGCCACGAAAGGTGGTAACGGGCGAAGACCAGTACCATGGTGGAATGACGAAATAGGGAGCGCGAGGAGAGACTGCCTAGCGGCCCGGCGCAGGTGTCAGAGGAGCAGAGGACGCGGAAGCCAGGAGCTAAGGGAATCAACCTACAGAGCTAAGAGAAAGGTGCTGAAGAACGCGATTAAGGCTAGCAAGGCCAGATGCTTCCAAGAGCTGTGCGAAGCGGCGGATGCAGAGCCATTCGGGTCAGCATACAGGATGGTCATGGGTAAGCTCAACAGACAGCCGACCCCTACCGGCCACGTACAGCTTGGCCAAATAGTGTCCACCCTGTTCCCCACCCAGCCGCCCCTTACCTGGCAAGCTACCGGGGAAGGCGATACTGTTCTCACCAGCGAAGCCAAAGTCCTGGCTGCGCTAACGAAAACCAAAGTCGAAAAAGCCCCTGGCCCCGACGGCATTCCCAATGCTGCACTGCACACATTGGTGGCAAACTTCCCTGGTATATTCACGGAGATGTACAACATCTGTCTCACCCAACGAACCTTCCCCATAGGTTGGAAGCGACAAAGGTTGGTGCTTATCCCAAAACCGGGCAAGTTGAACGACGACGCATCCTCGTACAGACCCCTATGTATGCTGAATACAACGGGGAAAATATTCGAGCGCATAATCTGCACCCACCTCGAAAAAGAACTCGACCAACTCAGAGCGTTATCGGACCACCAGTTTGGCTTCCGGAGGAAAAGAAGCACTATTGACGCGATCCAAACGGTCACCCAACTGGCTGCTAACGCAATCGAAGGAGAAAGGTGGCTAGGTGGCTCAAAAGAGTACTGCCTCGTCTGCACCCTGGACGTCAAGAATGCCTTCAACTCTACCAACTGGAACCTTGTCCTGCAGGCACTTCAGCGCATGGGAATCTCGAACTACCTGATCGAGCTCGTAGCGGACTACTTCAAGGACAGAGTGCTCACATATTCCTCTGATGCCGGAGAGCACGAGTACCTGGTGACAGGAGGAGTACCTCAAGGCTCAGTCCTGGGCCCGATACTGTGGAACGTCATGTACGACGGGATCCTAAGGCAGGTACTACCCGAAGGATGCACAGTTGAGGGATTTGCGGACGACATAGCGCTGGTAACGGTAGCGAAAACCCTCGATGAGATCACGGATAGATGCAGCCTCTCGATAGACATCCTTATGTGCTGGCTCACAGACAACGGGTTAGCAGTCGCCGAGCACAAAACGGAGGCAGTGCTCATAAGCAGCAGGAAGACTGTGGAGAAGGCCACAATACGAGTCGGATCAACTCTAACAGAAACAAGCGCCTCAATCAAGTATCTCGGAGTACTGATCGACCACAGGTTATCGTTCAAGACGCACCTATCGTATGCCGCAGCCAAAGCATCCAGATCGACTGCAGCCATCTCAAGGATGATGGCCAATACTCGAGGACCAAAGCAGCACAGCAGAAGGATTATAGCGACAGTGGTGACATCTATCATAATGTACGCCGCGCCCATATGGGCCGAGGCTATGAAGACCGCATCATACAGCCTCCAGTGCAAAGCTGTCTACAGGCGCTGCGCACTGCGCATCACAAGCAGCTTCTGCACGGTATCTGAGGAAGCCGCGCTAGTGGTAGCCGGTACTATACCGATAGACCTGCTGGCGGCAGAACGAAGAACTGGGAGCACAGGAAGCGGGACCCAACGCGGTAACACGATCGAGGCATGGCAAATGAGGTGGAACAATGCGACCACAGGGCGGTGGACGCACAGGCTAATTCCCAGTCTAACCCCCTGGCTGCAGAGACGACACGGACAGGTAGACTTCTACCTCACGCAGATGATCTCCGGGCACGGATGCTTTAAGGAATACCTGCATAGGTTTAAGCACGAGCCAAACCCCTACTGCGACCACTGCGGCACAGGAAGCATCGAAGACGCAGAGCACGCGCTATTCATCTGCCCCCTATACGATAGGAACCGAGCCGAAGCTGAAACGACATGCTGGAAGATCAAAGCAAGTGGGACGCGATAGCCAACATGGCCGCTGGCATCCTGAAGGATCTTAGGCGTCGAGAACGGAGTCGACGCATGGAGTCATAAGGACGAGCGGCAACCTGACCGCCATCCGTCCCGCGAAGTATAGCTTTGCGGCAGTCCCGCGGGATCGGAACTTTTTCTACCTCTTCTCTTCTTCTACCACTTATATTCTTGTATATATTTAAGCTTATTTAATAAAAAAAAAAAAAAAAAAAAACCAAGAGAGCAACGAAATATTCACCACGATAAGTGCAGCGCCGCACAGGAGCAAGCGAGAGAGGACATGCGATCGAGGAGGAAAACAACCCCCGAAAATTGGCACTCGCCAAGGGAAGAGCGAGAGAAAAGGAGTACCGAAACTTCGACAAGTGGAAAAAACCCAGAGCAGCCGAAAACTTGAACAAAACGCGGCGGCAAAGCTTGACTAGCTCTCTTTTGGAAAAGGCGGTGCTAAAGAAGTTTCAGATGATGAAACAGAAGGTGCAGCGGTCGCCAACGGGGATGGAGCAGGCTCCCGATGCCCACCCAGTGTCAGCGCCTCCCAAAGTGACCGGGCCTGTGTTCAACTTCGGCAATAACGAGGATGAACAAACCGGGCGCTGCACCTAGGATGCGGAAGGCGTATGGCGGAACCCAAACGGCGACGGTCCACCTCAGACCTGAGCATGCGCAGCGGATCCTCGACAAGGGGAAAATCAGGGTTGCATGGGTAGTCTGCCGCATAAGACAGAAAGTGGAGCGTAGGCGATGCTACAAATGCATGGGATTAGGCCACATGTCAGCCAGATGTCCAGCGTCAGAGGCAACAGCCAAAAACACGCAGCAATCCTGCTTCAGATGTGGCAAGGATGGCCACAAGTATAAAACTTGTACCCAGGGCAAACCAAAATGCATCATCTGCACAAGAAGCGGAAAATCTGGAGGAGAGGCCGAACACTCGACCCTCAGCAGTGCGTGCCCTGAATACCGGAGAGCCATGCACGATAAATTGAATGGTTAAGGTCCTACAGCTGAACCTTAACCACTGCAGAGCGGCGCAGGACCTGCTAGCGCAGACGGTCATCGAGCAGCAGGCTGAGGTGGCAATACTCAGCGAGCCCTACAAGGACAAGCACGAAGGCGTATGGCAACGCAGTTCGGACGGCAGAGCAGCAATATGGAGCTGCGGGCAGCCCCCTGGACACCTATCGCAAAGGGCTTCCAGGACGGGATACACCAGAGCGAAGATCAAAGGGATCACATTCTACAGCTGCTACATAGCCCCGAGCGCACACATTAGCGAATTCAGAACAATAATGCAGGAGATCGCTGATGACGCACGCGGTAGGTCCCCTATTCTCATCGCAGGTGATTTCAACGCATGGTCCACAACATGGGGCAGCGCTAGTACGACGCAGCGGGGAACCATCCTCCTTGAGGCAGTGGCTTCGTTAAACGTATGCCTACTCAATGAAGGTAATAGACCAACCTTCAGCAAGTCAGGTCGGGAGTCAATCATCGACTTGACCTTCGCTAGCCCTGAACTGGCACGCAACTGTGTATGGAGGGTGTCAGACATATACACCCACAGCGACAACGCCCTGATCATCACCCAGACAAGCCCCAGACTGACCGCCCCAAGCAGCCGCCAAACGACATACAAAGCGCATACCCTGAACACAGTGTCCCTCCTAGCACACATGGAAGGCGTCTGCGTTACAGGAGACGCTAACACATGCGCGAGGAACATAGCCGAGAGAATGAAGGAGGCGTGCGACGCATCTATGGAGAAGGCCACGAAAGGTGGTAACGGGCGAAGACCAGTACCATGGTGGAATGACGAAATAGGGAGCGCGAGGAGAGACTGCCTAGCGGCCCGGCGCAGGAAGCATCGAAGACGCAGAGCACGCGCTATTCATCTGCCCCCTATACGATAGGAACCGAGCCGAAGCTGAAACGACATGCTGGAAGATCAAAGCAAGTGGGACGCGATAGCCAACATGGCCGCTGGCATCCTGAAGGATCTTAGGCGTCGAGAACGGAGTCGACGCATGGAGTCATAAGGACGAGCGGCAACCTGACCGCCATCCGTCCCGCGAAGTATAGCTTTGCGGCAGTCCCGCGGGATCGGAACTTTTTCTACCTCTTCTCTTCTTCTACCACTTATATTCTTGTATATATTTAAGCTTATTTAATAAAAAAAAAAAAAAAAAAAAACCAAGAGAGCAACGAAATATTCACCACGATAAGTGCAGCGCCGCACAGGAGCAAGCGAGAGAGGACATGCGATCGAGGAGGAAAACAACCCCCGAAAATTGGCACTCGCCAAGGGAAGAGCGAGAGAAAAGGAGTACCGAAACTTCGACAAGTGGAAAAAACCCAGAGCAGCCGAAAACTTGAACAAAACGCGGCGGCAAAGCTTGACTAGCTCTCTTTTGGAAAAGGCGGTGCACGGGATCAGAAGAGCGAGGAGTCATTTTTGCAAAGGCGGTGCACGGGATCAGAAACAGGTCTCTCTTTTGGAAAACGCGGCGCACCGGACCAGAAGTGCGAGCAGTTCACTTTTGGACTTTTGGAAAACGCGGCGCACCGGACCAGAAGTGCGAGAAGCAGGGGACTCTTGCAAAGGCGGCGCACGGGATCAGAAGTGCGAGCAGAGCATATTTATGTGGACAACAGGAGTCTTTTGCCTTCGGGCTGATGCCAAGTGACCCAGGAAGGAGTTTACCTAGACGACCTCGAGGAGAGTGTGCCTGCCCAGGACCAGCGGCGGAGCACCCGGAGTCACGCGTGTGTGTGTGCGTGAGAGCGTGAGAGTCCCGTGCAATGAGAAATTTCTCGAAGGCCTCGATGCGGTTTCGCCCAGAGTAGGCTAGAATTTATAAACCATGACCTAACCTAACCCGTTAATTGCGAGCACTGAGAAAAAAAAAACATGAACCAAGAATTTAAACAAAGAATATTTTCTTACATATCTGAACACATGTTGTTGCCATGTTGTTCTTTTTCCCTTTGACTACTTTGATTTCTGATTTGATTTCCGAGCTGACTACACCGAGAGAAAGGGGTGGACCCAACTTTAGGAAACCTGTTGCTCATTAATTAAATAAAAATACTACGCACTGCCACACCCTCTTTCCAAAGGAACTTCGGGAAATATTTTTTTAAAAGGAAAATTTATTCTTCTTCTTCTATCACTGCCGGCTGTATTGAGCCAACTCGCGCCCGACTACACTGGGAAAACAAAATAAAGTAGAAACTCGAGTTACAAATGAATCAATAAAAATACCCCAATAAATGTATTTCTCGCCTGATTTTAATGCAACTCGTAGGGAAAAAAATCCAATCAAGCTGGCCACGCATAAATATGAATATTTCCAGACAAATGCCTAGATTTTAGGCCATAAATTCTGCCCTAGGGAAAAGTTGTCCCCATAATCGATCCCCTCTATCTCGGCCTTCTCGTAGCGAATGCTATGAGCCAGGCCCAAATGCGCGTTACCGCTGACGCTTTTCACTCTGCTACAGACACCGAATAAACTGTTTCTCTCACTCCGTACCCCGGTGGCTGGCACTCTACATCTCACGCCAGCCAACCGATTTTCGTATTAGACCTTTTTGTCCCATATCTTTACAAATATTTTCGGTAAAGAGACCCTGACGGGACTGAGTATATCCCAGCCTACGAGACTTCTTTACAACTTTCAATGTTGTTTTGCGTCTGTTGTGTTTGCTTGCTGTGGCCGCTCGCTTGTGTTTTCCGTTTGTTGCTGTTTTTTGAATATAAAATAAACGACGCGCCGAAAGTAATTGTTATTTGTTCCCCGTGCCCCGTGTTTTTTTTCGCGTCTAGTAGTCCTTGTGCCCGTCGAACGGAAGTGTCAAACTCACCAGTGCTAGTCGCCCCAGTTGTGCAGTCAGTAGGACCACAAGTTTCCACATTTCCACACACGACAGGCCTGTTTGCTGCTCTCTCTGCCCGGCAAACAAACATTTAGTGAATATTTTCTACACTTTTTGTTCGGTCGTGTTTTTTTTATTTTGCTAAAGTCACGTTGTGCCATCGGTATTGTTTTCGTTTCGGTTTTCGGGAAACAGTGCCGTTGTTCGTCTTGGGGGTCTAGTGACCTTGCGCGACCCGCACCATGGACCTGCGCAGCTGGCGTAAGGTCCTTATCCAGTAGGTCATCGAGTGTCGCTTCACCGAACACAACTTCATCACACTGGAGCAGTCGGACATCGATGCCTTCTTCTCGATCTACGTGCAAAAGGCCCAGGTGGCGCCGGTAGAGGAGGAGAACGCGCTGCCGGCCCAGCCTGGGGAGCACCGCTCCCCCCTGCAGAACTTCCTCCGAGATCATTATCCAGAGTTCAGTGCCCACATAGATGGCCGTGTCCAACTTGTGACCGCGGACTACGTGTATGTCTACACACTGCTCCTGCATTACTCATGCGTGAAGCAGCCCAGCGTGTTTATCCACAGCATCTGCAAGAAGCTGCCGGAGCTAGTGCAGACCTGCATCGCAAACTTCTTCGGCCAGACGTTGGAGCAACAGCTGACGCGCCAATTTCTCCGCCAGTCTATGAACAATGTGGCTGTGATTTACCGCCAGGGCGTCCAGATCAGCCCCAGTCGTCCGAGCTGCAGCACCATGAGTCCCGAACTGACCATTGACACCACACCGGACACATCCTCGTCCACATCCGCATCGCCTCAGCCGCCGAGCAGCACGCCACAGATCCGTCATCCAGCGCCTCCAAATGTCCGCCAACGAAATGCTAGCAGCGCACCCGGGAGCTGCACGGTGTTCGCGCCCAGCTGGAGGTGGTGTCCTACGAGAAGACCATGCTCGAGGAGCAGCAAACGGAGGAGGACCTGATCATAGAAATGCTGGACAACACTGATGGGGCCAGAGGGTCAGGCTCGATGCTGTGCTTCTCGACGAAGCAAGCCACACTCTCGCTCAGCTCCAGCAAGATAGCGTTCTGCTTCTGCAGCTCTTTCCTCAGCTCGGCGTTCTCGTGCTCCTTCTCGCGCAGCTGCTTGTCGACCACAGAGCTGTCCAGATTCTCGGGCGTGGTGTTCGGGGACAGGGAACAGTTGAGCAAATCCGAGGATGCATTTAGAACCTCACGTCGGTTGTGTAACTCCTCGCGCGCTTCCTGTAGACAACGATCCAGCTCCTGCTTGTCGCGCTTCAGGCTGGATTCCTCCAGGCGCTGTTCCAGCTATTCAAAAAGAAAAACAAAAAAAATATAAATATATGTTTATGGAATTTTGGGTAGGTATTATGTAGGTACTTTGAATTTATATTTCCTAAACAGCGCCCTTTTTCACACAAAATTCGCCGGATTTAGTTCTTTTGTGTAATGCCCCCATAAAATCAGACAGGTAGCATACCTGCTCGACAAGCTCGGATTTTTCGGCGCGCAAATCCTGTAGCTTATCGTTAGTCTCGGCTATAATGGCCTCCTTTTGGCTGCTTTCCTTCATCAGGCTTCGCTTCAACTGAAATGAGGAAAGTTTTATTATTGGTTTATGGCACCAAGTACCTGTGACCATCTGGTGGTCTACTACCTACATGATCGAACTCATTTAGCACGTTGTCGGCATTCTCACCATTCTGGACGGCGTTCTTGAGCTTGGCCAGTTGACTCTTGGCCATCATGTTCTCTGTAATGGGAAAAAACGATAAAATATGTTACTATCATATTTAACTACTATCAGAGGGATGTAAGCCACAAGATCTATGAGGCATTCTTACCTTTGTTTAGCGTTTTAATCAGATCCTCCTCCGCTTGCTGCCCTTCGAGCATGGTCTTCTCGTAGGACACCACCTCCAGCTGGGCGCGAACACCGCGCAGCTCCCGGGTGCGCTGCTCCAGCAGCTCGGTTCTGGGTGTGAGCGGAGCGGACATTTAGAGGCGCTGAATTTTGTGTGAATATCAGCGAAAAACTAGTCACCTTTGGGTCGGAACTGTACACACTTTGGGTATTGAGAAAGAATTTTATTTGTTAAATTAATGTTTTTGAATTCATATTTAATGGTTATTAATCATGTTAAGCTACTAGGTACATAATTCTAAAATTAATATTGGCGAAAAAGGGCGCCGTTTAGGAAATCTAAATTCAAAGTACCTACATAATACCTACCCAAAATTCCATAAATATATATTTATATTTTTTTTGTTTTTCTTCTTGAATAGCTTAAAACGTCCGGGAACAAACTACTCGCGTGCGTGGACAGAATCCGGGAGCTGGAACAGCGCCTGGAGGAATCCAGCCTGATTGTATCTTCCAGAGAAGATACAATCAGCTCCCTGAAGCGCGACAAGCAGGAGCTGGATCGTTGTCTACAGGAAGCGCGCGAGGAGTTACACAACCGACGTGAGGTTCTAAATGCGTCCTCGGATTTGCTCAACTGTTCCCTGTCCCCGAACACCACGCCCGAGAATCTGGACAGCTCTGTGGTCGACAAGCAGCTGCGCGAGAAGGAGCACGAGAACGCCGAGCTGAGGGAAGAGCTGCAGAAGCAGAACGCTATCTTGCTGGAGATAAGCGAGAGTGTGGCTTGCTTCGCACAGCATCGAGCCTCTGGCCCCATCAGTGTTGTCCAGCATTTCTATGATCAGGTCCTCCTTCTTCGTTTGCTGTTCCTCGAGCATGGTCTTCTCGTAGGACACCACCTCCAGCTGGGCGCGAACACCGTGCAGCTCCCGGGTGCGCTGCTAGCATTTCGTTGGCGGACGTTTGGAGGCGCTGGCGATCGCGATGATCAGCTCGGCGGCTGAGGCGATGCGGATGTGGACGAGGATGTGCCCGGTGTGGTGTCAATGGTTAGCTCGAGACTCATGGTGCTGCAGCTCGGACGACTGGGGCTGATCTGGACGCCCTGGCGGTAAACCACAGCCACATTGTTCATAGACTGGCGGAGAAATTGGCGCTTCAGCTGTTGCTCCAATGTCTGGCCGAAGAAGTTTGCGATGCAAGTCTGCACTAGCTCAGGCAGCTTCTTGCAGATGCTGTGGATGAACACGCTGGGCTGCTTCACGCACGAGTAATGCAGGAGCAGTGTTTAGACGTACACGTAGTCCGCGGTCACAAGTTGTCCACGGCCATCTATGTGGGCACTGAACTCTGGATAATGATCTGCGTTGGAATAAAAATGGGTCTCATTATTTGGCTAGTTTTAAGCAACAAGTTAGGGGAGGAAAATCCTTGGAAAATCCCAAAACCTTTTCGAGGCGCCAAGGGAACTAGCTTAAAAGAGGACTTGAGAAGTGTACATACCCTTGCATGTCCTATAGTAATCTAAGGTTTCACTAAAATTGTATAAAATGGCCATTAATCCTTGAATAATCCTACTATTTCAACTAGTTTATTGACAATAAAGTGAAGTAAAATGGAAGAAAGAAAATCCTTTGAAAATCCCAAAATAAGAAAATAACTAAATTAAAAAGGGGAATTTGATATGTACATATCTAAAAAGAATTTATATTCCCTTGTATTTATAATCACAATTCAATATTTGACTAAATAGGAATAAAATAAACATTTGCCCTTGAACAATACTTATATTTCAACTAGTTTTATTGAAATTAAAAAAAATTGCTCATATAATCAGTTCTATAAGTTAAATATCAAGTCGGTTAGGGTCTATTTAAAGTCCTTCCTTTTCCCCATGAATGTTCCTATATCCAAAACATTTTTTTCTTATCTAGATATGAGGTAATACACCCTGACAGTACTGAAATAATATACAATGACCATTAGTCCTTGAATACCATTATTTCCACTTGTTCTGTTTACAACAAAGTGAAATTCTCATATAATCAGTTCTTTAACAATCGACTCTGGTAGGTGCCTATGTTTTTTCTATATGAAAGTTCCTTGATATCAAAGGTGTCTTGGAATGTAGACTCATGACATTTGGGCAACCATGACTTTGAAAAAATAGTATCCCCTATAGTATAGTATAGTATTGAAAAAATAGTATAGTATAGTAGTAAAATAGATGAAGGATGACAACCCTGTTTTTCAGGAGACATGACATGGAAAATTATTTCGGGCTGGAAATGCAAAATACCCGAACTCACCTCGGAGGAAGTTCTGCAGAGGCGAGCGGTGCTCCCCGGGCTGGGTCGGCAGCGCGTTCTCCTCCTCCACCGGCGCCACCTGGGCCTTTTGCACGTAGATCGAGAAGAAGGCATCGACGTCAGACTGCTCCAGCGTGATGAAGTTGTGTTCGGTGAAGCGACACTCGATGACCTGTGTCGGGAAATCGCGTAAGTGGATGGCATCGGGAAGACCTGCGAAGATCCCAGGATCTCTACTACTTACCCACTGGATAAGGACCTTACGCCAGCTGCGCAGGTCCATGGTGCGGGTCGCGCAAGGTCACTAGACCCCCGACGAACAACGGCACTGTTCCCCGAAAACCGAACCGAAAACAATACCGATGGCACAACGTGACTTTAGCAAAATAAAAAAAACACGACCGAACAAAATGTGTAGAAAATATTCAATAAATGTTTGTGTTTGCCGGGCAGAGAGAGCAGCAAACAGGCCTGTCCTGTGTGGAAATGTGGAAGCCTGTGCTCCTACTGACTGCACAACTGGGGCGACTAGCACTGGTGAGTTTGACACTTCCGTTCGACGGGCACAAGGACTACTAGACGCGAAAAAAAATACACGGGGCACGGGGTACAAATAACATTTACTTTCGGCGCGTCGTTTATATTATATTCAAAAGCCGACGCTAGGGATGGGAGAAATGTATCAAAATCGATACTTTTCGTATAAAAATAAATATTTATATCGTGATATTTTTCAACTGACTTATCGCTGTTATCGCTATCAGCAACGTAAGTGACGGAAACGTAAGTGCGTAAATACAAATAAATATTTATGTCCTTCAAATTAGCGTCGGCCTGTTAGCAATGTCCGTCAAATTAGCGTCGGCCTGTTAGCAACGAAAGTGGAACGGTGGAATTTGGAACATGGGGGCTCTTTTTATTTTTAAATTTTCTCGCTTTTTGGGGACCAAATCGAAAAATCTAAAATGCTAGATTGTTAAGAAAGAAAAGATCTATCGATCTAGGTAGGTTTGAGACACATCCGAGGTCTATTAATGTTTCAAAAATGCATTTGAAAAATCGTGTCCCCACAATTTTCTTAACTGCTCCCCTCGCAGAGGTTGTGCCAATATGCACTATAAGCCAAGCTATTGGGGGTTAATTCAAGCTCCTTTTCTGAAAGTTTCATTAAAATCAAACCCACAGTTTTCGAGAAAACAGCCTAACAGTGACGCAACCTCGGATTTTCCCCATACAAAAAAAGGGGCAAAAATGAAATTACCTACGGCTCCACTCCTAGAAGTTGTGCCAACATGCACGGTATATGGGTAGATAGGGGATAATCTAAGGAGTGATCTGTGAAAATTTTATCAAAATCAAACCCACAGATTTTGAGAAAACTGCTTTACAGTTGGGGGTGCTAAAAAGGTTAATAAAAGACCGTTTAATCCAGAAACTGAACCTTTAGATACTAGGACATGAACCACAATGTAAACAGCTTAGCCATGACAATCATTCGACGCTAACTTTCTATAACTTTATACAACTTTCACAGAGGTTGTGCCAACTTGCACGGTATCGCATTAGAAGGGGCATCATTTTAGCTAATTTCTGAATAATTTACAGGCAATTCAAATCCACAGTTTTCGAGAAATTCAAGTATTTTCAATTATGGCTTTTGCCACGCGGTCACACTGTCCAGGCCAGCGAGAAATCGTATGCACCCGTGACATCAACCATCAAAATATATATGCAAATTTTAATTAATTCATACAACTCTCACAGAGATTGTGCCAACTTGCACGGTATCGCATTCGAAGGGGCATCATTATAGCTAATTTCTGAGTTAATTACAGGCAATTCAAACCCACAGTTTTCGAGAAATTCAAGTATTTTCAATTATGGCTTTTGCCACGCGGTCACACTGTCCAGACCAGCGAGAAAGCAAATTCAGCCAAGACATTTACCACGAAAAGGTATTTATCGATATATCGCCAAGTGCCAAGCTACGACCTACAACACTTAATTGAGCCAATCGAATACTTTTGGCCGCCAAGTATTGAAAAATATATATTTTATGTTTCAAATTTTCATTGTGATATGTATGCACCCTCTAATTGGTATTTATTTCCCTATTATTTTAATGTATAATTCATCGAAATCGAGCCAGTGGAATACTTTTGGTAGAATTTAACATTTTATTGATTTAAGAAAAATATAAAAATTACCTATTTGCTATTGTGGAGTTGCCATACTGCCGAACAGAATCCCCGTTACTTTGAATTAGAAGCTCGTGCAGAGAAGTAAAGTGAAAAGAAAATAAAAGCTGAAATTTATAATAAAACTTAAAACATAGATACATCATGTGTAATTTATTCGTATTAAAACTATTTTGCTGCTCGCTAATGCGATTAGTGTGAGTGCTGGCAGTGCGGTTGCCAAACGATTTAAAAATCGCTTAACAGACAACACATCCGCGGCCCAGCTTCATCGCGCCCAACATCCCAGCTTCCACAAAGTGCATATCGATTTCCTTCTGTGTCGACATGTTGATGTCCCAGTGCCACAGAGAGTCTGCTGCATCATTTTTAAGTCTCCTCCGGCTTTTGTTTGAGTTTCGATTCGTGACTTCTCCATCCTGGTTGAAAGTAAATCCGCTCGACACAAAAGGAGGGCGCAGAAGCACACGGAGCATAGCTGGTACAGCGAGGAGCACTCTTCAACTTCCTCCCTCCCCGGCATCGCTATCTTCGTTATCCTTATCATTATCCGGCATACGCGCGGAAACATCGTCCACCCCGAGTAAACAATGTTGGCGCCTGGAAACACTCAAGTGCAATATTTGGCAACAATAACTTAATGTCTACATAAGGTTTTTTCGGATCGTGACTGCAACTCCAGTGGCGGCTTATCAATGTTTAACCAGAGCTGCATAACAGGCGCAGAGCTACAGCAATAAGCCCCGGAGGAGATACTGCTGATAAGACTTGGATATTTTTGAGAAAAAATTTTTTTATTGGACGGAAGAGGCGAGCCCCAAGTGGTATGCATAGCCGAGGACATCGGGCAGGTGCTGAAATCACATTCTCCCCCAACTAACATTCCGGGGATATGGCGACAAATCCGCTCTTAATTAATTAACATTTGACTTTGTGTACCGCCATGTGAGCTAATTAGAGGTCGCGACCCCCCGCATGGCGACCCCAATTAGTCGCCCCATTCGATTAAACCCGAGTGCGCTTCGGCTGCATTCCGGAATGGTGTCATACCTGCCATAAAGCATGTCTGCCAGCCGTCAAAGGTGCCGTGTCAACATGACCATTGCACTTCTGCTCCGGCGGGACCAAGATGACATTGCATCACCACCATCGATTCCAGTGGGTCAACAGCTGTCCCGGTGACGGGGTTGCCATCCCCCCGACCCAGGGCTTAGTTCGGTGCGTGTGATTAAACAATTGCATGGCCGGGTGGGAAGCCCTATTTGCCTTTCGGAAAAGAAATTCCTGGAACGGCCCTTATTAAATTGCTCAACCTAAAAGTTTTGAATTTCTCACACGGACACCCTACAACAATTTGGCTCTCAAGTGGCGGCAATGTGCCAAGTGGGGGTATTATTTCAAGTGCAGTGGCGTTCATGACTGGGACCCCGGGTGGAGCGGACGCGTCCGCAAAACATTACTCAAATCGCCCCTAATGGTGGTGTATTTATATTTCGGGGCACGGAGGCCAGCTGACCGACTCATGGACGCGCAACAATTCCATTTACAAATTATAGCTTCGGTGTTTTATAACATATAACCTCCTAAGCTTGGAAATAATTTTTATTTATTTATTTACATTCTGGTTTTGGGACAATTGCAAATTGCCACCAACCACTTAATTTAGCTATAGCTACTGGGCCTTAAGCTATTTACATACTTTCTGCAAAAGTTTATTTATATATAGTTATTAACAAAATTTAGATATTGTTATATAAGCGTATGGCCTTGATGAAATCATTGGCGCTGGCGATATTGGTGGATTTTGGGGATAGGGCATCAGGTGACTTTATGGAGAGGAAAAAGTGCCGCACATTGTTTCGCGTACCGCAGTGCTCGCACTGGGGTGGGGGTTGTTTATTGAGAACATGCTCATGGGTGTATCTTGAGTGTCCAAAACGTAGTCTTAAGATTTTTGTGAGATCTCTGCGGTTGATGTTGTCTTCGGATGGGAAGGTGTAATCTTTAATTGATCATTTCTTTTCGTTGACATATTTGTAGTGGTCAGATGCGTTTTGTCAGATCGGTTCCATTTGTTTTTTGAAAGTATTTTAAATGAATAACTGTGTGTCTGTGAAGTTATAGTTGCATTCCATAACCTGTGGGCTTCTTTTGTTGTGAGCTTCTTTTGCTGCTAGGTCTGATGTGTCGTTACCTGGAATCCACAGTAATATAATCTTTGGTTGGTGGCGGTTGAGGATGTCTCGAGTACGAACGGTATAGAAAGATTGGTTATTGGTGTTGGTAACTAAAGTTACAGCCCTTCAGTTCAAAAAAAAAGTTTCACTTGTGAATCACCTTGTGTATCCCGTGGGACATGTCCTCTTGCACAAGTGAAGAACAAGTGACGCTCCATATAGAAAACTATATGGGATGTCCGAATTTTCACAAGTGAAAATTCAACTGAAAATTTTTCGAAGTCCCACGGGATTTCACTTGTTCCTTATACTCATTTTTCGTATGGCCTGTCACGTGCCGGTGACACGTCTCAAGTGAAATCACTTGTGAAAATAACATTTTTCCCATGAGTTTTCACTTATGAAATCACTTGCAAGTGACACGTCCCAAGTCAAATCAATTGTGAAAATGAGATTTTTTCCATGCGTTTTCACTTATGAAATCACTTGCAAGTGTCACGTCCCAAGTGAAATCACTTGTGAAAATCAGAATTTTTCAATGAGTTTTCACTTATTAAATCACTTGCAAGTGACACGTCCCAAGTGAAATCACTTGTGAAAATCAGAATTTTTCCATGAGTTTTCACTTATGAAATCACTTGCAAGTGACACGTCCCAAGTGAAATCACTTGTGAAAATCAGAATTTTTCCATGAGTTTTGACTTATGAAATCACTTGCAAGTGATACGTCCCAAGTGAAATCACTTGTGAAAATCAGAATTTTTCCATGAGTTTTCACTTATAGAATTTAAAATACATAAATTTGTATATACTTTTAAATATTTTCTGTTAAAGGACAATTATTTTTAGTAAGCCTAATTTTGTGTTACGTTAATTTGCTTTTTACATTGGTCATCGCCTTCCTTAAACCTTTGTCCGGGTCCTCCGAATCCTTGGCCAACGCTCCTGATAACGATCGTAACGAGTGATACACCAACCAAAGGTATCGTAAAAACCAAAAAGATTGCATACCAAGACTTTCGAAATATAGATTTGTTTGGGAGAAAAGGCGGTGAAAGTGTAAAAGTAAAATTTTAGAAAATTGGAGCTGCTGGATACGGTGGGGCTAAAAACCCCCGGCTATTTAGCTAGTTTTATTCTTACTGGGAATACGCGTCGAATGACACCTCATTTGTTGAAATGAATTTTAAAAGCAATTAAAACTTATACCAAAAGTACACAAAACTTTTATAAACTATATACTTATGTTTGTTAAATTAAGTTTAGTTCGTCCTAACTTGTTTCCAGTCCATTTTTAAAGTACTTAGACCAGATAATAATGAGAGACAACACGATCCTTGAACGATCACATTTTCCCCAATTTCAAAGGCGACTCAACATACAAGCTCAAAGTGTCCCAACTTACAGACCTCCTAATTTTCCGACCTCTCCCCTAAAAATTAAAAAAATTACATGAATATTTTCTTGTTATTTTCAGAAATAAAAATGTAAACGTGACCAAGGCTATAGAAGCCGCTTTAGAGCTAGGACTAATAGGGACGTCAGGCCGTTTGTCAGAAAACGAGTACCAAATAATTCTTACGTCTTTACGTAAAAATTTTTGTATTGCCAATAGTGGATATTTTAAGCAAAAAAATGCTCCAAAAAAATGGCAGAAACGAATTTTCCTAAATTACAAAAGAGTTTTAGAAAAGTTGAATTTAAAAAGAAAGACTTTTTTATTGGAAAATAAATCAGAGAAATCAGAAAATGATTTTCCTGAAGTTAGTGGTAGTGGCTTCCTGAATTGCAATCACTTCCGCTTGGAAAACACTACAGTGGTCTGGTAGGCGGAATGAGACTTTTAAGTCTAGTTCGGGGGAAAAGACTCCCCCACCTGTTTGGGAGTTAAGCTTGGAGCCGTCAGTGTATATGTTGACGGCGTTTACGAATTGATGTGGGAGGTTGTCCCAGTCTGAACGGGTGGGTATATAAATTTTGTATCTTCTTTCGAAGTCGACTATGGGTGGGGCGTAGTCTGCAGAACGTGGTAGGGGTGAATGCTTTGATAGGATATTGGAGTGACCCGTGGAGCCTGTTGTCCATGCCGCTGCTTCACGGAGCCTCAGCGCTGTGGCTGATGCCCAGCTTTTGGCAAGTAGGTCCAGGGGTTGGAGATCGAGAATGGTATTTAGTGCCTCAGTGGCGGTAGTGCGCAGCGCCCCACTGATGCAGAGCTCTGCTCTTCTTTGGATCTTGTGGAGGATCCGGAGGTTACAGTTTTTATCTAGAGAAGGCCACCAAACGATGTTTCCGTAGAGTAGAATGGGCCTGACTATTGCAGTATATAGCCAGTGAACTATCATGGGGGAGAAACCCCACTTCCTCCCCATGGCTTTTTTACAAGCGAAGAGGGCTATGGCCGCTTTGCGTGTGCGATCTAGGATGTTATCAGTCCAGAGGAGCTTTTTGTCAAGAATGACACCTAGGTACTTTGCTTGGTTGCTAAAGGTTAGGCGCGTTTGGTGTAGTTTTGGGGGAACTAGAATTGGTACCTTGTACTTCCTTGTAAAGAGAACTAGTTCGGTTTTTTCCGGGTTAACTCACAGTCCACAGCCAGCTGTCCACCGGGAGAGGGTGGATAGGGCTGTCTCCATTAGATTGCAAAGGGTTTGCGGGAATTTACCCTGCAGTAGGATAACCACATCATCCGCGTAGGCTACCACTTTTGTGCCCGCCCCTTCTAGGAGTGAAAGCAGTTTGTTGACCACTAAAACCCATAGAAGAGGTGAGAGTACGCCCCCTTGTGGGGTTCCTCTACTGACGTTCCTGGTCGAGTGGGCCGGTCCCATAGTGGAGTGCACTACCCTGCTGGTTAGCATGGTGTGTATGAGTCCCACTATGGGCCGCTCAATGCCCAGTTCAGTCAGAGCACAAGTAGTCGCCGTTGGGGTGAGGTTGTTAAAGGCGCCTTCTATGTCTAGAAACGCTACAAGAGAGTATTCCTTATTGCGGAAGCCTCGTTCTATACTGTACACTAGAGAGTGGAGGGCGGTATCGGTTGACCTACCCTTACGGTACGCATGCTGTGCATCAGAGAGTAGGCTATGGTCGATGGTTAGTCTGATATGGGTGTCGATTAGCCTTTCCAGGGTCTTCAACAAGAAGGAAGAGAGACTGATCGGGCGGAAGTTCTTTGGGTTGGTGTGGGAGGTCTTGCCGGCTTTCGGTGTAAAAATTTCCTTAACGTCCAGCCACCTTGTTGGAATATGGTTTAGAGCAAGGCAGCCGTGGAAGATGGCTGTCAGCCAGGGAAGGGACATATCTAGTGTCCGTTGTAACTGGGCCGGGAAGAACCCATCTGGGCCAGGTGATTTGAAGGGCTTGAAAGAGTTGACATCGGATGTGTCCCAAACCTACCTAGATCGATAGATCTTATCTTTCTTAACAATCTAGCATTTTAGAATTTTCGATTTGGTCCCCAAAAAGCGAGAAAATTTAAAAATAAAAAGAGCCCCCATGTTCCAAATTCCACCGTTCCACTTTCGTTGCTAACAGGCCGACGCTAATTTGAAGGACATAAATTCAAGTCCAGTCACACTGTCCAGGCCAGCGAGAAATCGTATGCACCCGTGACATCAACCATCAAAATATATATGCAAATTTTAATTAATTCATACAACTCTCACAGAGGTTGTGCCAACTTGCACGGTATCGCATTCGAAGGGGCATCATTATAGCTCATTTCTGAGTTAATTACAGGCAATTCAAACCCACAGTTTTCGAGAAATTCAAGTATTTTCAATTATGGCTTTTGCCACGCGGTCACACTGTCCAGACCAGCGAGAAAGCAAATTCAGCCAAGACATTTACCACGAAAAGGTATTTATCGATATATCGCCAAGTGCCAAGCTACGACCTACAACACTTAATTGAGCCAATCGAATACTTTTGGCCGCCAAGTATTGAAAAATATATATTTTATGTTTCAAATTTTCATTGTGATATGTATGCATAATATGTATAATTCATCGAAATCGAGCCAGTGGTTTGGTAGAATTTAACATTTTATTGATTTAAGAAAAATATAAAAATTACCTATTTGCTATTGTGGAGTTGCCATACAGCCGAACAGAATCCCCGTTACTTTGAATTAGAAGCTCGTGCAGAGAAGTAAAGTGAAAAGAAAATAAAAGCTGAAATTTATAATTGTTTGTGCCTAACCGAAGTAGACACTTCCGGGTCACACCGCGGGACAAGGGGGTAATGAGCACTTGTCGCTGGCACGGGGACGCTTTGATGGCAGGACGATCGCGTCGCGGCAATGGTAACGATGGTTACTATGATGCCGGACCACAGGCGATGCTAGAGCTGCGCGAGGGTGAGCTAACGTGGTTAGCTGTTAGTTGAGATAGTGTATTACGAGCCCTATTCCCAGATGTAGGAAGTAGAACCGCGGAGTTAAGAGGTGTGTTGATAACTGATTTATTCTTCATTTGGTACATGTTTATATACTACTTGGAACACGGAAGTTTAGTGTAATGACTAGTGAAGTAAGCTATATTCTAAAGTAGGTAGGTAGGTCAGGGAGTTTTGATTATGGTAGCAGTTTGTGTAGTTGGCTCGGCAGACACTGCAAAATGTGCTGACTGCATTGGCCGGTCAGTGTGCCGTTGAGTCGGTGAGACGGTGAGTTAGTGAGACATATAATATGCTGATCAGCCATTCTCATATGCAGTGGGTGCTACTGAGCGCCTGGTACTGTTCCCAACTTGGCTACTGCTTGATTTGTTGGGTGTGGTCATGTTGAGTACCTTTGGGTACGAACATTTTCCCCCCCATTGAGGGGTACCCTAAATTAAGTCGTGATGTCGGTCAGCCCTTGACCGAATTGTATAGGAAGCACCTAACAAATCATTGACCAAGGTGGATCTTTCCTTCAACTGCGGTTTGTGATTCAGGTCCTTTACATCTTCTTAATGCTGCTTAACACTCCCCTTTGCGATAAAATTGACATTACCGTGGGGACTGAAATTGTGCTCTCGTAGAACTTGATCATTTGGCACGTCTATGGTATGTGGACATTCTGCAATAAAACTAAGATATTTCTTGGTTAGGTTTGGACATGTTGAACCACAGTCAGCCCTCTTGTCGGTTTTAAATTGATGAGAAGTCGGTTCTATATTCATCGGATTTTTATCTTTTGTTGGCTCATAAGCAGCGTTCTGTCCTGCAAAATCACCTCTGCCTTCTACCAGAATAGGGTTGATTTCCGTATCAGATGAGGTTTCTTTATTGAGATAACCTGTGATTACATAACCAAGCCTAGTGCCTTGTGCCAACGGTTTATTAGGTCCTAGTTCAAGAAGTTCACCGGTTATTACACGAGAATACACCTCAGACCCTAGGGTTAGGTCAATGGGTCCAGGTTGCCGAAAGTCAGGATCTGCTAATGGCAGTCCCCCGGGAATATTAAGATCGTTATCAATCGATACTGACGGTTGGTCTGGAATGACTGTGGGAATAATAAATACTTCTATTAGTCTTTCAAACCCTGATGTAACTGATGAGAGCTTTAGTGTTGATCTAATTGCTGTTGATATTTTTCCTCCGATTCCAGATATTTCAATCGGTGACCTTTCCTTAAGAAATAGCAGATCTGCCATTCTCCTTGAGATAAGATTCACCAGTGATCCACCATCTATTACAGCGCGACATGTTTGTAATTGACCGATTGGCCCTTGTAATGAGACCTTCGCGGTCGCGAGCAGAGTATATCCTCCTACGTTGTCGTAGCCTGCAATGGTTACTGCGCCGGCCACTGGATTGCTAGTCGGTCCTTGGTGTAACAGACTCGACAAGCGGTCGGTGATCCACAGTTTTCAACCTTATGAGCTGTAGACAAACAATTTGTACATGCTCCTACTTGAATAATGGCTTGGCGCCGTGCTTTGGGGTCCATTTGCTGGATCCGGCTACATGCTCTAAGATTATGTTGTCCTAGGTGACAAATCTTACAGCTCTCTTCGTTGTGAACTGACTGATGGCGGAGTGTTGCTGTAGGTTGAGCGCTTATCGTCTCCAGCATGCAAGCGCGCCGCTCAATAAACGTCAGTACACTCCATAACGTTGGAATTTCCGTTGGTGCATCCGCTGAATTTTCTAGAGCAGTTAGAGACTGCTGGTCTAGTTTTCTTCTGATAAGAAAACACAGGATTGGATCCCAGGATTTTGTGCTGATATCGAGGTTTTGAAGAGTACTTATTGAGTTTTTTATAGTGTCATGTAATGCCCTTAGTTGGCGCGAGGAACCGTCTATAGGCGTATGGTCAATAATTTTTGCTATGGCGGCGAATACTAGTATTTTGCCGTTCTGGTACCTGGCCTTCAACCGCAACCAGGTGTCGTCATAGCCACCCTGTGAGAAGGCTGTGTCTGTCAAGACGTTCCTCGCTTCACCACGAAGCGAACTCTGTAGAATATGTAGTTTTTGACTGGCCGAATATGGTTTGTTATGTACCAATTCCACAAAGAGATCATGGAACCGTGGCCAGTCTAGATACTCGCCGTTGAACTCCGGAATGCTAATTGGCGGAAGTGCCAAGTTTAGGCTCATTGGCGCGTCGTTTTCTCGTAGCAGGTTCATTTCGTATTCCTCGTATAATGTGTGGAATTGGGCTAGCTCTGCTTCTGCCAGAGCTGCGGCCCCAGGTGTGCTATCCAATTCGTCGTGGGCTTGCCTCAGTAACGCCCAATGGAGATCCAGGTGCCTTTGTAAGGCTGGGGTGACAGTTGGGGCGTTCGAGGCTAATGTTAATGATGACTCCAATTCGTTGCATCTTCTCTGCAACTGTCGGATCACCGTGTCAATTGCGGAATCTCCTTTGACTTGATCTTTTGTTGTGAGCTTGATGTTTGCCGAAGTTCGTCTGGAGGCCTTCGGAAGCCCGCTTCCAGTCGGCATGTTGTCCAGAAAGATATTCTGATATTTTTCGACCAGCTCTTTAAGTGCTACTAGTCGTGAAGAGTACTCACTTCCAGTGGGTAGTGCCGCTTGCTGGACTTCTTCATCTAGGTCGCAAAACTGCCGCCAGAGATCGTTTAACTGATTTAGCTTACCAGAATAATAGCCGTCTCGGTGGCGTCGGTCGGTAGAATCCTTGCCATAATTCTTAATGAGCTGTTGGATTTTCCCTTGCAGCTCGTTTTGTGTGTCTAGTAATCGATTGTGTAAATCGATTCTTGTGTGACTTGTTTCCTCAATGAATGAAGTAGACATATTGTGTGTCTTGGAAACAAAGAATCTTGTGAAGCTGGATGAAGCTGAGTATCCTGTGAAGCTGGATGAAGCTGAGTGTCCTGTGAAGCTGGATGAAGCTGAAGTTCCTGTGACGCTGGAAGAAGAAGCGTATCCTGTGAAGCTGGATGAAGCTGAAGTTCCTGTGACGCTGGAAGACGAAGCGTATCCTGTGAAGCTGGATTAAGCTGAAGTTCCTGTGACGCTGGAAGACGAAGCGTATCCTGTGAAGCTGGATTAAGCTGAAGTTCCTGTGACGCTGGAAGAAGAAGCGTATCCTGTGAAGCTGGATTAAGCTGAAGTTCCTGTGACGCTGGAAGAAGAAGCGTATCCTGTGAAGCTGGATTAAGCTGAAGTTCCTGTGACGCTGGAAGAAGAAGCGAGTCCTGTGAAGCTGGATTAAGCTGCAGTTCCTGTGACGCTGGAAGAAGAAGCGTATCCTGTGAAGCTGGATTAAGCTGAAGTTCCTGTGACGCTGGAAGAAGAAGCGTATCCTGTGAAGCTGGATTAAGCTGAAGTTCCTGTGACGCTGGAAGAAGAAGCGAATCCTGTGAAGCTGGATGAAGCTGAAGTTCCTGTGACGCTGGAAGAAGAAGCGAGTCCTGTGAAGCTGGATTAAGCTGAAGTTCCTGTGTTAAAGGATCACGTCGGGGTCACCAATGTTTGTGCCTAACCGAAGTAGACACTTCCGGGTCACACCGCGGGACAAGGGGGTAATGAGCACTTGTCGCTGGCACGGGGACGCTTTGATGGCAGGACGATCGCGTCGCGGCAATGGTAACGATGGTTACTATGATGCCGGACCACAGGCGATGCTAGAGCTGCGCTGAGGGTGAGCTAACGTGGTTAGCTGTTAGTTGAGATAGTGTATTACGAGCCCTATTCCCAGATGTAGGAAGTAGAACCGCGGAGTTAAGAGGTGTGTTGATAACTGATTTATTCTTCATTTGGTACATGTTTATATACTACTTGGAACACGGAAGTTTAGTGTAATGATTAGTGAAGTAAGCTATATTCTAAAGTAGGTAGGTAGGTCAGGGAGTTTTGATTATGGTAGCAGTTTGTGTAGTTGGCTCGGCAGACACTGCAAAATGTGCTGACTGCATTGGCCGGTCAGTGTGCCGTTGAGTCGGTGAGACGGTGAGTTAGTGAGACATATAATATGCTGATCAGCCATTCTCATATGCAGTGGGTGCTACTGAGCGCCTGGTACTGTTTCCAACTTGGCTACTGCTTGATTTGTTGGGTGTGGTCATGTTGAGTACCTTTGCGTACGAACAATAATAAAACTTAAAACATAGATACATCATGTGTAATTTATTCGTATTAAAACTATTTTGCTGCTCGCTAATGCGATTAGTGTGAGTGCTGGCAGCGCGATTGCCAAACGATTTAAAAATCGCTTAACAGACAACACATCCGCGGCCCAGCTTCATCGCGCCCAACATCCCAGCTTCCACAAAGTGCATATCGATTTCCTTCTGTGTCGACATGTTGATGTCCCAGTGCCACAGAGAGTCTGCTGCATCATTTCTAAGTCTCCTCCGGCTTTTGTTTGAGTTTCGATTCGTGACTTCTCCATCCTGGTTGAAAGTAAATCCGCTCGACACAAAAGGAGCGCGCAGAAGCACACGGAGCTTAGCTGGTACAGCGAGGAGCACTCTTCAACTTCCTCCCTCCCCGGCATCGCTATCTTCGTTATCCTTATCATTATCCGGCATACGCGCGGAAACATCGTCCACCCCGAGTAAACAATGTTGGCGCCTGGAAACACTCAAGTGCAATATTTGGCAACAATAACTTAATGTCTACATAAGGTTTTTTCGGATCGTGACTGCAACTCCAGTGGCGGCTTATCAATGTTTAACCAGAGCTGCATAACAGGCGCAGAGCTACAGCAATAAGCCCCGGAGGAGATACTGCTGAGAAGACTTGGATATTTTTGAGAAAAAATTTTTTTATTGGACGGAAGAGGCGAGCCCCAAGTGGTATGCATAGCCGAGGACATCGGGCAGGTGCTGAAATCCCATTCTCCCCCAACTAACATTCCGGGGATATGGCGACAAATCCGCTCTTAATTAATTAACATTTGACTTTGTGTACCGCCATGTGAGCTAATTAGAGGTCGCGACCCCCCGCATGGCGACCCCAATTAGTCGCCCCATTCGATTAAACCCGAGTGCGCTTCGGCTGCATTCCGGAATGGTGTCATACCTGCCATAAAGCATGTCTGCCAGCCGTCAAAGGCGCCGTGTCAACACGACCATTGCACTTCTGCTCCGGCGGGACCAAGATGACATTGCATCACCACCATCGATTCCAGTGGGTCAACAGCCGTCCCGGTGACGGGGTTGCCATCCCCCCGACCCAGGGATTAGTTCGGTGCGTGTGATTAAACAATTGCATGGCCGGGTGGGAAGCCCTATTTGCCTTTCGGAAAAGAAATTCCTGGAACGGCCCTTATTAAATTGCTCAACCTAAAAGTTTTGAATTTCTCACACGGACACCCTACAACAATTTGGCTCTCAAGTGGCGGCAATGTGCCAAGTGGGGGTATTATTTCAAGTGCAGTGGCGTACATGACTGGGACCCCGGGTGGAGCGGACGCGTCCGCAAAACATTACTCAAATCGCCCCTAATGGTGGTGTATTTATATTTCGGGGCACGGAGGCCAGCTGACCGACTCATGGACGCGCAACAATTGCAAATTGCCACCAACCACTTAATTTAGCTATAGCGAAAGAAAGGCGACATGATACACTACATGGACGACATCCTTATTGGCAGTCAAACATTTGATGAGATGTACGAGCTGCTTGAGAGGATCCTAAAAGTTTTAAAGGAGTGCGGATTAACGCTAAACCTGGACAAATGTGAGTTATATAAGCAGTCAATAACATTCCTTGGTCACCAGATACACGCAGAAGGAAGACGAACGCCATCAGAATGTTCCCGAAACCAGCCAATGTTACCGATGTGAGAAAGTTTTTGGGTCTCACTGGTTATTTCCGAAAATTCGTTGCTGGATATGCCATAATTTCAGCGCCATTAAGAATCCTATTGCGCAAGGATCAGCCGTTTTCGTGAAAAGCGCCACAAGAAGAAGCCTTCGACGAATTAAAAAAATGTCTAATATCAAATCCAGTTGTCACCAGCTATCGTCTAGACGCAGAGCATAAACTACATACCGATGCCAGCGCCGTTGGTTTAGCCGGAGTTTTGCTACAACGTGAGGCCGAGCTACTTCTAAGCCGGAGAAAAATTACCACAGCTACGAACTTGAGGCTCTAGCCGTCGTGGAATCGTTGGATCGATTCAAATACTACATTTATGGCAAAAAGATAAAGGTTATCACCGACTGCAATGCTCTAAAGACGTCGATGGAGAAACGAGAACTGATACCCCGGATTGCAAGATGGTGGTTACGCATTCAAGAATTCGACATAGATATCGTTCATCGAGCAGGAACACAGATGAACCACGTAGACGCACTCAGTCGAGCTCCGTTCGAAGATGCTCGAGAGATGGATACCGCAAGTCTGAAAATAGCAAAAACGATAATCGATGAAGAGGACTGGCTATTTTCCATACAACTACAGGACGAGAAAATACAGAAAATTGTCGCAAACATGAAATTGGAAAAGAAATCTGAGAGCGTCGAGTATGTGATGGAGCAAGATCGCTTGTTTCGAAAACATGGCAACAATTTATTATGGGTTGTGCCGAAGCAGTTGAGATTCCACATTTTACATGAATGTCACGATAAGGCCGGACATATGAGCACGGATAAGACTATGGCAAGAATTCTAAACTTATTTTGGTTTCCCCGAATGCGAAACTATGTCAAAAGCTACATCAAATCCTGTGTGGGCTGTGCGTTTTATAAAACACCAGGTGGACGTCAGGAAGGTCATACCACTACGATGACATTAAGCCGATTCCCGATACACATGGACCACCTGGGGCCATTTCCGAAGAGTTCCAAGAGAAACGAGCATATTTTGGTAATAGTCGATGCATTCACCAAGTTCAGAATGTGCCATTCAGCACGGGCACATCACGCAAATTGGAGCCGCGCTATAAAGGACCTTTTATAATCAACAAGGTCCTGCCGAACGACAGATATCTTGTAGAAGATATCCCTCACGCACAACGAAAGCAGAGACACTACAAGTCGGTGTATTCGTCCGACAAGATGAAGCGCTGGTGTGAGCTGCCACCGGAGGAGCCCGATGAAGATGACGACTTTGAAGATGATCCACCCCATGAATCCTGCGAGGACGCAGAGATTTGTCAGGAGAGTCCGACTGTGAACAGCGCCTAATATAGTATATACCAAACCTTCGATATTAGTGTAGAATAAGTCCCTTTTTATAATGTTACCAGACTCTGAAAATGTAAGGTAGTCGAGACAGAGTCGTACTCAAGAGCAGAACGTGCGCAAAACACTTATAGTTATAATTTCTATATGTAACCTTATATCCAACACAACTATCCTAAAATAAACCTACACCACTCGAAAAGCTACCCTTCTCAAATAGAATCGGATATAGGCATTCCATAAACTTAAAAAAATCTGCTCAGTGCAGGGCCGTAAATAGATTCCTTTCCAAAAAAGAAATTAAAGGCAGCACTGCATTTGAATTTAGAAATAAATTGATAAATTTGGCCAACACAAACAGGGCGCTAATTGGTAATGATCAAATGATCAATAAACATTTGTCCTATTACCGGAATTTTATATCAGAGGAAAACGCAAAAGAGGATTTTGATAAAGATCCCTTTAAAGATACCTTTGATATGAAATGTAAGAATTTTTCACACTTCATTCAGTTTCTATCGACGAAACTCGAAGTGTATGTACAGAGAACACATAAGTCTTTTGGTGAATAACATCAAGAAGGATACATTGCATTTAGATGCAACGGGATGTGTTGTGCAACGAATGAAATATGTGGAGAAAAGAATTCTCCTGTACTCATTGGTTGGACATGTTCCAGAATATAATATGGTATATCCTGTGGCGCATGCCATTTTGTCTAATCACTTTACATATGATATTGTTCGCTTTTTAAGCGAGCTAAATAGGTGTTGTAAAGTGTATAAGTTAAAGCTGCCAATATGCAAACGAATAATAACCGACGTCAGTATGGCTATTATTCAAGCCATTTTGAATGAATTTAACGATCTAGATAGTGACATATTACACTAGGATGCGTTCAATTTTGCACAAGTCACTATGCCAAAATAATGTGTGCTGATATCGACAGAACCGTTGGATTGGCTAGTATTGAGTTAAGAGATTTTGTTAGAAATGCTCTTGGTCTCAAGACCGTTAAGCAGGTGGGCTTAAAATCACGGTATGGGCATGTTTCTCGTACAGTAGTGTGGGCCCCATCCGTTTGATCGATGCGATCATGGACCAACATGTTTACGTAAATATACTGAGAACCCCCACTCGTTGTAATTATTTATTTATTTATTTATATAAAGCTAGCTGAAATTTAAAACTATAGGCTAACTAAATTAAGAACATTTCAATTTTAAACTTAATTTTGGTTTTTTTATGGAATGTGATGATTTTCATGACGTGGTCGGGGGTTGGGTTTGAGATAATGTTGATGGGGTTAAGCGAATGGAAGGATTCTTATCTGGGTTGGGATAAGGAAGGACAGTGTATAATGATATGTTGGATATTGGGGAGTGGTGGCAGAATGGGCATGTGTTGGGAAGTGTTCTAGTTCTACCTAGTCGTAGCTGGTGTTCTAATTATATTTTATTATTTATATATATATACTTCTGAGCAGATGTATTATTTTAAAGTAGATACTTTAAAAGTGTGTATATAGTTTTTCCGTTCATATAAGTTAGTCGATTACTAGATGTGTTACAAATTGCTAAACTAGTGACGATTTTTCTGCATTTGCGCGTGGGTGAGCTTAAGTTAAAGACACAATGGTTAGGTTAGGTTAGGTTAGAGCGGCTGCCAAATCATTGACACACTTAGTCCTTAAAAGGTCCATTGTGGTACCGCGTGGATCTGTATCCCCTTTCTTAAAAATCTGCTGCCATTATTGCAGCTGGCTTAGCATAATTCCCATCCGGTTGCTTTAATGAATTTTATTATTTGTTTTAGGCTTATGTTCGCCAGTTCGGATAGACTGTTCATGAAGGGATTCCCTAAGTGGTACAGTCTAGATCTGCACAGGGCCGGGCAGGAACAGAACAGGTGTTCCACCGTTTCCTCTTCCTCCTCGTCCCTGCAGCTTCTGCAGAAATCGTTTCGGGGCGCGCCCAATCTGCTTGCTAGGCTCGCAAGTTTCTTGTATTGATTTCTAATGTTAAGCTTGCAGGTGGTTATCGGCATACCGATGTTCTCCTTGTCCGGAAGGAGAGGTACGGTAGTGCCATGCCTGGCCAGCTCATCTGCAATACAGTTGCCTGTAATGTTCCGGTGACCCGGGACCCAAATCAGGTAAATTTTAAACTGCAGAGCAATCTCGTGCAGAGATTTGCGGCAGTTTGATATGGTGTGGGAGTTTGTATTGGTCGAGATAATCGACCTGATAGCCGCTTGACTATCACTATAGATGTTAATCAGTTTATTCTGACAGTTTGCATCGTTCAGAAGCATCAAAGCTTCAATTATGGCAAATACTTCCGCCTGGAAGACGCTACAGTGATCCGGAAGTCTGAAGGATTTCCTGATATTAAGTTGTTCGGAGTATATAACTCCTCCGACTTGATTATTTAATTTTGAGCCGTCAGTGTAGAAATTGACTGCCTCTGTAGGGCCCGGCTGGCCTTGTTCCCAGTCTTCTCTGGTTGGGAGCAATGGTTATTTAACGTAAGATTACGATAAGTATGTAAGCTTAATCTACCGAGTGTTGTATGTAAATGGCTCAGCATTTATAACGATATATAAATAATCGCCAGTTCGATGTCACCTGGGTAAAGTTCACCCTAGCCCGTTGCTGCTACCACCGCTCCACCTACAGATCCTTAACCCGGATGTCGGCACTCTGCTGCCAATGGTCGAACACGCAGTGAGGGAAGGCATTTCCAACAGATCTTACAGGCCTTGGTCACATCGTTGTCATGCTGTATCCTTCAGACAGATCTCCAAATGCGGCTCACCGGTACCGGCAAAAATGTGCTCTCCGGACTTCTCGATGATGCACTGCATCATTGGACTTGGTCAGGCGCTTCAGACCCTACGCCAGCTTGGGCAGATCGGTAGGGTTCTTGGGCTCCACAGGGGATAGGAGGAGCTTCTTGACCTGAAATCGAACGAGAAGATAGTACGAAATTAGTAATTTCAAATATTGTATTCTTCACTGTTTAATCTGTAAAAATTTTAAATATTCTATAAGTGTATGAAGATATGTAAATCACAAATTACATTGACAATTATTTTCTTTCCCTGCCGATTCGAGTAAGGGTCGCGCCCCTGTAACTTCTGTAGTTCCATGACTATACCGTCGCATTGCAAACTCACATCCTTGATCTGCTCTGAGGGACAGCTTGGAAAACTAGAGGCGCTTTAGTCTCCTCTTCACGGCCGACGGACTGGTGTACTTTTTGTGGCCAAGGCAAGATGTTTAACTGGTGAATTCGACGCTCTTATTCGACGTCGTTGACAAGGTCTTACAATCGTCTATCTCAGATGAAACCTGCTAAGGACTGTGTGCCCGCTTGGGCGTGCTGATGGGAGCTGGCCCGGTATTCGCGGGAGAAGCATTGATGAGGGCTCTGGAATAGTGTATCGCTGAAGATAGATGTCTCCGAAATAGTGAGGTTGTTACCGTACAGAGATAGCTCTAAGAACTTGAGGCGCTTCAGTGATAAACCCTTCCATGCGTGGTGTCCATTGAGGAACTTGCCTTTTCATTTGCTGGGCGTTCCGGACTCTGCAGTTGCTCCCCATCGACCACGCCCGCGGTATAGAAGGTTTGCTTAATCTCGAGCCCAGGCGGCAGGTTGAACACTAGATTTTCTCCACCACCGCTGACATCTACTGTCGATGCCTCGTTGGCAAAGTCCAGCTGGCGCTGCTCCTGCTTCACCTGCAGCTGCAGCACGTTCTTTATATCCTCCTGCCCCGCTCCATCGTCCTCCAGCTTTGTCCAACAAAGGTTCTGATGGTGCTGTTGCTGCTGCTGCAGGGTGCTTTGTATCACAGATGAATAGGCCACAGTAAGGGGCGCCTGCCTCCGACCGCCTTTGTACCGGGGACGCCGTCTTGTGGACGATCACCTGGGCCTGCGGTGTGCTGACCACGTCCACGGCATGTAAATTCGTGATGGGCGATCCATCTGCGGAGCTCAACGCTGGGCTCGCATATTGCGCCGGATAGGATCCCGCCGGAACTGGCACTGCCAGCGGCACCGGACTGCCATCCTGCTGCTCAACTATTGTCGCTCGGAACGGCTGGCCATCCTTGCGCGTCACCTTGACCTTCCGGCCACCGATCATGTAAACGGTGTCCGGCTCTGTTTCCGCCTCGGCGATCTCCTGTTGCAGTTGCTGCTGGAGCTGCTGCTGTTGTTGCTGCGCTGCCTGCTGTTGTTGTTGCAGTTGGATCAGTTAAATCGAGTCGTTGTAGGCTTTTAATTGCTTTTCCTGCTTAATCTGCACTTTGTCGGCCACCAGGTTGAGCAGTTGCTGCTGCGCCTGCTGCTGTTGCTGTTGGGCCTGTTGTTCCTCCAGAGCTGCCGGCGCTGGCGGGCACGATGCGGTTGTAGGCGTAGGACCAGGGACTGGAGTTGGGATCCATGGTTGGCTTGGACTCTTCTACTGCTGTTGGCTGGTAATTTTTAGACGTTATAGAATCGGAACTGTCGGTCTGCTCGGGCCCAGCATTATCTTCACATCGGACTGCACAACGCACAATTTCGGACGCAGCGTTACGTTTTTTTAGATTCGGTGCATAACTTGTTTGTGGATGAAACAATCTCCAAAATGCCCGCTCTGCTGCCAACCGGCCAAGGTGATTTGCAACTTTCTAGGTAAGTTTTCGCATTTCCTCACTCCTTTCTATTTCATCCTTTCTCTCTCCAGACGACCTCTCTCGCCTCTCGTCTCTCTCTCTCTCGCCCTTCAATCGTCCTCCGCCGGCTGAGCCTGGCTTCACGCTGGCAACACTCGAGAGCTGGTGTGGAGAGGACTTCGCATTTGCTTCGCTGCAGGTGAGTATTTTGGTGTCGTTTGGCTGCTTCCTGTATTAACCCAGTATGAATTTCAGGATGCTGGAGCTGCCATGTATGCCCCTTACTTCTGGCCCCTGTTTCAGCCGCGTTTCCCGTTTATGCCGGTTTTCAAACTCCGTTTTGTTCATTTTATTCAAATTTTATTTCGGCCGCTCCTCGAACACTCTCGTGCCCGCCAGCCCCAACCTCTCTCCAGACGCGCACGCTGCGCCTGCCGCCCATGATGCGAGCCTCCTGTACCACCGGTGCCTCCGCGATCCCTTCGGGCCACACCGGCTCCGCGATCTCTCGCCATCGCTGGCCCTCCGGCGCCGACACCGTCCGCGACAACTTCGGCCGGGCCACCACCTCGGACACTTCGGGCGCCGAGTGCTGCCGCTTGAGCGGAGGACGGCCGTTTTCCACGGGCTCAGGATTTCGCCACAATGAAACAGGTTCGTGATGCAGCCGAATCGTATTTCGTTAATCGATGTCGGCCAAATACGAGCAAGAAAGAGTATTCACCGAAAGCCAGCAACTTCGAGCAGAAACCAGACAGCGATGTTAAACCACCAAGGACAAAGGAATCCGTTATATGCTACAACTGCGGAGAAAAAGGACACTTTGCCAATTCGTGTCCAAAGGAGAAGAAAAAGTCACGCTGTACCAAATGCAACAAGTTCCACGAGCCAAATGGAAGTTGCCAAGCCACCAATGTCATGCGTGTAGGAGCCGCAAATCAGGACAAACTTTTCACAAGGAAAATCTGCGTACACTCGCACGATTACAGCGCCTTCATCGACACGGGTAGTCAAGCCAGTCTCATCCGACAATCGGTTGCCGAGCAAATAAACGCCAAGCGCCACAAGTGCTCTATGAAGATTAGAGGCATTTGCGGAGGTTCATGTATCCTCACAGAAGCGATGACTGTGGATATGGATATCGATGGGAAGACGATTACAGCGAAAGTGTATATAGCAGACAACGATATTTTGCAGGAGGACTTTCTGTTGGGACAGGACGTCATCATCTCCGCTCATCTCGAGCTCAACTTTGAGTCAGGCGATTCTAAAATCGAACGAGCAGTCCATCAGCCAACAACCCCTGTAAGCACCAATATCGGGAAGCTGCTAGAAAATTTTAAGAACGAAAAAAAATTTAAACAAATGCGCAGCTTACTGGAGAACTTCGCCGATGTTTTCTCGGCAGGATTGGAAGGCATAGGAAAGACAAGCGTGGTCAAAGCAGACATCACCGTCGAAAGCAATCAGGTAGTAGCACAAGCCCCATACCGAGTATCCGAGCCAAAGAAAGAAATCGTAAGCAGCATGGTCGACGAGCTGCTAAAGCAGGACATCATCACGTTGTCCACATCAGAGTACGCCAGCCCGGTGGTGCTCATCAAGAAGCCGAATGGTAGCGATCGAATGTGCGTCGATTACCGCCGCCTAAACAAGCTGATCAAGAAGGAGAATTTTCCAGTACCGAACATCGAAGAACGTCTGCAGCAGGCGAAAAGGTTTAAGTACTTCTCATCCCTAGACCTCAACAGTGGATACTATCAGATAGAGATAGTCCTAGAGAGCCGAAAGTTTACCATCACCACAGATGGATTATACGAATTCAAGCGACTTCCGTTCGGATTGAAGAACGCACCTGCGGTTTTTAATCGACTCATGGCAAAGTTACAAAAGAGAGTGCAGAAAGGCGACATGATACACTACATGGACGACATCCTTATTGGCAGTCAAACATTTGATGAGATGTACGAGCAGCTTGAGAGGATCCTAAAAGTTTTAAAGGAGTGCGGATTAACGCTAAACCTGGACAAATGTGAGTTATATAAGCAGTCAATAACATTCCTTGGTCACCAGATACACGCAGAAGGAAGACGAACGCCATCAGAATGTTCCCGAAACCAGCCAATGTTACCGATGTGAGAAAGTTTTTGGGTCTCACTGGTTATTTCCGAAAATTCGTTGCTGGATATGCCATAATTTCAGCGCCATTAAGAATCCTATTGCGCAAGGATCAGCCGTTTTCGTGAAAAGCGCCACAAGAAGAAGCCTTCGACGAATTAAAAAAATGTCTAATATCAAATCCAGTTGTCACCAGCTATCGTCTAGACGCAGAGCATAAACTACATACCGATGCCAGCGCCGTTGGTTTAGCCGGAGTTTTGCTACAACGTGAGGCCGAGCTACTTCTAAGCCGGAGAAAAATTACCACAGCTACGAACTTGAGGCTCTAGCCGTCGTGGAATCGTTGGATCGATTCAAATACTACATTTATGGCAAAAAGATAAAGGTTATCACCGACTGCAATGCTCTAAAGACGTCGATGGAGAAACGAGAACTGATACCCCGGATTGCAAGATGGTGGTTACGCATTCAAGAATTCGACATAGATATCGTTCATCGAGAAGGAACACAGATGAACCACGTAGACGCACTCAGTCGAGCTCCGTTCGAAGATGCTCGAGAGATGGATACCGCAAGTCTGAAAATAGCAAAAACGATAATCGATGAAGAGGACTGGCTATTTTCCATACAACTACAGGACGAGAAAATACAGAAAATTGTCGCAAACATGAAATTGGAAAAGAAATCTGAGAGCGTCGAGTATGTGATGGAGCAAGATCGCTTGTTTCGAAAACATGGCAACAATTTATTATGGGTTGTGCCGAAGCAGTTGAGATTCCACATTTTACATGAATGTCACGATAAGGCCGGACATATGAGCACGGATAAGACTATGGCAAGAATTCTAAACTTATTTTGGTTTCCCCGAATGCGAAACTATGTCAAAAGCTACATCAAATCCTGTGTGGGCTGTGCGTTTTATAAAACACCAGGTGGACGTCAGGAAGGTCATACCACTACGATGACATTAAGCCGATTCCCTTTTCCACGATACACATGGACCACCTGGGGCCATTTCCGAAGAGTTCCAAGAGAAACGAGCATATTTTGGTAATAGTCGATGCATTCACCAAGTTCAGAATGTGCCATTCAGCACGGGCACATCACGCAAATTGGAGCCGCGCTATAAAGGACCTTTTATAATCAACAAGGTCCTGCCGAACGACAGATATCTTGTAGAAGATATCCCTCACGCACAACGAAAGCAGAGACACTACAAGTCGGTGTATTCGTCCGACAAGATGAAGCGCTGGTGTGAGCTGCCACCGGAGGAGCCCGATGAAGATGACGACTTTGAAGATGATCCACCCCATGAATCCTGCGAGGACGCAGAGATTTGTCAGGAGAGTCCGACTGTGAACAGCGCCTAATATAGTATATACCAAACCTTCGATATTAGTGTAGAATAAGTCCCTTTTTATAATGTTACCAGACTCTGAAAATGTAAGGTAGTCGAGACAGAGTCGTACTCAAGAGCAGAACGTGCGCAAAACACTTATAGTTATAATTTCTATATGTAACCTTATATCCAACACAACTATCCTAAAATAAACCTACACCACACGAAAAGCTACCCTTCTCAGTTCAGAAGTGGGATCAGTGTGGTTGGATATGTGTGAAGCGGAGGAGTTGTGCCAAGAACTCTAAGAAAGCAGCAAGAATCGTCGGCGTGGAAAGTTTGCAATGGGATGTGTTCCCAGGTCTATGTGACAGCTTAAATTGCAAATTACGGATGTGTTCCAGTTCTACGTGGCAGGCGGATTCAAGGAAAGCAGATCGGGAATCTTAGTGAACCCGTGGAGTCAAGCACATCAGTTAGATCAGGATTCTTAGTGAGCCTGTGGCCGCAGAAGTCTCAAGAGCAGCAGAAGTCTCAAGAGAAGCCAAAGCACATACACACAAAGCGGTTGTGAGTATTTGTGAATTTTCTAGAAGCCGGAGCACATACATGCGTACAAGGAGTTTGTGTGTATTGGTCAAGTGAGAAAGCGGATGCAGAACTTTGTGAGGTACATATAGTTGTCTCGCTCGCAAAGAGGACTGCCAACCTAGTCGCTAAAACAACATTAAAATGCCAAAGATAGCAGATCTTAAAGGCGACGTTTTAAGATTCTCGCTGAGATCTAGAAACGTGCCAGTTTCGGGCACCAGAGCCGAATTGGTTAAAAGACTAATAGAGTTTGAACAATCGGAGGACGTAGAACTGCCAGCAGCAGTGGGTATCAACATGCAGCAAGAAGAAACGATGTCAGCACAGTCAGCGGCAATTTCACAATTGCAAAACGAGATGAAGGAACTAAAGGACATGTTAGCTCAACTAGTTACCGTTCAAATGGGAAACGCAGCAGCAGCACATGCAGGAAATCAGCAACAGCACCCAATAATCGATTTGGATATCAACGAGATCAACAACGAGAGCATTCCTGTACAGGCTACTAACAACGTGAGGCAAGCTTCAGTCAAGGAAATTGCTAACACCTTGCCAGAATTTGATCCCAACGACGACAACGCCATTTCAGTCAATCAGTTCATCGATCGTGTCAACAAAGTGGTTGATGCCTACCAGTGGGACGAGAAGTTCCTGTTACTCGCCATTTATACAAAGCTTAAAGGTCCAGCCAAGATGTGGCTTGATTCATCACCCATTCTACACACTACGTGGAAAAACTTCGCCGAAGCTATACAGGATGCGTTCGGAGCAAATCCAGACGAAGCAGAAGTGCATTTCAACATGGCCAATGCAACCAGGCGACCAAAGGAGACGGTAAAGGAGTACTGTTTCAGGATGTCAGCCCTTGGGGTGCGCTACAAGCTCAGCGAGGCAGCGATCATCAGATATGTTCGCGCAGGTCTACAGCATCGTGAATTGCAAAACAGTATTGCAGCAATTCATTTCGCCACAATGAAACAGGTTCGTGATGCAGCCGAATCGTATTTCGTTAATCGATGTCGGCCAAATACGAGCAAGAAAGAGTATTCACCGAAAGCCAGCAACTTCGAGCAGAAACCAGACAGCGATGTTAAACCACCAAGGACAAAGGAATCCGTTATATGCTACAACTGCGGAGAAAAAGGACACTTTGCCAATTCGTGTCCAAAGGAGAAGAAAAAGTCACGCTGTACCAAATGCAACAAGTTCCACGAGCCAAATGGAAGTTGCCAAGCCACCAATGTCATGCGTGTAGGAGCCGCAAATCAGGACAAACTTTTCACAAGGAAAATCTGCGTACACTCGCACGATTACAGCGCCTTCATCGACACGGGTAGTCAAGCCAGTCTCATCCGACAATCGGTTGCCGAGCAAATAAACGCCAAGCGCCACAAGTGCTCTATGAAGATTAGAGGCATTTGCGGAGGTTCATGTATCCTCACAGAAGCGATGACTGTGGATATGGATATCGATGGGAAGACGATTACAGCGAAAGTGTATATAGCAGACAACGATATTTTGCAGGAGGACTTTCTGTTGGGACAGGACGTCATCATCTCCGCTCATCTCGAGCTCAACTTTGAGTCAGGCGATTCTAAAATCGAACGAGCAGTCCATCAGCCAACAACCCCTGTAAGCACCAATATCGGGAAGCTGCTAGAAAATTTTAAGAACGAAAAAAAATTTAAACAAATGCGCAGCTTACTGGAGAACTTCGCCGATGTTTTCTCGGCAGGATTGGAAGGCATAGGAAAGACAAGCGTGGTCAAAGCAGACATCACCGTCGAAAGCAATCAGGTAGTAGCACAAGCCCCTTACCGAGTATCCGAGCCAAAGAAAGAAATCGTAAGCAGCATGGTCGACGAGCTGCTAAAGCAGGACATCATCACGTTGTCCACATCAGAGTACGCCAGCCCGGTGGTGCTCATCAAGAAGCCGAATGGTAGCGATCGAATGTGCGTCGATTACCGCCGCCTAAACAAGCTGATCAAGAAGGAGAATTTTCCAGTACCGAACATCGAAGAACGTCTGCAGCAGGCGAAAAGGTTTAAGTACTTCTCATCCCTAGACCTCAACAGTGGATACTATCAGATAGAGATAGTCCTAGAGAGCCGAAAGTTTACCATCACCACAGATGGATTATACGAATTCAAGCGACTTCCGTTCGGATTGAAGAACGCACCTGCGGTTTTTAATCGACTCATGGCAAAGTTACAAAAGAGAGTGCAGAAAGGCGACATGATACACTACATGGACGACATCCTTATTGGCAGTCAAACATTTGATGAGATGTACGAGCAGCTTGAGAGGATCCTAAAAGTTTTAAAGGAGTGCGGATTAACGCTAAACCTGGACAAATGTGAGTTATATAAGCAGTCAATAACATTCCTTGGTCACCAGATACACGCAGAAGGAAGACGAACGCCATCAGAATGTTCCCGAAACCAGCCAATGTTACCGATGTGAGAAAGTTTTTGGGTCTCACTGGTTATTTCCGAAAATTCGTTGCTGGATATGCCATAATTTCAGCGCCATTAAGAATCCTATTGCGCAAGGATCAGCCGTTTTCGTGAAAAGCGCCACAAGAAGAAGCCTTCGACGAATTAAAAAAATGTCTAATATCAAATCCAGTTGTCACCAGCTATCGTCTAGACGCAGAGCATAAACTACATACCGATGCCAGCGCCGTTGGTTTAGCCGGAGTTTTGCTACAACGTGAGGCCGAGCTACTTCTAAGCCGGAGAAAAATTACCACAGCTACGAACTTGAGGCTCTAGCCGTCGTGGAATCGTTGGATCGATTCAAATACTACATTTATGGCAAAAAGATAAAGGTTATCACCGACTGCAATGCTCTAAAGACGTCGATGGAGAAACGAGAACTGATACCCCGGATTGCAAGATGGTGGTTACGCATTCAAGAATTCGACATAGATATCGTTCATCGAGCAGGAACACAGATGAACCACGTAGACGCACTCAGTCGAGCTCCGTTCGAAGATGCTCGAGAGATGGATACCGCAAGTCTGAAAATAGCAAAAACAATAATCGACGAAGAGGACTGGCTATTTTCCATACAACTACAGGACGAGAAAATACAGAAAATTGTCGCAAACATGAAATTGGAAAAGAAATCTGAGAGCGTCGAGTATGTGATGGAGCAAGATCGCTTGTTTCGAAAACATGGCAACAATTTATTATGGGTTGTGCCGAAGCAGTTGAGATTCCACATTTTACATGAATGTCACGATAAGGCCGGACATATGAGCACGGATAACACTATGGCAAGAATTCTAAACTTATTTTGGTTTCCCCGAATGCGAAACTATGTCAAAAGCTACATCAAATCCTGTGTGGGCTGTGCGTTTTATAAAACACCAGGTGGACGTCAGGAAGGTCATACCACTACGATGACATTAAGCCGATTCCCTTTTCCACGATACACATGGACCATCTGGGGCCATTTCCGAAGAGTTCCAAGAGAAACGAGCATATTTTGGTAATAGTCGATGCATTCACCAAGTTCAGAATGTGCCATTCAGCACGGGCACATCACGCAAATTGGAGCCGCGCTATAAAGGACCTTTTATAATCAACAAGGTCCTGCCGAACGACAGATATCTTGTAGAAGATATCCCTCACGCACAACGAAAGCAGAGACACTACAAGTCGGTGTATTCGTCCGACAAGATGAAGCGCTGGTGTGAGCTGCCACCGGAGGAGCCCGATGAAGATGACGACTTTGAAGATGATCCACCCCATGAATCCTGCGAGGACGCAGAGATTTGTCAGGAGAGTCCGACTGTGAACAGCGCCTAATATAGTATATACCAAACCTACGATATTAGTGTAGAATAAGTCCCTTTTTATAATGTTACCAGACTCTGAAAATGTAAGGTAGTCGAGACAGAGTCGTACTCAAGAGCAGAACGTGCGCAAAACACTTATAGTTATAATTTCTATATGTAACCTTATATCCAACACAACTATCCTAAAATAAACCTACACCACTCGAAAAGCTACCCTTCTCAAATAGAATCGGATATAGGCATTCCATAAACTTAAAAAAATCTGCTCAGTGCAGGGCCGTAAATAGATTCCTTTCCAAAAAAGAAATTAAAGGCAGCACTGCATTTGAATTTAGAAATAAATTGATAAATTTGGCCAACACAAACAGGGCGCTAATTGGTAATGATCAAATGATCAATAAACATTTGTCCTATTACCGGAATTTTATATCAGAGGAAAACGCAAAAGAGGATTTTGATAAAGATCCCTTTAAAGATACCTTTGATATGAAATGTAAGAATTTTTCACACTTCATTCAGTTTCTATCGACGAAACTCGAAGTGTATGTACAGAGAACACATAAGTCTTTTGGTGAATAACATCAAGAAGGATACATTGCATTTAGATGCAACGGGATGTGTTGTGCAACGAATGAAATATGTGGAGAAAAGAATTCTCCTGTACTCATTGGTTGGACATGTTCCAGAATATAATATGGTATATATGGTATAATATGGTATATCTAATCACTTTACATATGATATTGTTCGCTTTTTAAGCGAGCTAAATAGGTGTTGTAAAGTGTATAAGTTAAAGCTGCCAATATGCAAACGAATAATAACCGACGTCAGTATGGCTATTATTCAAGCCATTTTGAATGAATTTAACGATCTAGATAGTGACATATTACACTAGGATGCGTTCAATTTTGCACAAGTCACTATGCCAAATTAATGTGTGCTGATATCGACAGAACCGTTGGATTGGCTAGTATTGAGTTAAGAGATTTTATTAGAAATGCTCTTGGTCTCAAGACCGTTAAGCAGGTGGGCTTAAAATCACGGTATGGGCATGTTTCTCGTACAGTAGTGTGGGCCCCATCCGTTTGATCGATGCGATCATGGACCAACATGTTTACGTAAATATACTGAGAACCCCCACTCGTTGTAATTATTTATTTATTTATTTATATAAAGCTAGCTGAAATTTAAAACTATAGGCTAACTAAATTAAGAACATTTCAATTTTAAACTTAATTTTGGTTTTTTTATGGAATGTGATGAAAACATGACGTGGTCGGGGGTTGGGTTTGAGATAATGTTGATGGGGTTAAGCGAATGGAAGGATTCTTATCTGGGTTGGGATAAGGAAGGACAGTGTATAATGATATGTTGGATATTGGGGAGTGGTGGCAGAATGGGCATGTGTTGGGAAGTTGTCGATTACTAGATGTGTTACAAATTGCTAAACTAGTGACGATTTTTCCGTATTTGCGCGTGGGTGAGCTTAAGTTAAAGACACAATGGTTAGGTTAGGTTAGGTTAGAGCGGCTGCCAAATCATTGACACACTTAGTCCCTAAAAGGTCCATTGTGGTACCGCGTGGATCTGTATCCCCTTTCTTAAAAATCTGCTGCCATTATTGCAGCTGGCTTAGCATAATTCCCATCCGGTTGCTTTAATGAATTTTATTATTCGTTTTAGGCTTATGTTCGCCAGTTCGGATAGACTGTTCATGAAGGGATTCCCTAAGTGGTACAGTCTAGATCTGCACAGGGCCGCGCAGGAACAGAACAGGTGTTCCACCGTTTCCTCTTCCTCCTCGTCCCTGCAGCTTCTGCAGAAATCGTTTCGGGGCGCGCCCAATCAATGGTAACACTCGTATTACCATTCCGCACTCGGTACGGTTTAGTCTTAATAGTTCCGAAGTTCTCTTCGCGTCGATGATTGGCCATGTCTGGCGAGAGATGCGACAGTGCTTAACATGTGTCCATGCTAGGCTCGCAAGTTTCTTGTATTGATTTCTAATGTTAAGCTTGCAGGTGGTTATCGGCATACCGATGTTCTCCTTGTCCGGAAGGAGAGGTACGGTAGTGCCATGCCTGGCCAGCTCATCTGCAATACAGTTGCCTGTAATGTTCCGGTGACCCGGGACCCAAATCAGGTAAATTTTAAACTGCAGAGCCATCTCGTGCAGAGATTTGCGGCAGTTTGATATGGTGTGGGAGTTTGTATTGGTCGAGATAATCGACCTGATAGCCGCTTGACTATCACTATAGATGTTAATCAGTTTATTCAGACAGTTTGCATCGTTCAGAAGCATCAAAGCTTCAATTATGGCAAATACTTCCGCCTGGAAGACGCTACAGTGATCCGGAAGTCTGAAGGATTTCCTGATATTAAGTTGTTCGGAGAATATAACTCCTCCGACTTGATTATTTAATTTTGAGCCGTCAGTGTAGAAATTGACTGCCTCTGTAGGGCCCGGCTGGCCTTGTTCCCAGTCTTCTCTGGTTGGGAGCAATGGTTATTTAACGTAAGATTACGATAAGTATGTAAGCTTAATCTACCGAGTGTTGTATGTAAATGGCTCAGCATTTATAACGATATATAAATAATCGCCAGTTCGATGTCACCTGGGTAAAGTTCACCCTAGCCCGTTGCTGCTACCACCGCTCCACCTACAGATCCTTAACCCGGATGTCGGCACTCTGCTGCCAATGGTCGAACACGCAGTGAGGGAAGGCATTTCCAATAGATCTTACAGGCCTTGGTCACATCGTTGTCATGCTGTATCCTTCAGACAGATCTCCAAATGCGGCTCACCGGTACCGGCAAAAATGTGCTCTCCGGACTTCTCGATGATGCACTGCATCATTGGACTTGGTCAGGCGCTTCAGACCCTACGCCAGCTTGGGCAGATCGGTAGGGTTCTTGGGCTCCACAGGGGATAGGAGGAGCTTCTTGACCTGAAATCGAACGAGAAGATAGTACGAAATTAGTAATTTCAAATATTGTATTCTTCACTGTTTAATCTGTAAAAATTTTAAATATTCTATAAGTGTATATAGATATGTAAATCACAAATTACATTGACAATTATTTACTTTCCCTGCCGATTCGAGTAAGGGTCGCGCCCCTGTAACTTCTGTAGTTCCATGACTATACCGTCGCATTGCAAACTCACATCCTTGATCTGCTCTGAGGGACAGCTTGGAAAACTAGAGGCGCTTTAGTCTCCTCTTCACGGCCGACGGACTGGTGTACTTTTTGTGGCCAAGGCAAGATGTTTAACTGGTGAATTCGACGCTCTTATTCGACGTCGTTGACAAGGTCTTACAATCGTCTATCTCAGATGAAACCTGCTAAGGACTGTGTGCCCGCTTGGGCGTGCTGATGGGAGCTGGCCCGGTATTCGCGGGAGAAGCATTGATGAGGGCTCTGGAATAGTGTATCGCTGAAGATAGATGTCTCCGAAATAGTGAGGTTGTTACCGTACAGAGATAGCTCTAAGAACTTGAGGCGCTTCAGTGATAAACCCTTCCATGCGTGGTGTCCATTGAGGAACTTGCCTTTTCATTTGCTGGGCGTTCCGGACTCTGCAGTTGCTCCCCATCGACCACGCCCGCGGTATAGAAGGTTTGCTTAATCTCGAGCCCAGGCGGCAGGTTGAACACTAGATTTTCTCCACCACCGCTGACATCTACTGTCGATGCCTCGTTGGCAAAGTCCAGCTGGCGCTGCTCCTGCTTCACCTGCAGCTGCAGCACGTTCTTTATATCCTCCTGCCCCGCTCCATCGTCTCCAGCTTTGTCCAACAAAGGTTCTGATGGTGCTGTTGCTGCTGCTGCAGGGTGCTTTGTATCACAGATGAATAGGCCACAGTAAGGGGCGCCTGCCTCCGATCGCCTTTGTACCGGGGACGCCGTCTTGTGGACGATCACCTGGGCCTGCGGTGTGCTGACCACGTCCACGGCATGTAAATTCGTGATGGGCGATCCATCTGCGGAGCTCAACGCCGGGCTCGCATATTGCGCCGGATAGGATCCCGCCGGAACTGGCACTGCCAGCGGCACCGGACTGCCATCCTGCTGCTCAACTATTGTCGCTCGGAACGGCTGGCCATCCTTGCGCGTCACCTTGACCTTCCGGCCATCGATCATGTAAACGGTGTCCGGCTCTGTTTCCGCCTCGGCGATCTCCTGTTGCAGTTGCTGCTGGAGCTGCTGCTGTTGTTGCTGCGCTGCCTGCTGTTGTTGTTGCAGTTGGATCAGTTAAATCGAGTCGTTGTAGGCTTTTAATTGCTTTTCCTGCTTAATCTGCACTTTGTCGGCCACCAGGTTGAGCTGTTGCTGCTGCGCCTGCTGCTGTTGCTGTTGGGCCTGTTGTTCCTCCAGAGCTGCCGGCGCTGGCGGGCACGATGCGGTTGTAGGCGTAGGACCAGGGACTGGAGTTGGGATCCATGGTTGGCTTGGACTCTTCTACTGCTGTTGGCTGGTAATTTTTAGACGTTATAGAATCGGAACTGTCGGTCTGCTCGGGCCCAGCATTATCTTCACATCGGACTGCACAACGCACAATTTCGGACGCAGCGTTACGTTTTTTTAGATTCGGTGCATAACTTGTTTTTGGATGAAACAATCTCCAAAATGCCCGCTCTGCTGCCCACCGGCCAAGGTGATTTGCAACTTTCTAGGTAAGTTTTCGCATTTCCTCACTCCTTTCTATTTCATCCTTTCTCTCTCCAGACGACCTCTCTCGCCTCTCGTCTCTCTCTCTCTCGCCCTTCAATCGTCCTCCGCCGGCTGAGCCTGGCTTCACGCTGGCAACACTCTGCTGGCTGGTGTGGAGAGGACTTCGCATTTGCTTCGCTGCAGGTGAGTATTTTGGTGTCGTTTGGCTGCTTCCTGTATTAACCCAGTATGAATTTCAGGATGCTGGAGCTGCCATGTATGCCCCTTACTTCTGGCCCCTGTTTCAGCCGCGTTTCCCGTTTATGCCGGTTTTCAAACTCCGTTTTGTTCATTTTATTCAAATTTTATTTCGGCCGCTCCTCGAACACTCTCGTGCCCGCCAGCCCCAACCTCTCTCCAGACGCGCACGCTGCGCCTGCCGCCCATGATGCGAGCCTCCTGTACCACCTGTGACTCCGCGATCCCTTCGGGCCACACCGGCTCCGCGATCTCTCGCCATCGCTGGCCCTCCGGCGCCGACACCGTCCGCGACAACTTCGGCCGGGCCACCACCTCGGACACTTCGGGCGCCGAGTGCTGCCGCTTGAGCGGAGGACGGCCGTTTTCCACGGGCTCAGGATTTCGCCACAATGAAACAGGTTCGTGATGCAGCCGAATCGTATTTCGTTAATCGATGTCGGCCAAATACGAGCAAGAAAGAGTATTCACCGAAAGCCAGCAACTTCGAGCAGAAACCAGACAGCGATGTTAAACCACCAAGGACAAAGGAATCCGTTATATGCTACAACTGCGGAGAAAAAGGACACTTTGCCAATTCGTGTCCAAAGGAGAAGAAAATGTCACGCTGTACCAAATGCAACAAGTTCCACGAGCCAAATGGAAGTTGCCAAGCCACCAATGTCATGCGTGTAGGAGCCGCAAATCAGGACAAACTTTTCACAAGGAAAATCTGCGTACACTCGCACGATTACAGCGCCTTCATCGACACGGGTAGTCAAGCCAGTCTCATCCGACAATCGGTTGCCGAGCAAATAAACGCCAAGAGCCACAAGTGCTCTATGAAGATTAGAGGCATTTGCGGAGGTTCATGTATCCTCACAGAAGCGATGACTGTGGATATGGATATCGATGGGAAGACGATTACAGCGAAAGTGTATATAGCAGACAACGATATTTTGCAGGAGGACTTTCTGTTGGGACAGGACGTCATCATCTCCGCTCATCTCGAGCTCAACTTTGAGTCAGGCGATTCTAAAATCGAACGAGCAGTCCATCAGCCAACAACCCCTGTAAGCACCAATATCGGGAAGCTGCTAGAAAATTTTAAGAACGAAAAAAAATTTAAACAAATGCGCAGCTTACTGGAGAACTTCGCCGATGTTTTCTCGGCAGGATTGGAAGGCATAGGAAAGACAAGCGTGGTCAAAGCAGACATCACCGTCGAAAGTAATCAGGTAGTAGCACAAGCCCCTTACCGAGTATCCGAGCCAAAGAAAGAAATCGTAAGCAGCATGGTCGACGAGCTGCTAAAGCAGGACATCATCACGTTGTCCACATCAGAGTACGCCAGCCCGGTGGTGCTCATCAAGAAGCCGAATGGTAGCGATCGAATGTGCGTCGATTACCGCCGCCTAAACAAGCTGATCAAGAAGGAGAATTTTCCAGTACCGAACATCGAAGAACGTCTGCAGCAGGCGAAAAGGTTTAAGTACTTCTCATCCCTAGACCTCAACAGTGGATACTATCAGATAGAGATAGTCCTAGAGAGCCGAAAGTTTACCATCACCACAGATGGATTATACGAATTCAAGCGACTTCCGTTCGGATTGAAGAACGCACCTGCGGTTTTTAATCGACTCATGGCAAAGTTACAAAAGAGAGTGCAGAAAGGCGACATGATACACTACATGGACGACATCCTTATTGGCAGTCAAACATTTGATGAGATGTACGAGCAGCTTGAGAGGATCCTAAAAGTTTTAAAGGAGTGCGGATTAACGCTAAACCTGGACAAATGTGAGTTATATAAGCAGTCAATAACATTCCTTGGTCACCAGATACACGCAGAAGGAAGACGAACGCCATCAGAGTGTTCCCGAAACCAGCCAATGTTACCGATGTGAGAAAGTTTTTGGGTCTCACTGGTTATTTCCGAAAATTCGTTGCTGGATATGCCATAATTTCAGCGCCATTAAGAATCCTATTGCGCAAGGATCAGCCGTTTTCGTGAAAAGCGCCACAAGAAGAAGCCTTCGACGAATTAAAAAAATGTCTAATATCAAATCCAGTTGTCACCAGCTATCGTCTAGACGCAGAGCATAAACTACATACCGATGCCAGCGCCGTTGGTTTAGCCGGAGTTTTGCTACAACGTGAGGCCGAGCTACTTCTAAGCCGGAGAAAAATTACCACAGCTACGAACTTGAGGCTCTAGCCGTCGTGGAATCGTTGGATCGATTCAAATACTACATTTATGGCAAAAAGATAAAGGTTATCACCGACTGCAATGTCTAAAGACGTCGATGGAGAAACGAGAACTGATACCCCGGATTGCAAGATGGTGGTTACGCATTCAAGAATTCGACATAGATATCGTTCATCGAGCAGGAACACAGATGAACCACGAAGACGCACTCAGTCGAGCTCCGTTCGAAGATGCTCGAGAGATGGATACCGCAAGTCTGAAAATAGCAAAAACGATAATCGATGAAGAGGACTGGCTATTTTCCATACAACTACAGGACGAGAAAATACAGAAAATTGTCGCAAACATGAAATTGGAAAAGAAATCTGAGAGCGTCGAGTATGTGATGGAGCAAGATCGCTTGTTTCGAAAACATGGCAGCAATTTATTATGGGTTGTGCCGAAGCAGTTGAGATTCCACATTTTACATGAATGTCACGATAAGGCCGGACATATGAGCACGGATAAGACTATGGCAAGAATTCTAAACTTATTTTGGTTTCCCCGAATGCGAAACTATGTCAAAAGCTACATCAAATCCTGTGTGGGCTGTGCGTTTTATAAAACACCAGGTGGACGTCAGGAAGGTCATACCACTAAGATGACATTAAGCCGATTCCCTTTTCCACGATACACATGGACCACCTGGGGCCATTTCCGAAGAGTTCCAAGAGAAACGAGCATATTTTGGTAATAGTCGATGCATTCACCAAGTTCAGAATGTGCCATTCAGCACGGGCACATCACGCAAATTGGAGCCGCGCTATAAAGGACCTTTTATAATCAACAAGGTCCTGCCGAACGACAGATATCTTGTAGAAGATATCCCTCACGCACAACGAAAGCAGAGACACTACAAGTCGGTGTATTCGTCCGACAAGATGAAGCGCTGGTGTGAGCTGCCACCGGAGGAGCCCGATGAAGATGACGACTTTGAAGATGATCCACCCCATGAATCCTGCGAGGACGCAGAGATTTGTCAGGAGAGTCCGACTGTGAACAGCGCCTAATATAGTATATACCAAACCTTCGATATTAGTGTAGAATAAGTCCCTTTTTATAATGTTACCAGACTCTGAAAATGTAAGGTAGTCGAGACAGAGTCGTACTCAAGAGCAGAACGTGCGCAAAACACTTATAGTTATAATTTCTATATGTAACCTTATATCCAACACAACTATCCTAAAATAAACCTACACCACTCGAAAAGCTACCCTTCTCAAATAGAATCGGATATAGGCATTCCATAAACTTAAAAAAATCTGCTCAGTGCAGGGCCGTAAATAGATTCCTTTCCAAAAAAGAAATTAAAGGCAGCACTGCATTTGAATTTAGAAATAAATTGATAAATTTGGCCAACACAAACAGGGCGCTAATTGGTAATGATCAAATGATCAATAAACATTTGTCCTATTACCGGAATTTTATATCAGAGGAAAACGCAAAAGAGGATTTTGATAAAGATCCCTTTAAAGATACCTTTGATATGAAATGTAAGAATTTTTCACACTTCATTCAGTTTCTATCGACGAAACTCGAAGTGTATGTACAGAGAACACATAAGTCTTTTGGTGAATAACATCAAGAAGGATACATTGCATTTAGATGCAACGGGATGTGTTGTGCAACGAATGAAATATGTGGAGAAAAGAATTCTCCTGTACTCATTGGTTGGACATGTTCCAGAATATAATATGGTATATCCTGTGGCGCATGCCATTTTGTCTAATCACTTTACATATGATATTGTTCGCTTTTTAAGCGAGCTAAATAGGTGTTGTAAAGTGTATAAGTTAAAGCTGCCAATATGCAAACGAATAATAACCGACGTCAGTATGGCTATTATTCAAGCCATTTTGAATGAATTTAACGATCTAGATAGTGACATATTACACTAGGATGCGTTCAATTTTGCACAAGTCACTATGCCAAAATAATGTGTGCTGATATCGACAGAACCGTTGGATTGGCTAGTATTGAGTTAAGAGATTTTGTTAGAAATGCTCTTGGTCTCAAGACCGTTAAGCAGGTGGGCTTAAAATCACGGTATGGGCATGTTTCTCGTACAGTAGTGTGGGCCCCATCCGTTTGATCGATGCGATCATGGACCAACATGTTTACGTAAATATACTGAGAACCCCCACTCGTTGTAATTATTTATTTATTTATTTATATAAAGCTAGCTGAAATTTAAAACTATAGGCTAACTAAATTAAGAACATTTCAATTTTAAACTTAATTTTGGTTTTTTTATGGAATGTGATGATTTTCATGACGTGGTCGGGGGTTGGGTTTGAGATAATGTTGATGGGGTTAAGCGAATGGAAGGATTCTTATCTGGGTTGGGATAAGGAAGGACAGTGTATAATGATATGTTGGATATTGGGGAGTGGTGGCAGAATGGGCATGTGTTGGGAAGTGTTCTAGTTCTACCTAGTCGTAGCTGGTGTTCTAATTATATTTTATTATTTATATATATATACTTCTGAGCAGATGTATTATTTTAGAGTAGATACTTTAAAAGTGTGTATATAGTTTTTCCGTTCATATAAGTTAGTCGATTACTAGATGTGTTACAAATTGCTAAACTAGTGACGATTTTTCCGTATTTGCGCGTGGGTGAGCTTAAGTTAAAGACACAATGGTTAGGTTAGGTTAGGTTAGAGCGGCTGCCAAATCATTGACACACTTAGTCCTTAAAAGGTCCATTGTGGTACCGCGTGGATCTGTATCCCCTTTCTTAAAAATCTGCTGCCATTATTGCAGCTGGCTTAGCATAATTCCCATCCGGTTGCTTTAATGAATTTTATTATTCGTTTTATTTTTAGGCTTATGTTCGCCAGTTCGGATAGACTGTTCATGAAGGGATTCCCTAAGTGGTACAGTCTAGATCTGCACAGGGCCGGGCAGGAACAGAACAGGTGTTCCACCGTTTCCTCTTCCTCCTCGTCCCTGCAGCTTCTGCAGAAATCGTTTCGGGGCGCGCCCAATCTGCTTGCTAGGCTCGCAAGTTTCTTGTATTGATTTCTAATGTTAAGCTTGCAGGTGGTTATCGGCATACCGATGTTCTCCTTGTCCGGAAGGAGAGGTACGGTAGTGCCTTGATAGATGTTAATCAGTTTATTCTGACAGTTTGCATCGTTCAGAAGCATCAAAGCTTCAATTATGGCAAATACTTCCGCCTGGAAGACGCTACAGTGATCCGGAAGTCTGAAGGATTTCCTGATATTAAGTTGTTCGGAGTATATAACTCCTCCGACTTGATTATTTAATTTTGAGCCGTCAGTGTAGAAATTGACTGCCTCTGTAGGGCCCGGCTGGCCTTGTTCCCAGTCTTCTCTGGTTGGGAGCAATGGTTATTTAACGTAAGATTACGATAAGTATGTAAGCTTAATCTACCGAGTGTTGTATGTAAATGGCTCAGCATTTATAACGATATATAAATAATCGCCAGTTCGATGTCACCTGGGTAAAGTTCACCCTAGCCCGTTGCTGCTACCACCGCTCCACCTACAGATCCTTAACCCGGATGTCGGCACTCTGCTGCCAATGGTCGAACACGCAGTGAGGGAAGGCATTTCCAATAGATCTTACAGGCCTTGGTCACATCGTTGTCATGCTGTATCCTTCAGACAGATCTCCAAATGCGGCTCACCGGTACCGGCAAAAATGTGCTCTCCGGACTTCTCGATGATGCACTGCATCATTGGACTTGGTCAGGCGCTTCAGACCCTACGCCAGCTTGGGCAGATCGGTAGGGTTCTTGGGCTCCACAGGGGATAGGAGGAGCTTCTTGACCTGAAATCGAACGAGAAGATAGTACGAAATTAGTAATTTCAAATATTGTATTCTTCACTGTTTAATCTGTAAAAATTTTAAATATTCTATAAGTGTATGAAGATATGTAAATCACAAATTACATTGACAATTATTTTCTTTCCCTGCCGATTCGAGTAAGGGTCGCGCCCCTGTAACTTCTGTAGTTCCATGACTATACCGTCGCATTGCAAACTCACATCCTTGATCTGCTCTGAGGGACAGCTTGGAAAACTAGAGGCGCTTTAGTCTCCTCTTCACGGCCGACGGACTGGTGTACTTTTTGTGGCCAAGGCAAGATGTTTAACTGGTGAATTCGACGCTCTTATTCGACGTCGTTGACAAGGTCTTACAATCGTCTATCTCAGATGAAACCTGCTAAGGACTGTGTGCCCGCTTGGGCGTGCTGATGGGAGCTGGCCCGGTATTCGCGGGAGAAGCATTGATGAGGGCTCTGGAATAGTGTATCGCTGAAGATAGATGTCTCCGAAATAGTGAGGTTGTTACCGTACAGAGATAGCTCTAAGAACTTGAGGCGCTTCAGTGATAAACCCTTCCATGCGTGGTGTCCATTGAGGAACTTGCCTTTTCATTTGCTGGGCGTTCCGGACTCTGCAGTTGCTCCCCATCGACCACGCCCGCGGTATAGAAGGTTTGCTTAATCTCGAGCCCAGGCGGCAGGTTGAACACTAGATTTTCTCCACCACCGCTGACATCTACTGTCGATGCCTCGTTGGCAAAGTCCAGCTGGCGCTGCTCCTGCTTCACCTGCAGCTGCAGCACGTTCTTTATATCCTCCTGCCCCGCTCCATCGTCCTCCAGCTTTGTCCAACAAAGGTTCTGATGGTGCTGTTGCTGCTGCTGCAGGGTGCTTTGTATCACAGATGAATAGGCCACAGTAAGGGGCGCCTGCCTCCGACCGCCTTTGTACCGGGGACGCCGTCTTGTGGACGATCACCTGGGCCTGCGGTGTGCTGACCACGTCCACGGCATGTAAATTCGTGATGGGCGATCCATCTGCGGAGCTCAACGCTGGGCTCGCATATTGCGCCGGATAGGATCCCGCCGGAACTGGCACTGCCAGCGGCACCGGACTGCCATCCTGCTGCTCAACTATTGTCGCTCGGAACGGCTGGCCATCCTTGCGCGTCACCTTGACCTTCCGGCCATCGATCATGTAAACTGTGTCCGGCTCTGTTTCCGCCTCGGCGATCTCCTGTTGCAGTTGCTGCTGGAGCTGCTGCTGTTGTTGCTGCGCTGCCTGCTGTTGTTGTTGCAGTTGGATCAGTTAAATCGAGTCGTTGTAGGCTTTTAATTGCTTTTCCTGCTTAATCTGCACTTTGTCGGCCACCAGGTTGAGCTGTTGCTGCTGCGCCTGCTGCTGTTGCTGTTGGGCCTGTTGTTCCTCCAGAGCTGCCGGCGCTGGCGGGCACGATGCGGTTGTAGGCGTAGGACCAGGGACTGGAGTTGGGATCCATGGTTGGCTTGGACTCTTCTACTGCTGTTGGCTGGTAATTTTTAGACGTTATAGAATCGGAACTGTCGGTCTGCTCGGGCCCAGCATTATCTTCACATCGGACTGCACAACGCTCCAAATAGCACGAGCGGTTTTTATGTTGAATTTCGGACGCAGCGTTACGTTTTTTTAGATTCGGTGCATAACTTGTTTGTGGATGAAACAATCTCCAAAATGCCCGCTCTGCTGCCCACCGGCCAAGGTGATTTGCAACTTTCTAGGTAAGTTTTCGCATTTCCTCACTCCTTTCTATTTCATCCTTTCTCTCTCCAGACGACCTCTCTCGCCTCTCGTCTCTCTCTCTCTCGCCCTTCAATCGTCCTCCGCCGGCTGAGCCTGGCTTCACGCTGGCAACACTCGAGAGCTGGTGTGGAGAGGACTTCGCATTTGCTTCGCTGCAGGTGAGTATTTTGGTGTCGTTTGGCTGCTTCCTGTATTAACCCAGTATGAATTTCAGGATGCTGGAGCTGCCATGTATGCCCCTTACTTCTGGCCCCTGTTTCAGCCGCGTTTCCCGTTTATGCCGGTTTTCAAACTCCGTTTTGTTCATTTTATTCAAATTTTATTTCGGCCGCTCCTCGAACACTCTCGTGCCCGCCAGCCCCAACCTCTCTCCAGACGCGCACGCTGCGCCTGCCGCCCATGATGCGAGCCTCCTGTACCACCGGTGCCTCCGCGATCCCTTCGGGCCACACCGGCTCCGCGATCTCTCGCCATCGCTGGCCCTCCGGCGCCGACACCGTCCGCGACAACTTCGGCCGGGCCACCACCTCGGACACTTCGGGCGCCGAGTGCTGCCGCTTGAGCGGAGGACGGCCGTTTTCCACGGGCTCAGGCCACACCCAGGGTCCTCGCTCCAGAGGCTCCGCGGTTACTGCGCTCCTGGTAGGCGTTGGCGTCGATGGCCCTGTCCTTGGCGTCGTTGGTCCGGTGCTCGGCGTCGGTGGTGCCCACTGCTCCGGTCTGCCACTGGTCCTGGGGTCCAGCGGGCTCACCCGGGGACCACATTTTTCCCAGATCCGGGGTTCTTCCGTCGCTGCCGTCTCCTCCGCGGGTCCCTCCGGGCAGGTCCAGACAACCGTCTGCTGTCGCCACCTTACCCCTTCGGCCACGAACGTCCGGGTGCTGTGGCTCACGTGGGCCGCCGGTATGTCTGTCCGGATGTGTTGCTGCTGCGGTGGTGGCTGCTGCTGCGGTGGTGGCTGCTGCGGTGGCTGCTGCTGCGGTGGTGGCTGCTGCTGCGGTGGCGTCCACTGTGGTGACCCCTCGTACCGCGGTGTGGGCGGGATTTCGGGCAGCCACCGCGGAGGCGAGGGCGCCCAATCGTCTGCCACTTCTTGCGGCGCTGTCGGAGCTGATCACCGGATCGGGGACGCCCCGCCCGGAGATCCGCCGCGAGGTTCGGGTAGGCCGGGCTGCCGACCATCCTTGCCCCGGGCTAGATCCTCCGGACGGCTGGTGGGCAGCCATCATCCTGCGCGCTTCGCTCCTCGTCACACGTGTGCTCATTATGCTCGTTGATTTTGATTGTGCAGCTGGAGCCTGGGCTCCCTTTAACGACACCTCGGTTCCGAGCCTTCCTCTTTGCTCAATCCCGCTATTTCCATCGGCCTCTCCTTCTTACTACCCAGATCTACGGTACAGCTCTCTGCTCTGTGCCGTCTTCCCCCTTCCTTCGGCAGACTTTTGATGCGTGTTTTTCCTTCCTCCGATCAGTCCCAATCGAGACCTTAGACGCTCTGGTTCGCTCCCTTTGTGTTCTTCCTTGGAATTTGTTCGTAGTATCCTTTGGGAATCCTTGCAGGTATCCTTGGACTCTTTCCGTAGTACCCTTTGGGAATCCTTGGACGTATCCTTTGACTCCTTTTGTAGTATCCTTTGGGCATCCTTGGGGGTATCCTTGGACTCCTTTCGTAGTACCCTTGGGCATCCTTGGAGGTATCCTTGGGATCCTTTCGTAGTGTCCTTTGGTCATCCTTGGAGGTATCCTTGGACTCCCTTCGTAGTATCCTTTGGCCATCCTTGGAGGTATCCTTGGGATCCTTTTGTAGTATCCTTTGGTCATCCTTGGAGGTATCCTTGGACTCCTTTCGTAGTATCCTTCGGGCATCCTTGGAGGTATCCTTGGACTCCTTTCGTAGTATCCTTTGGGCATCCTTGTAGGTATCCTTGGGATCCTTTCGTAATATCCTTTGGGCATCCTTGGGGGTATCCTTGGACTTTCAATGTTGTTTTGCGTCTGTTGTGGTTGCTTGCTGTGGCCGCTCTCTTGTGTTTTCCGTTTGTTGCTGTTTCAGCTCGCTTACGTGGATGGTCCGCTCTTTCTTTGTGTTTATGTGTCGTATTTTGCAGATTACTGGTGACGCAAAACCTATGACTTGGTAAGGTCCCTCGTATCTAGAGGCCAATTTTGCTGCGAACCCCTCGGCCACTTTTGATAAGTGGTGTTCCTTGGCCCACACGACGTCACCCACCTCTGGCGTCCATTGCCTCCTCCTTAGGTTATAATGCCTAGCCTGGTCCTGGGATGCTTTCTCCAGGTTCCGCCTTACAATCTCGAAGATTTCCCTGAGTTTGTTTGCTTTCTCTTCCGGGGTCTCTGTCGGTCGTCCGTTCCCTACGGTTTCTCTGTCGTATAGGGCGCTCGGTAGTCTTGGTTCCCTGCCTTGGGTAATGAACGACGGTGTGTAACCTGTGGATTCTGAAACGCTCGTGTTTACTGCCAGCATGATTTCTGACCATTTTTCGTCCCAGTCTCTTTGGTTCTGTCCTGCGAACTGCGCTATCATTGTTTTCACCGTCCTATTGGCTGTCTCAGTCGGGTTCTCCTGTGGGGTGTATGGAGCTGTGAACTGTTGCTTGGCTCCCATTTCGGCCAGGAAACTCTTGAAAGTTTTGCTGGTAAACTGGACTCCGTTGTCCGTTATGACTATTTTGGGGACCCCATACCTCACGATTATACGTTCTTTAAAAGCTTTTTTTAGGGACTCGGCCGTCGCGCTTCGCAGCGGCACCAACTCAGTCCACTTGGAGAACCGGTCTATCAATACCAGCAGCATTTGGTTACCGTGCTTCGAACGCGGCAGGGGTCCGCAAAGTCCGCACATACCGTAGCCCATGGTTCTTCTGGCACCTGCGTAAGCGTTTTCCCTGCCATTTGCATCTGATTCGGCTTGAATCTCATGCATGTCTCTCATCCTCGCACGTGGGCTCGGGCGTCCCTGTGCATTCCTGGCCAGTAGTACCGGGCTGCCAGACGTGCTATTGTCTTTCGGCTTCCTACATGGCCAGCCGCCGGTGGTTGTGGGTGTTACCCTCCATCACGTAGTCCGGATACTTTTGCGGCTGTGTCCTTATCTTTTCGCGCATTTCCAGAATCCAGCTGCATGCTGCAGAAGCTTCCGCCGCCGACGTCTCCTTGATATCTCGAAACGTTTCCGGCAGTGGCTGCCTTGACAAAGCGTCTGCCACCACGTTGAGCTGCCCTTTCCTGTACGCTATTTCGAAGTCGTACTGCTGCAACTCCAGGGCCCATCTGGCGATCCTCCCTGAAGGGCTCTCTATGCTGTTGAGCCACTTCAGCGCCATGTGGTCGGTTACTACTTTAAAGTGGTAACCTTCCAGATACGGTTTGAGCTTTCGGATTGCCCAGACGATTGCCAAGCCTTCGAGGAGCGAGATTGCTACGTCGAGACGTTCGGGATTGGGATACCTGGAATCTCCGAATTGAGACGCAGGTAGCTGAGATCCAGAGGGCTTCACGCGGCTAGGTCAAGGCGGTCGATTAACCCTGTCCACAAAGTCCTGGCGTTACGCCTGGAAAGAGTATACCAAGCCAGAAGGGAGAGCGGTCGATCGGTACGGTCTCGTGTGGAATTATCCAGGAGAGCCCTACGGATTCGACTTGCGAGGTCCCGGAGCGGCGTGCCCGAACCCCGAGTATAACAAGCCAGAAGGGAGAGCAGTCGATCGGTACGGTCTCGAGTGGAATTATCCAGGAGAGCCCTACGGATTCGACTTGCGAGGTCCCGGAGCGGCGTGCCCGAACCCCGAGTACCAAAAGCCACGCGGAAACGTCCCGAACAAAAAGCAAAAGGGTGAGGCTAGGGTGGAACGTTCGTTTACACTAGGCGTGGAAGCGAAGTAAGGCGCGAGGCAGCTTCCTGGCGTTCCGCCTTGATTGTCCGCGCGGGCTGAGCAGAAACCCCAGTGGGACCATCCGGGACAGAGCAAGGGTCAGGCGGCGGTGTGTCGAAAGGAGCGATCCTGGAGAGCGCAGCTTCTGTTCACCCTAGTCTGAGAATGGTGACGCTTCCCTAAGCCCGTACGGCCGATACCCCTCGCGAGTCCGAGTCGGTACCAGCAGTCACCAAGTCACGCGTGAGAAGCGATCAGCGAGCGAGCGTCTTCAGGGAGCTGCGAGGCTCTTCAGGGAGCGGCGAGGATCTTCAGGGAGCTGCGAGTATCTTCGGGGAGCTACAGGACAGGAGCACCGAGTCATCAAGGCGAGAGGTCGTCGAGTCAATCAGGACCGTCGGAAGCACCGAAGGTCACAAGCATCGAGTCCAGGCCAACCAAGCGACTAAGACACTTGTAATAATATACCCGCAATAAACCCAATACGAACCCGTGAATTCTGTGCTTCCTCAATGAGCTACTGGGCGGTCACGTTAATATAAATTTGGTGGGACCAACACACAATATACTGAGCTAGCCGCACGAATCTCGTAGCGAGCAGACCATAAAAATCAGTTCGTTACATCTGGCGCCCAACGTGATTGTCCCAACAGTGAGAACAGCACAATAAAAATGAGAAAGAAGGGGATTTACCGCCTCAAGAAGGAAGACTTCGCCCATGTCGCACAGAGGCTCAACGTCGCCCTGGAGGGCAGGCTAGACGACATGAGGAAGGCGCTATCGGAATGCTACTCCGAAACAGAGAACGATCCACAACTCGTCGACATCTGGGACGAGCTGGAGGCGACATACTACGACAGAGCCGGCCCAAGCATTACGTTAACAACCGCCGAAGGGGACAACCTGGTGGCAAGCCTGAGCATTGACAACATGCAAAAAGAGGCCCACAGGAGAGAGTCAAGCCAAGAAAAGAAAGCAGCAGCGCTGACCCCGAGGCCAAGCCAGGCGGACTATGCAAAGGTCGCTAAGAAGGTCCGCGAATGGTCGTTCAGGTTCGACGGGGCGGAAAAACCATTCGAGTTCCTGGAGCAGGTAGAATGGTCCGCCAACACGTACGGTTTGGAGCTTGATATGATCCCTCGAGCGATGCCGGAGTTGCTAAAAGGAAGGGCTTTGAAATGGTTCATCGCCTACAATAAGCAGTGGAGAACTTGGGTAGAATTCATTGAAAGTTTCCACACATACTTCCTGCCAAGAGATTTCTTCACCAGGCTGGCGGTCCAGGTCCGGCAAAGGAAGCAAGGCTTGAGCGAGTCGTTCAAGGACTACATGATCGACATGCAGACGATGGTGAGGCCACTTAGCTATTCTACGAAAGAGACGTTAAGGGTCATTAAAGAGAACTGCACCCCAAGCCTACGGATGTTCTTAAGAGCATACAAAGTGTCGGACCTGGACACTCTAATGATCCTAGCCGATGAGTACGAAGAACTTAAAAAGGAACGGGAAGTCTTCGCACAGGAGAACAAGTTCTCAAAGACAAAGTCGGCGTCACCAACACAGGTGACATGCAGGAGATGCGAGGTGGTAGATAACCAGGACACACGAGGAAACGACCAATGGTCACCACCACACCAAGCCAGACGACAGCAGGCAACAGACGCACCACGCGGAGGCCATTGTGCACCACCCCCACAGCAACAGAGACAGCCAAACAATACCTTGTGCAGGCCGCCAAGCAACACACAGAGGCCACAAGATGCCACCCATATCACAGACCCGCAGGAGGCCTGTCGGAAATGCGGTGGGAACGGACACTGGGCTAGAAGATGTCGAAACCAGCGGCTGCTGTTTTGCTGGATAGGAGCGTCGATTGCTGCCAATGATCGGGAAATGGCCAGCGATCTCCGCCGCAGAGAGGCGAGCGGGGATCGCACAATGCCACTCCAAACTAACGGGCAAGCTAATCGAGGAGGAGCAGCAATTGTCCGCAGCTGTGGTGACTGGTGGGAACAGCTACAAAGCCACAATCGACACCGGAGCAACGGCAAGCTTTGTCAGCGAAGAATTGGCGGACAATATTGCTGCTCTAGGACGGATTACAAGGACGAGACGGCAAGATAGGTTGGAAGATGGAAGGTGCGGCGGAATTGATGCGCAGCTCGAGGTGGAGGTCAAATTCGGAACCACAAACAAGTGACCATGAGCCTGTTGGTTTTACCCGGAGTAGTGGATCCATTAGTGCCCGAGGATCCAAGGATGTTGGGATGGAACTTCCTGAAACAAGTCGGAAGCGAGATAAGGTGTGCTGGACACGAGATAATAATACCAACCAGGAACCGACACAATGGATGGCTCGAGGAGAAGCTATCAGTAGCAGTCGTTCAACAAGTAGACGAGTTGGACGATACTACAGCATTCCTTGAAACAGAGCTGGCAGACTTCAGCACAATGTCGGGAACATCGAATCTGGCAGAACACCAGATAAAAATGAAGGACGACAAGCCAATCATGCAGAGATACTACCCAAAGAACCCAAAAACTCAAGGGGAAATCAACGCAAAGGTGGACGAGCTTCTCCAAATGGGGTTCATAGAGCATTCAAAAAGCCCTTACAGCTCCCCCATCGTGATGGTGAAAAAGAAGACAGGCAAGTGGAGACTGTGTGTCGACTTCAGGCAGATCAACGCAAAGTCAGTTAAGGATGCCTACCCAATGCCTCGCATAAACTACATCCTGGACCAACTAAGGGAAGCGCGGTACATCAGCAGTTTGGACCTGAAGGATGGATACTGGCAAATCCCACTGGAAGAGAGTAGCAGGCAGTATACGGCGTTCACGGTACCAGGCAAAGGTCTGTTTCAGTGGAGGGTAATGCCGTTCGGACTTCACTCGGCGTCGGCAACGTTTCAGCGAGTTTTGGACCAAGTAATTGGCCCCGAGATGTCACCTCACGCATTCGCTTACCAGGTTGACATAATAGTGATCGGTCGCACGCTGGAAGAACACAAAAGAAACCTGAGAGAAGTGTTCCGGCGTCTAAAAGAGGCAAACCTGAGGCTGAATCCAGAAAAATGCCAATTCTTTAAAAAGGAACTACTGTACCTGGGACATCGAGTGACAAGCGAGGGAATAGGAACAGATCCAGAAAAAGTAGCCGCCATAGCCGAACTGGAACCGCCATCGACCGTCAAAGAACTTCGGCAATACCTAGGAGTAGCGTCGTGGTACCGCCGATTTGTACCAGATTTTTCCAGAATCGTCAAACCCCTGAACGACCTGCTGCGCAAAGGCAGTAAGTGGGAGTGGACACCAGAGCACCAGATGGCGTTTGAGGAGGTTAAGCCCGGAGCTTGCCCGGACTTCAAAACTTTCATCCTGCAAACAGACGCCAGCGACTACGGCATCGGAGCGATACTGACCCAGGACACCGAAAAGGGCGAAAGAGTAATCTCCTACTAAAGCCGAACACTCAAAGGCGCGGAAAAGAACTACTCGACAACGGAGAAGGAGTGTTTGGCGATCGTCTGGGCGATCCGGAAGCTCAGGCCATATCTGGAAGGTTACCACTTTAAGGTAGTAATCGACCACATGGCCCTGGTGGCTCAACAGCATAGAAAGCCCTTCAGAAAGGATCGCCAGATGGGCCCTGGAGCTACAACAGTACGACTTTGAGATAGCGTACAGAAAGGGTCAGCTAAACGTGGTGGCCGACGCATTATCAAGACAACCACTACCGGAAACACTATGAGTTTTAAAAGAGGCATCGGCAACTACAGCTTCAGGAGGATGCAGCTGGATCCAGGACATGGGCGAAAAGATAAAGACCCAGCCGCAGAAGTACCCGGACTATGTTATTGATGGTGAGACACTATACAGAAACATACCTCACCGAGCAGGCAGTGAAGACGTCGCGTCATGGAAGATGTGCGTCCCAAAGTCGCTACGAGAAGCAGTGTTGAGGGAGAACCACGACGCACCGTCTGCGGGACACGTAGGAAGCCGAAGGACAATTGCACGGTTGGCAGCCCGATACTACTGGCCAGGCATGCACGAAAATGCGAGATTTGCATGCGGTTTAAGCCCAATCAGATGCAGGCGGCCGGGAAGAAGTTGAGCCAAGTGCCGGAGGAACCATGGGAACGGTATGTGCAGACTTCGTTGGACCCCTACCAAGATCTAAGCACGGGAACCAAAATCCTGCTGGTCATGATAGACAGGTTTTCGAAATGGACGGAACTGGTGCCCCTACGCAGTGCGACAGCAGAGTCGCTCAAGAAGGCGTTTAGGGAGCGCATAGTCGCAAGGTACGGGGTCCCGAAGGTGGTCATAACGGACAACGGAGTGCAGTTTACAAGCCGTATCTTCAAGAGTTTTCTGGCTGAGATGGGTATCAGACAACAGTTCACCGCACCATACACACCACAAGAAAATCCGACCGAGCGAGCGAACAGAACGGTCAAGACCATGATTGCGCAGTTCGCAGGGCAGGACCAGAGAAACTGGGACGAGAAGTGGCCGGAGATTATGCTAGCTGTGAACACGAGCACATCGGAATCCACTGGCCATACACCGGCGTTTCTTACCCAGGGAAGGGAACAACGTCTACCCAGCAGCCTATATGATAAGGAAACCCTAGGCACTGGACGAGCTACGGAGACCCCTGAGGAAAATGCCAACAAACTAAAAGAGGTATTCGAGATCGTGCGGCGAAATATGGAAAAGGCGTCCCAGGACCAAGCCAGACACTACAATCTGAGAAGGAGGCAATGGTCACCAGCGGTGGGCGACATAGCGTGGGCCAAGGAACATCACCTGTCCAAAGCGGCCGAAGGATTCGCTGCAAAACTAGCCCCGAGGTACGATGGCCCTTACCAGGTCGTAGATTTCGTCTCTCCAGTGATCTGCAAAATTCGCCACACACAGTCGAAGAAAGAAAAGACAGTTCACGTTGGCGAGCTCAAGCAACAAGTAAACGAGCAGACAGCAGAAACATCAGATGTCTAACAACGGGTACGAGGCGGCAGGATTAGGCGTCAGGCCGAAGCGAGAGTCATCCATACGCCACACGGAAAGGACAATCAGGATAGAACAAGGACATGGATAAGGATCACACGTTGATCCAGACTGCGAGGCCACAGGATTAGGCGTCAGGCCGAAGCGAGAGTCATCCACACGCCACGCAGAAAGGTCAACCATAAGGGTAGGGCACAAGGACGTGGATAGGGATGGATGGTGATCCCGACCGCAAGGCAACAGGATTCAGCGTCGGGTAGTTGCCAGAGTCATCCGCGATAACGCCAGGCGGAAGGGACACTTACAAAACGGCACAAGGATACGGATAACGTAGAAGAGAGTATGCGCGGAAGGAGACAAGCAACACAAGACGCGCAGTCCAGACATACACCGCAGCATCCGGAGATTCTATACGGAATACGCCGAACGAGCTCGTCTAGTTGTTACCCGAGGAAAAGGGGAGGACGGTGCAGAATCAGATCTACACCGTAGCCAGCTGGTCACAAAAAAAAAAAAAACAGAAACACGCACCACACCAACAGTTGACTAAATACAAGAAAAGGAACGGGGCATGCATGGGCCGCACCAGCAACCTGAAATTTAAAGGGGGCTTAATGCAGGAAGCAGAAAGACATCATAAATACTTACCGGCTGTCCTGGTTGCGAAGCGAATGCGAAGTCCTCTCCGCAACCGCTCTCAAAAGCTGCCAATGTGGAATCAGATGCTGCCAACAGAGGACGAGTGAAGGGCGAGAGAGGACGAAAGGATTAGATGAAAAGGAGTGAAGGAAATGCAAAAGAAACTTACCTACGAATTTCATAGTATGAAAGTTGCAAAATCACCACGAGCCAGGGAAGGGGGCGCCTCGATAGGCGATCGATTGGCACTGGACGATAGTGCGATCGATGGGCACACGACAATGGAAATATCGGCCAAGGTGGAAATATCGCAAACGAGCAGGTGGCAACGCCGCACCGTCGGTATCGATATGCGAATAAATATCGATCACGCACGAATGGTGTGACCAGGCGGAGGAAACACGGAAAGGAGTGAGACGCAGCAATGAGCAGCGAGCTGGGGATCGATAGCCCAGGAGTATCGATGTCCCAGTGGGAACACAGGAAATATCGGCGCTGGAGATTTAAAGTTGCTACGAGGAGGATGACCCCCGCTGTAGAAACTCAAGGGAGTTAAGAGCGTCGAGGGAGCATCGAGGGAGCAACGAGGGAGCGCCGCGGGAATCACAAGGACTCAAAGGCTAGGATAAGCAAGGAAACGCCGGAGAGTAGGAACCAGTCTTAAATGTTTCCCGAAGTAAGGGGGGAATGTGTGGAGTTGAATAACTCCCCACAAATAGAAGCAGCAGCAGATGGCCGGCCGCTTACCAGATACGCGGCGAATTCGCGTAGTAACGGCGCGGCGGGGAGAACGAGAGAGTTTGGAGACCAAGGGTGGAGATCGAGAGAGTTTGGAGACCAACGAAGGAGAGCGAGAGAGTTTGGAGACCAATGAAGGAGAGCGAGAGAGATTGGAGACCAAGGATGGAGAGCGAGAGAGTTTGGAGACCAAGGATGGAGATCGAGAGAGAATGGAGACTTCGCGGGCAGAGCAAGAGTGCCGTATGCAGAAGGGGATAACGGAACTCCACTGGACTTTGGACTCTCCCGTGAACTTTGGACCGGGAGAGGAAGTGCCACATCTCGGCAGTGGAGCGGCACACAGGCGTGCCACGAGCGGCACGGGAATCAGCGGAACGGCAGCAGTGGGCGGAACATCTATTGGAAGCGGTACATAAAGGACAAGTGGGTCATCCAGGAGGCACGGACTTTGGACCCAGAGTGGAGAGATCCAGCGGGCCGTGCGCAAAAGGGAAATAACGGTGCTTGGAGGCCCTATGTAAGGCCGCAGAGCGCTGGCAGCTGGATCAGTCGATCACGAGGAGTCAAGCCTTCAAGATCAGTCAAAGTACCAAGTGAGCAATCAGTCAAGCAAGTAATCTACGAGGGAACTACAACCAAGCGAGTCGTCGGAAGCAGCGCCGTGGGAAGCATACAAGGAGCAAGATCGCCACGTCGAGACGTTCGGGATTAGGACATCAGGAATCTCCGAATTGAGACACAGGTGGCTGAGTTCTGAAAGGCATCACGCGGCTAAGTCAAGGCGTTTGTTTTCTAACTTTGTCACGACCACACCCTGGCGAGTCGCCCGGCGGGTCTGTCAGAGACAAGCAAAAGAGTCCTACGACGAAGAGCCGTCAGCTTGGGGAGGAAAGTTGTCTACGACCCAGCGTACCTTGCCCGACCAAGCAGGACCTGGCGTGACGGACGAGCGGTAGATCGATTTTCGGTTTCAAGAGGCGGCAGCCTGGAGAGCCCTGCGATTACCGGCGAAGTTCCCGAGCAGCGACCGCCCAGCTCCCCGAGCGCCAGAACAACGAGATACTGGTCAGAAGACAGCGCAGAGGACATCGACAGCGACGCCAGCAGACATTTCCGGCAGCCACGTTACCATCGCCGCGCGGAGCTCATTGGGGAGCGCAGGAGCGTCGCGGACGTCACGCATTAGGGTGAAGCCGGGTGGAACGTTCGTCTGCGCTAGGCGTAAAGCGAAGTGAACCGCTAGACAGCCTCCGGGCGGCAGCCTTGACTGTCAGCGCGAACTGAGCAAGAACCTAGCGGGACCGTCCGGGACAGAGCAAGGGACAGGTATTGCCTCGAAAGGCGTCAGCCTGGAGAGCAAGGCTTGTTCACCCTAGTCTGAGAACGGTGACGCTTCCCTAAGCCCACAAGGCCGAACTCTCTGCGGGTCTAAGGCGCTACAAGCGACCCCGAGGCAACGCGTCGGCAAGCAAGCAGAGGCGGCCACTACGAGCGTCCCGAGACCCAGGATCCAGAGGAGGACGAGTCAACGCGTCGAGGAGCCAGAAAGAGGAGCGCCAGCAGCCGGCGGAACCCGAGACAAGAGATACCGAAGCCAGCCCAGCCACACACCCGCTGTACTAATACCACGAGAATAAATCCCACTGTTACCATTTGAACACTTTGTTTTCTCACTGATCTACGGGCAATCACGTCATATAAATTTGGTGGGACGAACGCACAATCTTCTGAGCTAGCCGCACGAATCTCGTAGCGAGCAGACACACAAAATCAGTACGTTACAATGTGATGGAGCAAGATCGCTTGTTTCGAAAACATGGCAACAATTTATTATGGGTTGTGCCGAAGCAGTTGAGATTCCACATTTTACATGAATGTCACGATAAGGCCGGACATATGAGCACGGATAAGACTATGGCAAGAATTCTAAACTTATTTTGGTTTCCCCGAATGCGAAACTATGTCAAAAGCTACATCAAATCCTGTGTGGGCTGTGCGTTTTATAAAACAGCAGGTGGACGTCAGGAAGGTCATACCACTACGATGACATTAAGCCGATTCCCTTTTCCACGATACACATGGACCACCTGGGGCCATTTCCGAAGAGTTCCAAGAGAAACGAGCATATTTTGGTAATAGTCCATGCATTCACCAAGTTCACTATTGTACGAGCGGTGAAAAGTACAGCCACTAAACACGTCCTGGATGTCCTGCAAGATGTAACCAGCTACCTGGGAATGCCAATTCGAATTGTAACAGATCGTGGTACAGCATTTACATCAAAATATTTCGATAAGTACTGCAAATCAAACAATGTTAAGCACATTTTAAATGCTGTAAGAACACCCAGAGCCAATGGTCACGCAGAGCGCACAAATCGCATCATTTTGTCAATGTTGTTGCCTTCCAATGACATCGATAAGCGTTGGGATGACAATATCCGATCAATCCAGTGGAGCATTAATACCATGGTAAATAGTACTACTAAATGCTCTCCCTTTCAGCTCCTGTACGGGTATGAACCTCGAGATATCCTGAAGAACGCGATAACCAACATCATTCAAAGCCAAGACAATTGGATCAACTTAGAGCAGATGCTGCGACAACTGTCAACGATCACCGAGCTGCCGCCAAGAAACGGTACGATGCCAAGCATGCGAAGCCAACTGTTTACAGCCTTGGAGACCTTGTGCTGGTCGAGAATGAGCCATTCAGCACGGGCACATCACGCAAATTGGAGCCGCGCTATAAAGGACCTTTTATAATCAACAAGGTCCTGCCGAACGACAGATAACTTGTAGAAGATATCCCTCACGCACAACGAAAGCAGAGACACTACAAGTCGGTGTATTCGTCCGACAAGATGAAGCGCTGGTGTGAGCTGCCACCGGAGGAGCCCGATGAAGATGACGACTTTGAAGATGATCCACCCCATGAATCCTGCGAGGACGCAGAGATTTGTCAGGAGAGGCCGACTGTGAACAGCGCCTAATATAGTATATACCAAACCTTCGATATTAGTGTAGAATAAGTCCCTTTTTATAATGTTACCAGACTCTGAAAATGTAAGGTAGTCGAGACAGAGTCGTACTCAAGAGCAGAACGTGCGCAAAACACTTATAGTTATAATTTCTATATGTAACCTTATATCCAACACAACTATCCTAAAAAAAAAACTTACACCACTCGAAAAGCTACCCTTCTCAAATAGAATCGGATATAGGCATTCCATAAACTTAAAAAAATCTGCTCAGTGCAGGGCCGTAAATAGATTCCTTTCCAAAAAAGAAATTAAAGGCAGCACTGCATTTGAATTTAGAAATAAATTGATAAATTTGGCCAACACAAACAGGGCGCTAATTGGTAATGATCAAATGATCAATAAACATTTGTCCTATTACCGGAATTTTATATCAGAGGAAAACGCAAAAGAGGATTTTGATAAAGATCCCTTTAAAGATACCTTTGATATGAAATGTAAGAATTTTTCACACTTCATTCAGTTTCTATCGACGAAACTCGAAGTGTATGTACAGAGAACACATAAGTCTTTTGGTGAATAACATCAAGAAGGATACATTGCATTTAGATGCAACGGGATGTGTTGTGCAACGAATGAAATATGTGGAGAAAAGAATTCTCCTGTACTCATTGGTTGGACATGTTCCAGAATATAATATGGTATATCCTGTGGCGCATGCCATTTTGTCTAATCACTTTACATATGATATTGTTCGCTTTTTAAGCGAGCTAAATAGGTGTTGTAAAGTGTATAAGTTAAAGCTGCCAATATGCAAACGAATAATAACCGACGTCAGTATGGCTATTATTCAAGCCATTTTGAATGAATTTAACGATCTAGATAGTGACATATTACACTAGGATGCGTTCAATTTTGCACAAGTCACTATGCCAAAATAATGTGTGCTGATATCGACAGAACCGTTGGATTGGCTAGTATTGAGTTAAGAGATTTTGTTAGAAATGCTCTTGGTCTCAAGACCGTTAAGCAGGTGGGCTTAAAATCACGGTATGGGCATGTTTCTCGTACAGTAGTGTGGGCCCCATCCGTTTGATCGATGCGATCATGGACCAACATGTTTACGTAAATATACTGAGAACCCCCACTCGTTGTAATTATTTATTTATTTATTTATATAAAGCTAGCTGAAATTTAAAACTATAGGCTAACTAAATTAAGAACATTTCAATTTTAAACTTAATTTTGGTTTTTTTATGGAATGTGATGATTTTCATGACGTGGTCGGGGGTTGGGTTTGAGATAATGTTGATGGGGTTAAGCGAATGGAAGGATTCTTATCTGGGTTGGGATAAGGAAGGACAGTGTATAATGATATGTTGGATATTGGGGGAGTGGTGGCAGAATGGGCATGTGTTGGGAAGTGTTCTAGTTCTACCTAGTCGTAGCTGGTGTTCTAATTATATTTTATTATTTATATATATATACTTCTGAGCAGATGTATTATTTTAGAGTAGATACTTTAAAAGTGTGTATATAGTTTTTCCGTTCATATAAGATAGTCGATTACTAGATGTGTTACAAATTGCTAAACTAGTGACGATTTTTCCGTATTTGCGCGTGGGTGAGCTTAAGTTAATGACACAATGGTTAGGTTAGGTTAGGTTAGAGCGGCTGCCAAATCATTGACACACTTAGTCCTTAAAAGGTCCATTGTGGTACCGCGTGGATCTGTATCCCCTTTCTTAAAAATCTGCTGCCATTATTGCAGCTGGCTTAGCATAATTCCCATCCGGTTGCTTTAATGAATTTTATTATTCGTTTTAGGCTTATGTTCGCCAGTTCGGATAGACTGTTCATGAAGGGATTCCCTAAGTGGTACAGTCTAGATCTGCACAGGGCCGGGCAGGAACAGAACAGGTGTTCCACCGTTTCCTCTTCCTCCTCGTCCCTGCAGCTTCTGCAGAAATCGTTTCGGGGCGCGCCCAATCTGCTTGCTAGGCTCGCAAGTTTCTTGTATTGATTTCTAATGTTAAGCTTGCAGGTGGTTATCGGCATACCGATGTTCTCCTTGTCCGGAAGGAGAGGTACGGTAGTGCCATGCCTGGCCAGCTCATCTGCAATACAGTTGCCTGTAATGTTCCGGTGACCCGGGACCCAAATCAGGTAAATTTTAAACTGCAGAGCCATCTCGTGCAGAGATTTGCGGCAGTTTGATATGGTGTGGGAGTTTGTATTGGTCGAGATAATCGACCTGATAGCCGCTTGACTATCACTATAGATGTTAATCAGTTTATTCTGACAGTTTGCATCGTTCAGAAGCATCAAAGCTTCAATTATGGCAAATACTTCCGCCTGGAAGACGCTACAGTGATCCGGAAGTCTGAAGGATTTCCTGATATTAAGTTGTTCGGAGTATATAACTCCTCCGACTTGATTATTTAATTTTGAGCCGTCAGTGTAGAAATTGACTGCCTCTGTAGGGCCCGGCTGGCCTTGTTCCCAGTCTTCTCTGGTTGGGAGCAATGGTTATTTAACGTAAGATTACGATAAGTATGTAAGCTTAATCTACCGAGTGTTGTATGTAAATGGCTCAGCATTTATAACGATATATAAATAATCGCCAGTTCGATGTCACCTGGGTAAAGTTCACCCTAGCCCGTTGCTGCTACCACCGCTCCACCTACAGATCCTTAACCCGGATGTCGGCACTCTGCTGCCAATGGTCGAACACGCAGTGAGGGAAGGCATTTCCAATAGATCTTACAGGCCTTGGTCACATCGTTGTCATGCTGTATCCTTCAGACAGATCTCCAAATGCGGCTCACCGGTACCGGCAAAAATGTGCTCTCCGGACTTCTCGATGATGCACTGCATCATTGGACTTGGTCAGGCGCTTCAGACCCTACGCCAGCTTGGGCAGATCGGTAGGGTTCTTGGGCTCCACAGGGGATAGGAGGAGCTTCTTGACCTGAAATCGAACGAGAAGATAGTACGAAATTAGTAATTTCAAATATTGTATTCTTCACTGTTTAATCTGTAAAAATTTTAAATATTCTATAAGTGTATGAAGATATGTAAATCACAAATTACATTGACAATTATTTTCTTTCCCTGCCGATTCGAGTAAGGGTCGCGCCCCTGTAACTTCTGTAGTTCCATGACTATACCGTCGCATTGCAAACTCACATCCTTGATCTGCTCTGAGGGACAGCTTGGAAAACTAGAGGCGCTTTAGTCTCCTCTTCACGGCCGACGGACTGGTGTACTTTTTGTGGCCAAGGCAAGATGTTTAACTGGTGAATTCGACGCTCTTATTCGACGTCGTTGACAAGGTCTTACAATCGTCTATCTCAGATGAAACCTGCTAAGGACTGTGTGCCCGCTTGGGCGTGCTGATGGGAGCTGGCCCGGTATTCGCGGGAGAAGCATTGATGAGGGCTCTGGAATAGTGTATCGCTGAAGATAGATGTCTCCGAAATAGTGAGGTTGTTACCGTACAGAGATAGCTCTAAGAACTTGAGGCGCTTCAGTGATAAACCCTTCCATGCGTGGTGTCCATTGAGGAACTTGCCTTTTCATTTGCTGGGCGTTCCGGACTCTGCAGTTGCTCCCCATCGACCACGCCCGCGGTATAGAAGGTTTGCTTAATCTCGAGCCCAGGCGGCAGGTTGAACACTAGATTTTCTCCACCACCGCTGACATCTACTGTCGATGCCTCGTTGGCAAAGTCCAGCTGGCGCTGCTCCTGCTTCACCTGCAGCTGCAGCACGTTCTTTATATCCTCCTGCCCCGCTCCATCGTCCTCCAGCTTTGTCCAACAAAGGTTCTGATGGTGCTGTTGCTGCTGCTGCAGGGTGCTTTGTATCACAGATGAATAGGCCACAGTAAGGGGCGCCTGCCTCCGACCGCCTTTGTACCGGGGACGCCGTCTTGTGGACGATCACCTGGGCCTGCGGTGTGCTGACCACGTCCACGGCATGTAAATTCGTGATGGGCGATCCATCTGCGGAGCTCAACGCTGGGCTCGCATATTGCGCCGGATAGGATCCCGCCGGAACTGGCACTGCCAGCGGCACCGGACTGCCATCCTGCTGCTCAACTATTGTCGCTCGGAACGGCTGGCCATCCTTGCGCGTCACCTTGACCTTCCGGCCATCGATCATGTAAACGGTGTCCGGCTCTGTTTCCGCCTCGGCGATCTCCTGTTGCAGTTGCTGCTGGAGCTGCTGCTGTTGTTGCTGCGCTGCCTGCTGTTGTTGTTGCAGTTGGATCAGTTAAATCGAGTCGTTGTAGGCTTTTAATTGCTTTTCCTGCTTAATCTGCACTTTGTCGGCCACCAGGTTGAGCTGTTGCTGCTGCGCCTGCTGCTGTTGCTGTTGGGCCTGTTGTTCCTCCAGAGCTGCCGGCGCTGGCGGGCACGATGCGGTTGTAGGCGTAGGACCAGGGACTGGAGTTGGGATCCATGGTTGGCTTGGACTCTTCTACTGCTGTTGGCTGGTAATTTTTAGACGTTATAGAATCGGAACTGTCGGTCTGCTCGGGCCCAGCATTATCTTCACATCGGACTGCACAACGCTCCAAATAGCACGAGCGGTTTTTATGTTGAATTTCGGACGCAGCGTTACGTTTTTTTAGATTCGGTGCATAACTTGTTTGTGGATGAAACAATCTCCAAAATGCCCGCTCTGCTGCCCACCGGCCAAGGTGATTTGCAACTTTCTAGGTAAGTTTTCGCATTTCCTCACTCCTTTCTATTTCATCCTTTCTCTCTCCAGACGACCTCTCTCGCCTCTCGTCTCTCTCTCTCTCGCCCTTCAATCGTCCTCCGCCGGCTGAGCCTGGCTTCACGCTGGCAACACTCGAGAGCTGGTGTGGAGAGGACTTCGCATTTGCTTCGCTGCAGGTGAGTATTTTGGTGTCGTTTGGCTGCTTCCTGTATTAACCCAGTATGAATTTCAGGATGCTGGAGCTGCCATGTATGCCCCTTACTTCTGGCCCCTGTTTCAGCCGCGTTTCCCGTTTATGCCGGTTTTCAAACTCCGTTTTGTTCATTTTATTCAAATTTTATTTCGGCCGCTCCTCGAACACTCTCGTGCCCGCCAGCCCCAACCTCTCTCCAGACGCGCACGCTGCGCCTGCCGCCCATGATGCGAGCCTCCTGTACCACCTGTGCCTCCGCGATCCCTTCGGGCCACACCGGCTCCGCGATCTCTCGCCATCGCTGGCCCTCCGGCGCCGACACCGTCCGCGACAACTTCGGCCGGGCCACCACCTCGGACACTTCGGGCGCCGAGTGCTGCCGCTTGAGCGGAGGACGGCCGTTTTCCACGGGCTCAGGCCACACCCAGGGTCCTCGCTCCAGAAGCTCCGCGGTTACTGCGCTCCTGGTAGGCGTTGGCGTCGATGGCCCTGTCCTTGGCGTCGTTGGTCCGGTGCTCGGCGTCGGTGGTGCCCACTGCTCCGGTCTGCCACGGGTCCTGGGGTCCAGCGGGCTCACCCGGGGACCACATTCTTCCCAGATCCGGGGTTCTTCCGTCGCTGCCGTCTCCTCCGCGGGTCCCTCCGGGCAGGTCCAGACAACCGTCTGCTGTCGCCACCTTACCCCTTCGGCCACGAACGTCCGGGTGCTGTGGCTCACGTGGGCCGCCGGTATGTCTGTCCGGATGTGTTGCTGCTGCGGTGGTGGCTGCTGCTGCGGTGGTGGCTGCTGCTGCGGTGGCGTCCACTGTGGTGACCCCTCGTACCGCGGTGTGGGCGGGATTTCGGGCAGCCACCGCGGAGGCGAGGGCGCCCAATCGTCTGCCACTTCTTGCGGCGCTGTCGGAGCTGATCACCGGATCGGGGACCGCCGCGAGATCCGCCGCGAGGTTCGGGTAGGCCGGGCTGCCGACCATCCTTGCCCCGGGCTAGATCCTCCGGACGGCTGGTGGGCAGCCATCATCCTGCGCGCTTCGCTCCTCGTCACACGTGTGCTCATTATGCTCGTTGATTTTGATTGTGCAGCTGGAGCCTGGGCTCCCTTTAACGACACCTCGGTTCCGAGCCTTCCTCTTTGCTCAATCCCGCTATTTCCATCGGCCTCTCCTTCTTACTACCCAGATCTACGGTACAGCTCTCTGCTCTGTGCCGTCTTCCCCCTTCCTTCGGCAGACTTTTGATGCGTGTTTTTCCTTCCTCCGATCAGTCCCAATCGAGACCTTAGACGCTCTGGTTCGCTCCCTTTGTGTTCTTCCTTGGAATTTGTTCGTAGTATCCTTTGGGAATCCTTGCAGGTATCCTTGGACTCTTTCCGTAGTACCCTTTGGGAATCCTTGGACGTATCCTTTGACTCCTTTTGTAGTATCCTTTGGGCATCCTTGGGGGTATCCTTGGACTCCTTTCGTAGTACCCTTGGGCATCCTTGGAGGTATCCTTGGGATCCTTTCGTAGTGTCCTTTGGTCATCCTTGGAGGTATCCTTGGACTCCCTTCGTAGTATCCTTTGGCCATCCTTGGAGGTATCCTTGGGATCCTTTTGTAGTATCCTTTGGTCATCCTTGGAGGTATCCTTGGACTCCTTTCGTAGTATCCTTCGGGCATCCTTGGAGGTATCCTTGGACTCCTTTCGTAGTATCCTTTGGGCATCCTTGTAGGTATCCTTGGGATCCTTTCGTAGTATCCTTTGGGCATCCTTGGGGGTATCCTTGGACTTTCAATGTTGTTTTGCGTCTGTTGTGGTTGCTTGCTGTGGCCGCTCTCTTGTGTTTTCCGTTTGTTGCTGTTTCAGCTCGCTTACGTGGATGGTCCGCTCTTTCTTTGTGTTTATGTGTCGTATTTTGCAGATTACTGGTGACGCAAAACCTATGACTTGGTAAGGTCCCTCGTATCTAGAGGCCAATTTTGCTGCGAACCCCTCGGCCACTTTTGATAAGTGGTGTTCCTTGGCCCACACGACGTCACCCACCTCTGGCGTCCATTGCCTCCTCCTTAGGTTATAATGCCTAGCCTGGTCCTGGGATGCTTTCTCCAGGTTCCGCCTTACAATCTCGAAGATTTCCCTGAGTTTGTTTGCTTTCTCTTCCGGGGTCTCTGTCGGTCGTCCGTTCCCTACGGTTTCTCTGTCGTATAGGGCGCTCGGTAGTCTTGGTTCCCTGCCTTGGGTAATGAACGACGGTGTGTAACCTGTGGATTCTGAAACGCTCGTGTTTACTGCCAGCATGATTTCTGACCATTTTTCGTCCCAGTCTCTTTGGTTCTGTCCTGCGAACTGCGCTATCATTGTTTTCACCGTCCTATTGGCTGTCTCAGTCGGGTTCTCCTGTGGGGTGTATGGAGCTGTGAACTGTTGCTTGGCTCCCATTTCGGCCAGGAAACTCTTGAAAGTTTTGCTGGTAAACTGGACTCCGTTGTCCGTTATGACTATTTTGGGGACCCCATACCTCACGATTATACGTTCTTTAAAAGCTTTTTTTAGGGACTCGGCCGTCGCGCTTCGCAGCGGCACCAACTCAGTCCACTTGGAGAACCGGTCTATCAATACCAGCAGCATTTGGTTACCGTGCTTCGAACGCGGCAGGGGTCCGCAAAGTCCGCACACACCGTAGCCCATGGTTCCTCTGGCACCTGCGTAAGCGTTTTCCCTGCCATTTGCATCTGATTCGGCTTGAATCTCATGCATGTCTCTCATCCTCGCACGTGGGCTCGGGCGTCCCTGTGCATTCCTGGCCAGTAGTACCGGGCTGCCAGACGTGCTATTGTCTTTCGGCTTCCTACATGGCCAGCCGCCGGTGAGTCGTGGTTCTCCTTCAGCACCGTTTCCCGTAGAGCTTTCGGGACGCACATCTTCCATGTTGCAACATCTTCGCTGCCCGCTCTATGAGGTATATTCCTGTACAGGGTGTTACCCTCCATCACGTAGTCCGGATACTTTTGCGGCTGTGTCCTTATCTTTTCGCGCATTTCCAGAATCCAGCTGCATGCTGCAGAAGCTTCCGCCGCCGACGTCTCCTTGATCCCTCGAAACGTTTCCGGCAGTGGCTGCCTTGACAAAGCGTCTGCCACCACGTTGAGTTGCCCTTTCCTGTACGCTATTTCGAAGTCGTACTGCTGCAACTCCAGGGCCCATCTGGCGATCCTCCCTGAAGGGCTCTCTATGCTGTTGAGCCACTTCAGCGCCATGTGGTCGGTTACTACTTTAAAGTGGTAACCTTCCAGATACGGTTTGAGCTTTCGGATTGCCCAGACGATTGCCAAGCCTTCGAGGAGCGAGATTGCTACGTCGAGACGTTCGGGATTGGGATACCAGGAATCTCCGAATTGAGACGCAGGTAGCTGAGATCCAGAGGGCTTCACGCGGCTAGGTCAAGGCGGTCGATTAACCCTGTCCACAAAGTCCTGGCGTTACGCCTGGAAAGAGTATACCAAGCCAGAAGGGAGAGCGGTCGATCGGTACGGTCTCGAGTGGAATTATCCAGGAGAGCCCTACGGATTCGACTTGCGAGGTCCCGGAGCGGCGTGCCCGAACCCCGAGTATAACAAGCCAGAAGGGAGAGCGGTCGATCGGTACGGTCTCGAGTGGAATTATCCAGGAGAGCCCTACGGATTCGACTTGCGAGGTCCCGGAGCGGCGTGCCCGAACCCCGAGTACCAAAAGCCACGCGGAAACGTCCCGAACAAAAAGCAAAAGGGTGAGGCTAGGGTGGAACGTTCGTTTACACTAGGCGTGGAAGCGAAGTAAGGCGCGAGGCAGCTTCCTGGCGTTCCGCCTTGACTGTCCGCGCGGGCTGAGCAGAAACCCCAGTGGGACCATCCGGGACAGAGCAAGGGTCAGGCGGCGGTGTGTCGAAAGGAGCGATCCTGGAGAGCGCAGCTTCTGTTCACCCTAGTCTGAGAATGGTGACGCTTCCCTAAGCCCGTACGGCCGATACCCCTCGCGAGTCCGAGTCGGTACCAGCAGTCACCAAGTCACGCGTGAGAAGCGATCAGCGAGCGAGCGTCTTCAGGGAGCTGCGAGGCTCTTCAGGGAGCGGCGAGGATCTTCAGGGAGCTGCGAGTATCTTCGGGGAGCTACAGGACAGGAGCACCGAGTCATCAAGGCGAGAGGTCGTCGAGTCAATCAGGACCATCGGAAGCACCGAAGGTCACAAGCATCGAGTCCAGGCCAACCAAGCGACTAAGACACTTGTAATAATATACCCGCAATAAACCCAATACGAACCCGTGAATTCTGTGCTTCCTCAATGAGCTACTGGGCGGTCACGTTAATATAAATTTGGTGGGACCAACACACAATATACTGAGCTAGCCGCACGAATCTCGTAGCGAGCAGACCATAAAAATCAGTTCGTTACATCTGGCGCCCAACGTGATTGTCCCAACAGTGAGAACAGCACAATAAAAATGAGAAAGAAGGGGATTTACCGCCTCAAGAAGGAAGACTTCGCCCATGTCGCACAGAGGCTCAACGTCGCCCTGGAGGGCAGGCTAGACGACATGAGGAAGGCGCTATCGGAATGCTACTCCGAAACAGAGAACGATCCACAACTCGTCGACATCTGGGACGAGCTGGAGGCGACATACTACGACAGAGCCGGCCCAAGCATTACGTTAACAACCGCCGAAGGGGACAACCTGGTGGCAAGCCTGAGCATTGACAACATGCAAAAAGAGGCCCACAGGAGAGCGTCAAGCCAAGAAAAGAAAGCAGCAGCGCTGACCCCGAGGCCAAGCCAGACGGACTATGCAAAGGTCGCTAAGAAGGTCCGCGAATGGTCGTTCAGGTTCGACGGGGCGGAAAAACCATTCGAGTTCCTGGAGCAGGTAGAATGGTCCGCCAACACGTACGGTTTGGAGCTTGATATGATCCCTCGAGCGATGCCGGAGTTGCTAAAAGGAAGGGCTTTGAAATGGTTCATCGCCTACAATAAGCAGTGGAGAACTTGGGTAGAATTCATTGAAAGTTTCCACACATACTTCCTGCCAAGAGATTTCTTCACCAGGCTGGCGGTCCAGGTCCGGCAAAGGAAGCAAGGCTTGAGCGAGTCGTTCAAGGACTACATGATCGACATGCAGACGATGGTGAGGCCACTTAGCTATTCTACGAAAGAGACGTTAAGGGTCATTAAAGAGAACTGCACCCCAAGCCTACGGATGTTCTTAAGAGCATACAAAGTGTCGGACCTGGACACTCTAATGATCCTAGCCGATGAGTACGAAGAACTTAAAAAGGAACGGGAAGTCTTCGCACAGGAGAACAAGTTCTCAAAGACAAAGTCGGCGTCACCAACACAGGTGACATGCAGGAGATGCGAGGTGGTAGATAACCAGGACACACGAGGAAACGACCAATGGTCACCACCACACCAAGCCAGACGACAGCAGGCAACAGACGCACCACGCGGAGGCCATTGTGCACCACCCCCACAGCAACAGAGACAGCCAAACAATACCTTGTGCAGGCCGCCAAGCAACACACAGAGGCCACAAGATGCCACCCATATCACAGACCCGCAGGAGGCCTGTCGGAAATGCGGTGGGAACGGACACTGGGCTAGAAGATGTCGAAACCAGCGGCTGCTGTTTTGCTGGATAGGAGCGTCGATTGCTGCCAATGATCGGGAAATGGCCAGCGATCTCCGCCGCAGAGAGGCGAGCGGGGATCGCACAATGCCACTCCAAACTAACGGGCAAGCTAATCGAGGAGGAGCAGCAATTGTCCGCAGCTGTGGTGACTGGTGGGAACAGCTACAAAGCCACAATCGACACCGGAGCAACGGCAAGCTTTGTCAGCGAAGAATTGGCGGACAATATTGCTGCTCTAGGACTGATTACAAGGACGAGACGGCAAGATAGGTTGGAAGATGGAAGGTGCGGCGGAATTGATGCGCAGCTCGAGGTGGAGGTCAAATTCGGAACCACAAACAAGTGACCATGAGCCTGTTGGTTTTACCCGGAGTAGTGGATCCATTAGTGCCCGAGGATCCAAGGATGTTGGGATGGAACTTCCTGAAACAAGTCGGAAGCGAGATAAGGTGTGCTGGACACGAGATAATAATACCAACCAGGAACCGACACAATGGATGGCTCGAGGAGAAGCTATCAGTAGCAGTCGTTCAACAAGTAGACGAGTTGGACGATACTACAGCATTCCTTGAAACAGAGCTGGCAGACTTCAGCACAATGTCGGGAACATCGAATCTGGCAGAACACCAGATAAAAATGAAGGACGACAAGCCAATCATGCAGAGATACTACCCAAAGAACCCAAAAACTCAAGGGGAAATCAACGCAAAGGTGGACGAGCTTCTCCAAATGGGGTTCATAGAGCATTCAAAAAGCCCTTACAGCTCCCCCATCGTGATGGTGAAAAAGAAGACAGGCAAGTGGAGACTGTGTGTCGACTTCAGGCAGATCAACGCGAAGTCAGTTAAGGATGCCTACCCAATGCCTCGCATAAACTACATCCTGGACCAACTAAGGGAAGCGCGGTACATCAGCAGTTTGGACCTGAAGGATGGATACTGGCAAATCCCACTGGAAGAGAGTAGCAGGCAGTATACGGCGTTCACGGTACCAGGCAAAGGTCTGTTTCAGTGGAGGGTAATGCCGTTCGGACTTCACTCGGCGTCGGCAACGTTTCAGCGAGTTTTGGACCAAGTAATTGGCCCCGAGATGTCACCTCACGCATTCGCTTACCAGGATGACATAATAGTGATCGGTCGCACGCTGGAAGAACACAAAAGAAACCTGAGAGAAGTGTTCCGGCGTCTAAAAGAGGCAAACCTGAGGCTGAATCCAGAAAAATGCCAATTCTTTAAAAAGGAACTACTGTACCTGGGACATCGAGTGACAAGCGAGGGAATAGGAACAGATCCAGAAAAAGTAGCCGCCATAGCCGAACTGGAACCGCCATCGACCGTCAAAGAACTTCGGCAATACCTAGGAGTAGCGTCGTGGTACCGCCGATTTGTACCAGATTTTTCCAGAATCGTCAAACCCCTGAACGACCTGCTGCGCAAAGGCAGTAAGTGGGAGTGGACACCAGAGCACCAGATGGCGTTTGAGGAGGTTAAGCCCGGAGCTTGCCCGGACTTCAGAACTTTCATCCTGCAAACAGACGCCAGCGACTACGGCATCGGAGCGATACTGACCCAGGACACCGAAAAGGGCGAAAGAGTAATCTCCTACTAAAGCCGAACACTCAAAGGTGCGGAAAAGAACTACTCGACAACGGAGAAGGAGTGTTTGGCGATCGTCTGGGCGATCCGGAAGCTCAGGCCATATCTGGAAGGTTACCACTTTAAGGTAGTAATCGACCACATGGCCCTGGTGGCTCAACAGCATAGAAAGCCCTTCAGAAAGGATCGCCAGATGGGCCCTGGAGCTACAACCGTACGACTTTGAGATAGCTTACAGAAAGGGTCAGCTAAACGTGGTGGCCGACGCATTATCAAGACTACCGGAAACACTATGAGTTTTAAAAGAGGCATCGGCAACTACAGCTTCAGGAGGATGCAGCTGGATCCAGGACATGGGCGAAAAGATAAAGACCCAGCCGCAGAAGTACCCGGACTATGTTATTGATGGTGAGACACTATACAGAAACATACCTCACCGAGCAGGCAGTGAAGACGTCGCGTCATGGAAGATGTGCGTCCCAAAGTCGCTACGAGAAGCAGTGTTGAGGGAGAACCACGACGCACCGTCTGCGGGACACGTAGGAAGCCGAAGGACAATTGCACGGTTGGCAGCCCGATACTACTGGCCAGGCATGCACGAAAATGCGAGATTTGCATGCGGTTTAAGCCCAATCAGATGCAGGCGGCCGGGAAGAAGTTGAGCCAAGTGCCGGAGGAACCATGGGAACGGTATGTGCAGACTTCGTTGGACCCCTACCAAGATCTAAGCACGGGAACCAAAATCCTGCTGGTCATGATAGACAGGTTTTCGAAATGGACGGAACTGGTGCCCCTACGCAGTGCGACAGCAGAGTCGCTCAAGAAGGCGTTTAGGGAGCGCATAGTCGCAAGGTACGGGGTCCCGAAGGTGGTCATAACGGACAACGGAGTGCAGTTTACAAGCCGTATCTTCAAGAGTTTTCTGGCTGAGATGGGTATCAGACAACAGTTCACCGCACCATACACACCACAAGAAAATCCGACCGAGCGAGCGAACAGAACGGTCAAGACCATGATTGCGCAGTTCGCAGGGCAGGACCAGAGAAACTGGGACGAGAAGTGGCCGGAGATTATGCTAGCTGTGAACACGAGCACATCGGAATCCACCGGCGTTTCTTACCCAGGGAAGGGTAGACGCAGCAGCCTATAGGATAAGGAAACCCTAGGCACTGGACGAGCTACGGAGACCCCTGAGGAAAATTCCAACAAACTAAGAGAGGTATTCGAGATCGTGCGGCGAAATATGGAAAAGGCGTCCCAGGACCAAGCCATACACTACAATCTGAGAAGGAGGCAATGGTCACCAGCGGTGGGCGACATAGTGTGGGCCAAGGAACATCACCTGTCCAAAGCGGCCGAAGGATTCGCTGCAAAACTAGCCCCGAGGTACGATGGCCCTTACCAGGTCGTAGATTTCGTCTCTCCAGTGATCTGCAAAATTCGCCACACACAGTCGAAAAAAGAAAAGACAGTTCACGTTGGCGAGCTCAAGCAACAACTAAACGAGCAGACAGCAGAAACGTCAGATGTCTAACAACGGGTACGAGGCGACAGGATTAGGCGTCAGGCCGAAGCGAGAGTCATCCATACGCCACACGGAAAGGACAATCAGGATAGCACAAGGACATGGATAAGGGTTTCTCGTTAATCCAGACTGCGAGGCCAAAGGATTATGCGTCAGGCCGAAGCGAGAGTCATCCACACGCCACGCAGAAAGGTCAAGGACGTGGATAGGGATGGAAGGTGATCCCGACCGCAAGGCAACAGGATTCAGCGTCGGGCAGTTGCCAGAGTCATCCGCGATAACGCCAGGTGGAAGGGACACTTACAAAACGGCACAAGGATACGGGTAACGTAGAAGAGAGTAAGCGCGGAAGGAGACAAGCAACACAAGACGCGCAGTCCAGACATACACCGCAGCATCCGGAGATTCTATACGGAATGCGCCGGACGAGCTCGTCTAGTTGTTACCCGAGGAAAAGGGGAAGACGGTGCAGAATCAGATCTACACCGTAGCCAGCTGGTCACAAAAAAAAAAAAACAGAAACACGCACCAGTTGACTAAAAACAAGAAAAAGAACGGGGCATGCATGGGCCGCACCAGCAACCTGAAATTTAAAGGGGGCTTAATGCAGGAAAGAGAAACGGACATCATAAATACTTACCTGCTGTGCTGGTTGCGAAGCGAATGCGAAGTCCTCTCCGCACCCGCTCTCAAAAGCTGCCAATGTGGAGTCAGATGCCTCCACATTGGCAGCTTTTGAGAGCGGGTGCGTCCAACAGAGGACGAGTGAAGGGCGAGAGAGGACGAAAGGATGAGATAAAAAGGAGTGAAGGAAATGCAAAAGAAACTTACATACCTATGAAAGTTGCAAAATCACCACGAGCCAGGGAAGGGGGCGCCTCGATAGGCGATCGATTGGCACTGGACGATAGTGCGATCGATGGGCACACGACAATGGAAATATCGGCCAAGGTGGAAATATCGCAAACGAGCAGGTGGCAACGCCGCACCGTCGGTATCGATATGCGAATAAATATCGATCACGCACGAATGGTGTGACCAGGCGGAGGAAACATGGAAAGGAGTGAGACGCAGCAACGAGCACCGAGCTGGGATCGATAGCCCATGAGTATCGATGTCCCAGTGGAGACACGGGAAACATCGGCGCGGGAGATTTAAAGTTGCTACGAGGAGGATGATCAGCGCTGTAGAAGCTCAAGGGAGTTAAGAGCGTCGAGGGAGCATCGAGGGAGCAACGAGGGAGCGCCGCGGGAATCACAATGACTCGAAGGCTAGGACATGCAAGGAAACGCCGGAGAGTAGAAACAAGTTCTAAATGTTTCCCGAAGTAAGGGGGGAATGTGAGGAGTTGAATAACTCCCCACAAATAGATGCAGCAGCAGATGGCCGGCCGCTTACCAGTTACGCGGCGAATTCGCGTAGTAACGGCGCGGCGAGGAGAGTTTGGAGACTTGGATGGAGAGCGAGAGAGTTTGGAGACCAAGGATGGAGATCGAGAGAGTTTGGAGACCAAGGATGGAGATCGAGAGAGTTTGGAGACCAAGGACGGAGAGCGAGAGAGTTTGGAGACCAAGCATGTTGAACGAGAGAGAATGGAGACTTCGCGGGCAAGGCAAGAGTGCCGTGTGCAAAACAGGATAACGGAACTCCACCGGACTTTGGACTCTCCCGTGAACTTTGGACCGGGAGAGGAAGTGCCACATCTCGGCAGTGGAGCGGCACACAGGCGTGCCACAAGCAGAACGGCAATCAGCGGAGTGGCAGCAGTGGGCGGAGCATCTATTGGAAGCGGTACGTGAAGGACAAGTGGGTCAACCAGGAGGCACGGACTTTGGACCCAGAGTGGAGAGATCCTTTTTTTTTTTTTTTCATTTTATTCAAATTTTATTTCGGCCGCTCCTCGAACACTCTCGTGCCCGCCAGCCCCAACCGGACGCGGAACGCGCGCCCCTCTCTCCATACGCGCACGCTGCGCCTGCCGCCCAGGATGCGAGCCTCCTGTACCACCGGTGCCTCCGCGATCCCTTCGGACCACTCATGCTCCGCGATCTCTCGCCATCGCTGGCCCTCCGGCGCCGACACCGTCCGCGACAATTTCGGCCTATGTCACCACCTCGGACACTTCGGGCGCCCAGTGCTGCCGCTTGAGCGGAGGACGGCCGTTTTCCACGGGCTCAGGCCAGGGTACTCGCTCCAGAGGCTCCGCGGTTACTGTCGCGCTCCCGGTAGGCATTGGCGTCGATGGCCCTGTCCTTGGCGTTGTTGGTCCGGTGCTCGGTGTCGGTGGTGCCCACTCCGGTCTGCCACGGGTCCTGGGATCCAGCGGGTTCACCCGGGGACCACTTTCTTCCCAGATTCGGGGCTCCTCCGTCGCTGCCGTCTCCTCTACGGGTCCCTCCGGCTAGGTCCAGACAACCGTCTGCTGTCGCCACCTAACTCATTCGGCCACGAACGTCCGGGTGCCGGTATGTCCGTCCGGATGTGTTGCTGCTGCGGTGGTGGCTGCTGCTGTAGTGGTGGCTGCTGCTGTGGTGGCTGCTGCTGCGGTGGTGGCTGCTGCTGTGGTGGCTGCTGCTGCGATGGTGGTTGCTCGCGTTCGAGCTGCTGCTGCTGCGGTGGCTGCTGCTGCGGTGGCTGCTGCTGCGGTGGTGGCTGCTCGCGTTCGAACTGCTGCCGCTGTGGTGGCTGCTGCTGCGGTGGTGGCTGCTCGCGCTCGAGCTGCTGCTGCTGTGGTGGCTGCTTCTGCGGTGGTGGCTGCTCGAACCTCGGCGTGGGCGGTCGTGCTGGCGTCCACTGTGGTGACCCCTCGTACCGCGGTGTGGGCGGTATTTAGGGCAGCCACCGCGGAGGTGAGGACGCCCAGTCGTCTGCCACTTCTTGCGGCGGGATGCAGGGCTCGGGCGCATACCTCGGCGTGTGTGGGTACCCCGGGTTTTCCCACAGCTGCTGCTCCTCCTCCTCGGCCATCCGCAGTTGGGCCTGCCACTCCGGCGACTCCTCCATCTCCTTTCACCGCCGCTCCTCACTCCGCCTTCGCGCCACGCACTTTCGTCGAAACTCCCACGTAGCCGCTACCACAGCCTCGGCATGGCTACTGGGAGCCAGCTGGTCCTGGGGCGGCTCTTCGCTAGCCCACTCCACCTCCGCCTCGTAAGTCGGGATGCGTCCGTCGGCCCGGTTGACCGCTTTGGGAAACCGCCATCGCCGTTGCTCCACCCGCGGGTCCTCCACCAACTCGACGTCGCTGTCGGAGCTGATGACCGACTCGGGGACGCCCCGCCCGGAGATCCGCCGCGAGGTTCGGGTAGGCCGGGCTGTCGACCATCCTTGCCCCGGGCTAGATCCTCCGGACGGCTGGTGGGCAGCCATCATTTTGCGCGCTTCGCTCCTGGTTATGCGAGTGCTCATGATGCTCGTCGATTTTGATTGTTCAGCTGGAGCCTGGGCTCCCTTTAATGACACCTCGGTTCCGAGCCTTCCTCTTTGCTCAATCCCGCTATTTCCATCGGCCTCTCCTTCTTACTACCCAGATCTACGGTACAGCTCTCTGCTCTGTGCCGTAGTACCTTTTGGGAATCTTTGGACGTATCCTTGGACTCCTTTCGTAGTATCCTTTGGGAATCCTTGGGGGTATCCTTGGGATCCTTTCGTAGTATCCTTTGGTCATCCTTGGAGGTATCCTTGGACTCCTTCCGTAGTATCCTTGGGGCATCCTTGGGGGTATCCTTGGACTTTGTGAGGAGTCGTTTACCCCTCACAAATAGCGCCACCAACATCGCCATCGCCAACAGCATCGGCCGCCAGCGCCAACAACATCGCCAGCTAGCAGCTACAACATCGCCAGCGCCAACAGCATCGGCCGCCAGCGCCAACAACAACGCCAGCTAGCAGCTACAACATCGCCAGCGCCAACAGCAAACAAAACCCTCGCGAATAACTTTGTAAAAAAAAACATTGTACAGTGCATTTAATATATAAGCTTAGCCAATAATCATAAGATTTGTAGTTATATTGATACACAATAATTATTTTAGCTCAGCCTAAGCGATAGGTTCTGTTTACCTTTTCCCCCTCCGTTCTCACATCAGCAGTAGCCACACACACACACACACACACCAGGAGAGCAACGAAATATTCACCACGATAAGTGCAGCGCCGCACAGGTGCAAGCGAGAGAGGACATGCGATCGAGGAGGAAAACAACCCCCGAAAATTGGCACGCGCCAAGGGAAGAGCGAGAGAAAAGGAGTACCGAAACTTCGACAAGTGGAAAAAACCCAGAGCAGCCGAAAACTTGAACAAAACGCGGCGGCAAAGCTTAACTAGCTCTCTTTTGGAAAAGGCGGTGCACGGGATCAGAAGTGCGAGGAGTCATTTTTGCAAAGGCGGTGCACGTGATCAGAAACAGGAGCTCTCTTTTGGAAAAGGAGGTGCACGGGATCAGAAGTGCGAGGAGTCATTTTTGCAAAGTCGGTGCACGGGATCAGAAACAGGTCTCTCTTTTGGAAAACGCGGCGCACCGGACCAGAAGTGCGAGCAGTTCACTTTTGGAAAACGCAGCGCACCGGACCAGAAGTGCGAGCAGGTGACTTTTGGAAAACGCGGCGCACCGGACCAGAAGTGCGAGAAGCAGGGGACTCTTGCAAAGGCGGCGCACGGGATCAGAAGTGCGATCAGAGCAAATTTATGTGGACAACAGGAGTCTTTTGCCTTCGGGCTGATGCCAAGTGACCCAGGAAGGAGTTTACCTAGACGACCTCGAGGAGAGTGTGCCTGCCCAGGACCAGCGGCGGAGCACCCGGAGTCACGCGTGTGTGTGTGCGTGAGAGCGTGAGAGTCCCGTGCAATGAGAAATTTCTCGAAGGCCTCGATGCGGTTTCGCCCAGAGTAGGCTAGAATTTATAAACCATGACCTAACCTAACCCGTTAATTGCGAGCACTGAGAAAAAAAAAACATGAACCAAGAATTTAAACAAAGAATATTTTCTTACATATCTGAACACATGTTGTTGCCATGTTGTTCTTTTTCCCTTTGACTACTTTGATTTCTGATTTGATTTCCGAGCTGACTACACCGAGAGAAAGGGGTGGACCCAACTTTAGGAAACCTGTTGCTCATTAATTAAATAAAAATATTTCTCAGATATTAAAAATACTACGCACTGCCACACCCTCTTTCTTTTTAAAAGGAAAATTTATTCTTCTTCTCCTATCACTGCCGGCTGTGTTGAGCCAACTCGCGCCCGACTACACTGGGAAAACAAAATAAAGTAGAAACTCGAGTTACAAATGAATCAATAAAAATACCCCAATAAATGTATTTCTCGCCTGATTTTAATGCAACTCGTAGGGAAAAAAATCCAATCAAGCTGGCCACGCATAAATATGAATATTTCCAGACAAATGCCTAGATTTTAGGCCATAAATTCTGCCCTAGGGAAAAGTTGTCCCCATAATCGATCCCCTCTATCTCGGCCTTCTCGTAGCGAATGCTATGAGCCAGGCCCAAATGCGTGTTACCGCTGACGCTTTTCACTCTGCTACAGACACCGAATAAACTGTTTCTCTCACTCCGTACCCCGGTGGCTGGCACTCTACATCTCACGCCAGCCAACCGATTTTCGTATTAGACCTTTTTGTCCCATATCTTTACAAATATTTTCGGTAAAGAGACCCTGACGGGACTGAGTATATCCCAGCCTACGAGACTTCTTTACAACTTTCAATGTTGTTTTGCGTCTGTTGTGTTTGCTTGCTGTGGCCGCTCGCTTGTGTTTTCCGTTTGTTGCTGTTTTTTGAATATAAAATAAACGACGCGCCGAAAGTAATTGTTATTTGTTCCCCGTGCCCCGTGTTTTTTTTCGCGTCTAGTAGTCCTTGTGCCCGTCGAACGGAAGTGTCAAACTCACCAGTGCTAGTCGCCCCAGTTGTGCAGTTAGTAGGACCACAAGTTTCCACACACGACAGGCCTGTTTGCTGCTCTCTCTGCCCGGCAAACAAACATTTAGTGAATATTTTCTACACTTTTTGTTCGGTCGTGTTTTTTTTATTTTGCTTAAGTCACGTTGTGCCATCGGTATTGTTTTCGTTTCGGTTTTCGGGGAACAGTGCCGTTGTTCGTCTTGGGGGTCTAGTGACCTTGCGCGACCCGCACCATGGACCTGCGCAGCTGGCGTAAGGTCCTTATCCAGTAGGTCATCGAGTGTCGCTTCACCGAACACAACTTCATCACACTGGAGCAGTCGGACATCGATGCCTTCTTCTCGATCTACGTGCAAAAGGCCCAGGTGGCGCCGGTAGAGGAGAACGCGCTGCCGGCCCAGCCTGGGGAGCACCGCTCCCCCCTGCAGAACTTCCTCCGAGATCATTATCCAGAGTTCAGTGCCCACATAGATGGCCGTGGCCAACTTGTGACCGCGGACTACGTGTATGTCTACACACTGCTCCTGCATTACTCATGCGTGAAGCAGCCCAGCGTGTTTATCCACAGCATCTGCAAGAAGCTGCCGGAGCTAGTGCAGACCTGCATCGCAAACTTCTTCGGCCAGACGTTGGAGCAACAGCTGACGCGCCAATTTCTCCGCCAGTCTATGAACAATGTGGCTGTGATTTACCGCCAGGGCGTCCAGATCAGCCCCAGTCGTCCGAGCTGCAGCACCATGAGTCCCGAACTGACCATTCCTCGTCCACATCCGCATCGCCTCAGCCGCCGAGCAGCACGCCACAGATCCGTCATCCAGCGCCTCCAAATGTCCGCCAACGAAATGCTAGCAGCGCACCCGGGAGCTGCACGGTGTTCGCGCCCAGCTGGAGGTGGTGTCCTACGAGAAGACCATGCTCGAGGAGCAGCAAACGGAGAAGGAGGACCTGATCATAGAAATGCTGGACAACATTGATGGGGCCAGAGGGTCAGGCTCGATGCTGTGCTTCTCGACGAAGCAAGCCACACTCTCGCTTAGCTCCAGCAAGATAGCGTTCTGCTTCTGCAGCTCTTTCCTCAGCTCGGCGTTCTCGTGCTCCTTCTCGCGCAGCTGCTTCTCGACCACAGAGCTGTCCAGATTCTCGGGCGTGGTGTTCGGAGACAGGGAACAGTTGAGCAAATCCGAGGACGCATTTAGAACCTCACGTCGGTTGTGTAACTCCTCGCGCGCTTCCTGTAGACAACGATCCAGCTCCTGCTTGTCGCGCTTCAGGCTGGATTCCTCCAGGCGCTGTTCCAGCTTTTCAAGAAGAAAAACAAAAAAAATATAAATATATATTTATGGAATTTTGGGTAGGTATTATGTAGGTACTTTGAATTTATATTTCCTAAACAGCGCCCTTTTTCGCCAATATTAATTTTAGAATTATGTACCTAGTAGCTTTAATTTAATTAAATAATTAACAACCATTAAATATGAATTCAAAAATATTAATTTATGATGCTGTGGATGAACACGCTGGGCTGCTTCACGCACGAGTAATGCAGGAGCAGTGTTTAGACGTACACGTAGTCCGCGGTCACAAGTTGTCCACGGCCATCTATGTGGGCACTGAACTCTGGATAATGATCTGCGTTGGAATAAAAATGGGTCTCATTATTTGGCTAGTTTTAAGCAACAAGTTAGGGGAGGAAAATCCTTGGAAAATCCCAAAACCTTTTCGAGGCGCCAAGGGAACTAGCTTAAAAGAGGACTTGAGAAGTGTACATACCCTTGCATGTCCTATAGTAATCTAAGGTTTCACTAAAATTGTATAAAATGGCCATTAATCCTTGAATAATCCTACTATTTCAACTAGTTTATTGACAATAAAGTGAAGTAAAATGGAAGAAAGAAAATCCTTTGAAAATCCCAAAATAAGAAAATAACTAAATTAAAAAGGGGAATTTGATATGTACATATCTAAAAAGAATTTATATTCCCTTGTATTTATAATCACAATTCAATATTTGACTAAATAGGAATAAAATAAACATTTGCCCTTGAACAATACTTATATTTCAACTAGTTTTATTGAAATTAAAAAAAATTGCTCATATAATCAGTTCTATAAGTTAAATATCAAGTCGGTTAGGGTCTATACAAAGTCCTTCCTTTTCCCCATGAATGTTCCTATATCCAAAACATTTTTTTCTTATCTAGATATGAGGTAATACACCCTGACAGTACTGAAATAATATACAATGACCATTAGTCCTTGAATACCATTATTTCCACTTGTTCTGTTTACAACAAAGTGAAATTCTCATATAATCAGTTCTTTAACAATCGACTCTGGTAGGTGCCTATGTTTTTTCTATATGAAAGTTCCTATATCAAAGGTGTCTTGGAATGTAGACTCATGACATTTGGGCAACCATGACTTTGAAAAAATAGTATCCCCTATAGTATAGTATAGTATTGAAAAAATAGTATAGTATAGTAGTAAAATAGATGAAGGATGACAACCCTGTTTTTCAGGAGACATGACATGCAAAATTATTTCGGGCTGGAAATGCAAAATACCCGAACTCACCTCGGAGGAAGTTCTGCAGGGGGGAGCGGTGCTCCCCAGGCTGGGCCGGCAGCGCGTTCTCCTCCTCTACCGGCGCCACCTGGGCCTTTTGCACGTAGATCGAGAAGAAGGCATCGATGTCCGACTGCTCCAGTGTGATGAAGTTGTGTTCGGTGAAGCGACACTCGATGACCTGTGTCGGGAAATCGCGTAAGTGGATGGCATCGGGAAGACCTGCGAAGATCCCAGGATCTCTACTACTTACCCACTGGATAAGGACCTTACGCCAGCTGCTCAGGTCCATGGTGCGGGTCGCGCAAGGTCACTAGACCCCCGACGAACAACGGCACTGTCCCCCAAAAACCGAACCGAAAACAATACCGATGGCACAACGTGACTTTAGCAAAATAAAAAAAACACGACCGAACAAAAAGTGTAGAAAATATTCAATAAATGTTTGTGTTTGCCGGGCAGCGAGAGCAGAAAACACGTCTGTCCTGTGTGGAAATGTGGAAGCCTGTGCTCCTACTGACTGCACAACTGGGGCGACTAGCACTGGTGAGTTTGACACTTCCGTTCGACGGGCACAAGGACTACTAGACGCGAAAAAAAATACACGGGGCACGGGGTACAAATAACATTTACTTTCGGCGCGTCGTTTATATTATATTCAAAAGCCGACGCTAGGGATGGGAGAAATGTATCAAAATCGATACTTTTCGTATAAAAATAAATATTTATATCGTGATATTTTTCAACTGACTTATCGCTGTTATCGCTATCAGCAACGTAAGTGACGGAAACGTAAGTGCGTAAATACAAATAAATATTTATGTCCTTCAAATTAGCGTCGGCCTGTTAGCAATGTCCGTCAAATTAGCGTCGGCCTGTTAGCAACGAAAGTGGAACGGTGGAATTTGGAACATGGGGGCCCTTTTTATTTTTAAATTTTCTCGCTTTTTGGGGACCAAATCGAAAAATCTAAAATGCTAGATTGTTAAGAAAGAAAAGATCTATCGATCTAGGTAGGTTTGAGACACATCCGAGGTCTATTAATGTTTCAAAAATGCATTTGAAAAATCGTGTCCCCACAATTTTCTTAACTGCTCCCCTCACAGAGGTTGTGCCAATATGCACGATAAGCCAAGCTATTGGGAGTTAATTCAAGCTCCTTTTTTGAAAGTTTCATTAAAATCAAACCCACAGTTTTCGAGAAAACAGCCTAACAGTGACGCAACCTCGGATTTTCCCCATACAAAAAAGGGGGCAAAAATGAAATTACCACGGCTCCACTCCTAGAAGTTGTGCCAACATGCACGGTATATGGGTAGATAGGGGATAATCTAAGGAGTGTTCTGTGAAAATGTTATCAAAATCAAACCCACAGATTTTGAGAAAACTGCTTTACAGTTGGGGGTGCTAAAAAGATTAATAAAAGACCGTTTAATCCAGAAACTGAACCTTTAGATACTAAGACATGAACCACAATGTAAACAGCTTAGCCATGACAATCATTCGACGCTAACTTTCTATAACTTTATACAACTTTCACAGAGGTTGTGCCAACTTGCACGGTATCGCATTAGAAGGGGCATCATTTTAGCTAATTTCTGAATAAATTACAGGCAATTCAAATCCACAGTTTTCGAGAAATTCAAGTATTTTCAATTATGGCTTTTGCCACGCGGTCACACTGTCCAGGCCAGCGAGAAATCGTATGCACCCGTGACATCAACCATCAAAATATATATGCAAACTAAAGTTTGCATATTAATTCATACAACTCTCACAGGGGTTGTGCCAACTTGCACGGTATCGCATTCGAAGGGGCATCATTTTAGCTAATTTCTGAATAAATTACAGGCAATTCAAACCCACAGTTTTCGAGAAATTCAAGTATTTTCAATTATGGCTTTTGCCACGCGGTCACTCTGTCCAGGCCAGCGAGAAATCGTATGCACCCGTGACATCAACCATCAAAATATATATGCAAATTTTAATTAATTCATACAACTCTCACAGATGTTGTGCCAACTTGCACGGTATCGCATTCGAAGGGGCATCATTATAGCTAATTTCTGAGTTAATTACAGGCAAGTCAAACCCACAGTTTTCGAGAAATTCAAGTATTTCCAATTATGGCTTTTGCCACGCGGTCACACTGTCCAGACCAGCGAGAAAGCAAATTCAGCCAAGACATTTACCACGAAAAGGTATTTATCGATATATCGCCAAGTGCCAAGCTACGACCTACAACACTTAATTGAGCCAATCGAATACTTTTGGCCGCCAAGTATTGAAAAATATATATTTTATGTTTCAAATTTTCATTGTGATATGTATGCACCCCCTAATTGGTATTTATTTCCCTATTATTTTAATGTATAATTCATCGAAATCGAGCCAGTGGTTTGGTAGAATTTAACATTTTATTGATTTAAGAAAAATATAAAAATTACCTATTTGCTATTGTGGAGTTGCCATACTGCCGAACAGAATCCCCGTTACTTTGAATTAGAAGCTCGTGCAGATAAGTAAAGTGAAAAGAAAATAAAAGCTGAAATTTATAATAAAACTTAAAACATAGATACATTATGTGTAATTTATTCGTATTAAAACTATTTTGCTGCTCGCTAATGCGATTAGTGTGAGTGCTGGCAGCGCGGTTGCCAAACGATTTAAAAATCGCTTAACAGACAACACATCCGCGGCCCAGATTCATCGCGCCCAACATCCCAGCTTCCACAAAGTGCATATTGATTTCCTTCTGTGTCGACATGTTGATGTCCCAGTGCCACAGAGAGTCTGCTGCATCATTTCTAAGTCTCCTCCGGCTTTTGTTTGAGTTTCGATTCGTGACTTCTCCATCCTGGTTGAAAGTAAATCCGCTCGACACAAAAGGAGCGCGCAGAAGCACACGGAGCTTAGCTGGTACAGCGAGGAGCACTCTTCAACTTCCTCCCTCCCCGGCATCGCTATCTTCGTTATCCTTATCATTATCCGGCATACGCGCGGAAACATCCTCCATCCCGAGTAAACAATGTTGGCGCCTGGAAACACTCAAGTGCAATATTTGGCAACAATAATTTAATGTCTACATAATAATGTCTACATTATAACATTTGACTTTGTGTACCGACATGTGAGCTAATTAGTGGTCGCGACCCCCCGCATGGCGACCCCAATTAGTCGCCCCATTCGATTAAACCCGAGTGCGCTTTGGCTGCATTCCGGAATGGTGTCATACCTGCCATAAAGCATATCTGCCAGCCGTCAAAGGCGCCGTGTCAACACGACCATTGCACTTCTGCTCCGGCGGGACCAAGATGACATTGCATCACCACCATCGATTCCAGTGGGTCAACAGCCGTTCCGGTGACGGGGTTGCCATCCCCCCGACCCAGGGCTTAGTTCGGTGCGTGTGATTAAACAATTGCATGGCCGGGTGGGAAGCCCTATTTGCCTTTCGGAAAAGAAATTCCTGGAACGGCCCTTATTAAATTGCTCAACCTAAAAGTTTTGAATTTCTCACACGGACACCCTACAAAAATTTGGCTCTCAAGTGGCGGCAATGTGCCAAGTGGGGGTAGTATTTCAAGTGCAGTGGCGTTCATGACTGGGACCCCGGGTGGAGCGGACGCGTCCGCAAAACATTACTCAAATCGCCCCCAATGGTGGTGTATTTATATTTCGGGGCACGGAGGCCAGCTGAATTATAGCTTCGGGGTTTTATAACATATAACCTCCTAAGCTTGGAAATAATTTTTATTTATTTATTTATATTCTGGTTTTGGGACAATTGCAAATTGCCACCAACCACTTAATTTAGCTATAGCTACTGGGCCTTAAGCTATTTACATATTTTCTGCAAAAGTTTATTTATATATAGTTATTAACAAAATTTAGATATTGTTATATAAGCGTATGGCCTTGATGAAATCATTGGCGCTGACGATATTGGTGGATTTTGGGGATAGGGCATCAGGTGACTTTATGGAGAGGAAAAAGTGCCGCACGTTGTTTCGCGTACCGCAGTGCTCGCACTGGGGTGGGGGTTGTTTATTGAGAACATGCTCATGGGTGTATCTTGAGTGTCCAAAACGTAGTCTTAAGAATTTTGTGAGATCTCTGCGGTTGATGTTGTCTTCGGATGGGATGGTGTAATCTTTAATTGATCATTTCTTTTCGTTGACATATTTGTAGTGGTCAGATGCGTTTTATCAGATCGATTCCATTTGTTTTTTGAAAGTATTTTAAATGAATAACTGTGTGTCTGTGAAGTTATAGTTGCATTCCATAACCTGTGGGCTTCTTTTGTTGTGAGCTTCTTTTGCTGCTAGGTCTGATGTGTCGTTACCTGGAATCCACAGTAATATAATCTTTGGTTGGTGGCGGTTGAGGATGTCTCGAGTACGAACGGTATAGAAAGATTGGTTATTGGTGTTGGTAACTAAAGTTACAGCCCTTCAGTTCAAAAAAAAAGTTTCACTTGTGAATCACCTTGTGAATCCCGTGGGACATGTCCTCTTGCACAAGTGAAGAACAAGTGACGCTCCATATAGTAAATTGTATGGGATGTCCGCATTTTCACAAGTGAAAATTCAAATGAAAATTTTTCGAAGTCCCACGGGATTTTACTTGTTCCTTTTTTTTCGGCCAAAGAGCTAGTGGGATGGCTCTGAGGGCGCCGAGCTGAAGGCTACCGAACGGGTCGCAGGTTGCGGATAGCGAGCGCCCTGGTTCTCCAGGGTAGCTACGAATAAGCGTGGAAGTTGGACACGGCCCGGCTACCACCAAGCCCCCAACACGAAGCGCAAATAAGTAGCCCCGGACAGTCAGCGGGTATCTGCGCCGTAGCAGTACCGACGTCGCGCTTGTGCTGCCGCCTCCGACAAATAGCTCACACACACCCCTGCCCACACGCTCTGTACCTACCTCTTCCCTACCCACACAACTCATCTCACCCCGGGCTGGACTAAGGTGTCACTCGTACCGTGCCGAGAGTCAATCTGGCTGGGAGCCCGAGTCATCAAACAACTCAGTCTCAAACGGTGAGCTCAGGCAAGTGGCGACCGCCTGTTCTAATTCAGCCTTACCCGGGTACGGCGGATCTCTGCCCGGGTAGACCTGTCCTTTCTCCGCAGCTCGTGGGAATTAACATGAAGAATTTAACAAATATAAAACTAAAAGACTGCACAAGACAAGAGCCCGACACTCTTATAAAGTCGGAAGTCGTAACCAACGACGAAAGAAAGAGCAAGATCACGGCTCTGACTACCCCAGTCCACGTGACGTCCACCCCTGCCAAGGCCAGCGAACAACGCAGCCGGCTAAGCCCAACTCGCCATAGCGACAAGCCCAAGCCTCCCACCAGCGTATGTGTGGCTAACAAGCCACTCCAACCTGAGGGTAGCGCTAAGGCCGGTCTCGTGGTGAGTACCAGGGCAAAGGAGTTTAAAAGGGTACCACCTAACCAGGCAGGACCTCTTGAAAGAAGGAAGGCTTCTAGGATCCTCAAACGGCTGGCCACCAATCCGATACGGGAGGATCAGACATCGAAATTGGATTACCTGAAAATCCAAGAGGACATAGCCTGGGCAAAGGCAATTATCCTTCGACTTCGACATCGCTATGACCACCACCCACAGCAACAAGCGAGAGAGGTTGATGCAGTCAGCTCAACCAGCGAGCAAGAAGGCTAAGGTAACCAACCGCGGCACATGGTCGAGATCCTTTGCGGAAGTGGTAAAGGATCGGAAGATCATTGGTGTCATCGACCAGAGCGTTGAAGGCGGAAGGATCCCAAGAAACCAATGGGGTCTGGTTAGACGGGCCCTTGCATCAGTGGCCTTGAAAGTGCTGGACGAAAACCCAGGCCCGCCACCCGATTGCACAGATGCAGGGTGGTACCAGGGCAATGTAATGCAGAACAGTCAAAACAAAGAACAAACCCCCATTGTGGAACCCAACCCTAGCGAAACTTAAAAGAGAGTGTAGAACTTACTTCAATAAAGCTAAATACAACAATAGCGAATCCACCTGGAATTTATATCATACAAAACTAAGCCTATACAAAAAGGAAATTAGAATATCAAAACGAAGAGCCTGGGCTAACTTCTGCAGTGGTATAGAATCTACTGCGGAGGCATCCAGACTCAGAAAAATTCTAGCTAAAGCTCCAGCGACCATTGGCTATCTTAAAACCAATGCTGACAGCTGGACGGAAAACATTCAGGAAACCCTTGAACTACTATTAGACACCCACTTCCCTAAGAACACCCATGTAGTGGAGGACCTCCACATAGAGGAGAATTTAGACGACCAGAGTATTGACAACATTTCAAACCCTGGCCGCATTCAGTGGGCTGTCAACTCTTTTAAGCCCTGCAAATCACCTGGCCCAGATGGGTTCTTCCCGGCTCAGTTACAACGGACACTAGATATGTCCCTTCCCTGGCTGACAGCCATCTTCAACGGCTGCCTTGCTCTAAACCATATTCCAACAAGGTGGCTGGACGTTAAGGTAATTTTTATACCGAAAGCCGGCAAGCCCTCCCACACCAACCCAAAGGACTTCCGCCCGATCAGTCTCTCTTCCTTCTTGTTGAAGACCCTGGAAAGGCTAATCGACACCCATATCAGACTAACCATCGACCATAGCCTACTCTCTGACGCACAGCATGCGTACCGTAAGGGTAGGTCAACCGATACCGCCCTCCACTCTCTAGTGTACAGTACAGAACGAGGCTTCCGCAATAAGGAATACTCTCTTGTAGCGTTTCTAGACATAAAAGGCGCCTTTAACAACGTCACCCCAACGGCGATTACTTGTGCTCTGACTGAACTGGGCATTGAGTGGCCCATAGTGGGACTCATACACACCATGCTAACCAGCAGGGTAGTGCACTTCACTATGGGACCGGCCCACTCGACCAGGAACGTCAGTAGAGGAACCCCACAAGGGGGCGTACTCTCACCTCTTCTATGGGTTTTAGTGGTCAACAAACTGCTTTCACTCCTAGAAGAGGCGGGCACAAAAGTGGTAGCCTACGCGGATGACGTGGTTATCCTACTGCAGGGTAAATTCCCGCAAACCCTTTGCAATCTAATGGAGACAGCCCTATCCACCCTCTCCCGGTGGACAGCTGGCTGTGGACTGTGAGTTAACCCGGAAAAAACCGAACTAGTTCTCTTTACAAGGAAGTACAAGGTACCAATTCTAGTTCCCCCAAAACTACACCAAACGCGCCTAACCTTTAGCAACCAAGCAAAGTACCTAGGTGTCATTCTTGACAAAAAGCTCCTCTGGACTGATAACATCCTAGATCGCACACGCAAAGCGGCCATAGCCCTCTTCGCTTGTAAAAAAGCCATGGGGAGGAAGTGGGGTTTCTCCCCCATGATAGTTCACTGGCTATATACTGCAATAGTCAGGCCCATTCTACTCTACGGAAACATCGTTTGGTGGCCTTCTCTAGATAAAAACTGTAACCTCCGGATCCTTCACAAGATCCAAAGAGGCGCAGAGCTCTGCATCAGTGGGGCGCTGCGCACTACCGCCACTGAGGCACTAAATACAATTCTCGATCTCCAACCCCTGGACCTACTTGCCAAAAGCTGGGCATCAGCCACAGCGCTGAGGCTCCGTGAAGCAGCGGCATGGACAACAGGCTCCACGGGTCACTCCAATATCCTATCAAAGCATTCACCCCTACCACGTTATACAGACTACGCCCCACCCATAGTCGACTTCAAAAGAAGATACAAAATTTATATACCCACCCGTTCAGACTGGGACAACCTCCCACATAAATTCGTAAACGCCGTCAACATATACACTGACGGTTCCAAGCTTAACTCCCAAACAGGTGGGGGAGTCTTTTCCCCCGAACTAGACTTAAAAGTCTCATTCCGCCTACCAGACCACTGTAGTGTTTTCCAAGCGGAAGTGATTGCAATTCAGGAAGCCACTACCACTAACTTCAGGAAATTCATTTTCTGATTTCTCTGATTTATTTTCCAATAAAAAAGTCTTTCTTTTTAAATTCAACTTTTCTAAAACTCTTTTGTAATTTAGGAAAAATCGTTTCTGCCATTTTTTTGGAGCATTTTTTTGCTTAAAATATCCACTATTGGCAATACAAAAATTTTTACGTAAAGACGTAAGAATTATTTGGTACTCGTTTTCTGACAAACGGCCTGACGTCCCTATTAGTCATAGCTCTAAAGCGGCTTCTATAGCCTTGGTCACGTTTACATTTTTATTTCTGAAAATAACAAGAAAATATTCATGTAATTTTTTTAATTTTTAGGGGAGAGGTCGGAAAATTAGGAGGTCTGTAAGTTGGGACACTTTGAGCTTGTATGTTGAGTCGCCTTTGAAATTGGGGAAAATGTGATCGTTCAAGGATCGTGTTGTTTCTTATTATTATCTGGACTAAGTACTTTAAAAATGGACTGGAAACAAGTTAAGTCGAACTAAACTTAATTTAACAAACATGAGTATATAGTTTATAAAAGTTTGGTGTACTTTTGGTATAAGTTTTAATTGCTTTTAAAATTCATTTCAACAAATGAGGTGTCATTCGACGCTTACTCCCAGTAAGAATAAAACTAGCTAAATAGCCGGGGGTTTTTAGCCCCACCGTATCCAGCAGCTCCAATTTTCTAAAATTTTACTTTTACACTTTCACCGCCTTTTCTCCCAAACAAATCTATATTTCGAAAGTCTTGGTATGCAATCTTTTTGGTTTTTACGATACCTTTCGATTGGTGTATCACTCGTTACGATCGTTATCAGGAGCGTTGGCCAAGGATTCGGAGGACCCGGACAAAGGTTTAAGGAAGGCGATGACCAATGTAAAAAGCAAATTAACGTAACACAAAATTAGGCTTACTAAAAATAATTGTCCTTTAACAGAAAATATTTAAAAGTATATACAAATTTATGTATTTTAAATTCTATAAGTGAAAACTTATGGAAAAAATCTGATTTTCACAAGTGATTTCACTTGGGACGTATCACTTGCAAGTGATTTCATAAGTGAAAACGCATGGAAAAAATCTCATTTTCACAAGTGATTTGACTTGGGACGTGTCACTTGCAAGTGATTTAATAAGTGAAAACTCATTGAAAAATTCTGATTTTCACAAGTGATTTCACTTGGGACGTGTCACTTGCAAGTGATTTAATAAGTGAAAACGCATGGAAAAAATCTCATTTTCACAAGTGATTTGACTTGGGACGTGTCACTTGCAAGAGATTTCATAAGTGAAAACTCATGGGAAAAATGTTATTTTCACAAGTGATTTCACTTGAGACGTGTCACCGGCACGTGACAGGCCATACGAAAAATGGGTATAAGGAACAAGTGAAATCCCGTGGGACTTCGAAAAATTTTCATTTGAATTTTCACTTGTGAAAATGCGGACATCCCATACAATTTTCTATATGGAGCGTCACTTGTTCTTCACTTGTGCAAGAGGACATGTCCCACGGGATTCACAAGGTGATTCACAAGTGAAACTTTTTTTTTGAACTGAAGGGCTGTAACTTTAGTTACCAACACCAATAACCAATCTTTCTATACCGTTCGTACTCGAGACATCCTCAACCGCCACCAACCAAAGATTATATTACTGTGGATTCCAGGTAACGACACATCAGACCTAGCAGCAAAAGAAGCTCACAACAAAAGAAGCCCACAGGTTATGGAATGCAACTATAACTTCACAGACACACAGTTATTCATTTAAAATACTTTCAAAAAACAAATGGAATCGATCTGATAAAACGCATCTGACCACTACAAATATGTCAACGAAAAGAAATAATCAATTAAAGAATACACCATCCCATCCGAAGACAACATCAACCGCAGAGATCTCACAAAATTCTTAAGACTACGTTTTGGACACTCAAGATACACCCATGAGCATGTTCTCAATAAACAACCCCCACCCCAGTGCGAGCACTGCGGTACGCGAAACAACGTGCGGCACTTTTTCCTCTCCATAAAGTCACCTGATGCCCTATCCCCAAAATCCACCAATATCGCCAGCGCCAATGATTTCATCAAGGCCATACGCTTATATAACAATATCTAAATTTTGTTAATAACTATATATAAATAAACTTTTGCAGAAAATATGTAAATAGCTTAAGGCCCAGTAGCTATAGCTAAATTAAGTGGTTGGTGGCAATTTGCAATTGTCCCAAAACCAGAATGTAAATAAATAAATAAAAATTATTTCCAAGCTTAGGAGGTTATATGTTATAAAACACCGAAGCTATAATTTGTAAATGGAATTGTTGCGCGTCCATGAGTCGGTCAGCTGGCCTCCGTGCCCCGAAATATAAATACACCACCATTAGGGGCGATTTGAGTAATGTTTTGCGGACGCGTCCGCTCCACCCGGGGTCCCAGTCATGAACGCCACTGCACTTGAAATAATACCCCCACTTGTCACATTGCCGCCACTTGAGAGCCAAATTGTTGTAGGGTGTCCGTGTGAGAAATTCAAAACTTTTAGGTTGAGCAATTTAATAAGGGCCGTTCCAGGAATTTCTTTTCCGAAAGGCAAATAGGGCTTCCCACCCGGCCATGCAATTGTTTAATCACACGCACCGAACTAAGCCCTGGGTCGGGGGGATGGCAACCCCGTCACCGGGACGGCTGTTGACCCACTGGAATCGATGGTGGTGATGCAATGTCATCTTGGTCCCGCCGGAGCAGAAGTGCAATGGTCGTGTTGACACGGCGCCTTTGACGGCTGGCAGACATGCTTTATGGCAGGTATGACACCATTCCGGAAAGCAGCCGAAGCGCACTCGGGTTTAATCGAATGGGGCGACTAATTGGGGTCGCCATGCGGGGGGTCGCGACCTCTAATTAGCTCACATGGCGGTACACAAAGTCAAATGTTAATTAATTAAGAGCGGATTTGTCGCCATATCCCCGGAATGTTAGTTGGGGGAGAATGGGATTTCAGCACCTGCCCGATGTCCTCGGCTATGCATACCACTTGGGGCTCGCCTCTTCCGTCCAATAAAAAAATGTTTTCTCAAAAATATCCAAGTCTTCTCAGCAGTATCTCCTCCGGGGCTTATTGCTGTAGCTCTGCGCCTGTTATGCAGCTCTGGTTAAACATTGATAAGCCGCCACTGGAGTTGCAGTCACGATCCGAAAAAACCTTATGTTGACATTAAGTTATTGTTGCCAAATATTGCACTTGAGTGTTTCCAGGCGCCAACATTGTTTACTCGGGGTGGACGATGTTTCCGCGCGTATGCCGGATAATGATAAGGATAACGAAGGTAGCGATGCCGGGGAGGGAGGAAGTTGAAGAGTGCTCCTCGCTGTACCAGCTATGCTCCGTGTGCTTCTGCGCGCTCCTTTTGTGTCGAGCGGATTTACTTTCAACCAGGATGGAGAAGTCACGAATCGAAACTCAAACAAAAGCCGGAGGAGACTTAGAAATGATGCAGCAGACTCTCTGTGGCACTGGGACATCAACATGTCGACACAGAAGGAAATCGATATGCACTTTGTGGAAGCTGGGATGTTGGGCGCGATGAAGCTGGGCCGCGGATGTGTTGTCTGTTAAGCGATTTTTAAATCGTTTGGCAACCGCGCTGCCAGCACTCACACTAATCGCATTAGCGAGCAGCAAAATAGTTTTAATACGAATAAATTACACATGATGTATCTATGTTTTAAGTTTTATTATAAATTTCAGCTTTTATTTTCTTTTCACTTTACTTCTCTGCACGAGCTTCTAATTCAAAGTAACGGGGATTCTGTTCGGCAGTATGGCAACTCCACAATAGCAAATAGGTAATTTTTATATTTTTCTTAAATCAATAAAATGTTAAATTCTACCAAACCACTGGCTCGATTTCGATGAATTATACATTAAAATAATAGGGAAATAAATACCAATTAGGGGGTGCATACATATCACAATGAAAATTTGAAACATAAAATATATATTTTTCAATACTTGGCGGCCAAAAGTGTTCGATTGGCTCAATTAAGTGTTGTAGGTCGTAGCTTGGCACTTGGCGATATATCGATAAATACCTTTTCGTGGTAAATGTCTTGGCTGAATTTGCTTTCTCGCTGGTCTGGACAGTGTGACCGCGTGGCAAAAGCCATAATTGAAAATACTTGAATTTCTCGAAAACTGTGGGTTTGAATTGCCTGTAATTAACTCAGAAATTAGCTATAATGATGCCCCTTCGAATGCGATACCGTGCAAGTTGGCACAATCTCTGTGAGAGTTGTATGAATTAATTAAAATTTGCATATATATTTTGATGGTTGATGTCACGGGTGCATACGATTTCTCGCTGGCCTGGACAGTGTGACCGCGTGGCAAAAGCCATAATTGAAAATACTTGAATTTCTCGAAAACTGTGGATTTGAATTGCCTGTAATTTATTCAGAAATTAGCTAAAATGATGCCCCTTCTAATGCGATACCGTGCAAGTTGGCACAACCTCTGTGAAAGTTGTATAAAGTTATAGAAAGTTAGCGTCGAATGATTGTCATGGCTAAGCTGTTTACATTGAGGTTCATGTCTTAGTATCTAAAGGTTCAGTTTCTGGATTAAACGGTCTTTTATTAACCTTTTTAGCACCCCCAACTGTAAAGCAGTTTTCTCAAAATCTGTGGGTTTGATTTTGATAACATTTTCACAGAACACTTCTTAGATTATCCCCTATCTACCCATATACCGTGCATGTTGGCACAACTTCTAGGAGTGGAGCCGTAGGTAATTTCATTTTTGCCCCCTTTTTTGTATGGGGAAAATCCGAGGTTGCGTCACTGTTAGGCTGTTTTCTCGAAAACTGTGGGTTTGATTTTAATGAAACTTTCAGAAAAGGAGCTTGAATTAACTCCCAATAGCTTGGCTTATCGTGCATATTGGCACAACCTCTGTGAGGGGAGCAGTTAAGAAAATTGTGGGGACACGATTTTTCAAATGCATTTTTGAAACATTAATAGACCTCGGATGTGTCTCAAACCTACCTAGATCGATAGATCTTTTCTTTCTTAACAATCTAGCATTTTAGATTTTTCGATTTGGTCCCCAAAAAGCGAGAAAATTTAAAAATAAAAAGAGCCCCCATGTTCCAAATTCCACCGTTCCACTTTCGTTGCTAACAGGCCGACGCTAATTTGACGGACATTGCTAACAGGCCGACGCTAATTTGAAGGACATAAATATTTATTTGTATTTACGCACTTACGTTTCCGTCACTTACGTTGCTGATAGCGATAACAGCGATAAGTCAGTTGAAAAATATCACGATATAAATATTTATTTTTATACGAAAAGTATCGATTTTGATACATTTCTCCCATCCCTAGCGTCGGCTTTTGAATATAATATAAACGACGCGCCGAAAGTAAATGTTATTTGTACCCCGTGCCCCGTGTATTTTTTTTCGCGTCTAGTAGTCCTTGTGCCCGTCGAACGGAAGTGTCAAACTCACCAGTGCTAGTCGCCCCAGTTGTGCAGTCAGTAGGAGCACAGGCTTCCACATTTCCACACAGGACAGACGTGTTTTCTGCTCTCGCTGCCCGGCAAACACAAACATTTATTGAATATTTTCTACACTTTTTGTTCGGTCGTGTTTTTTTTATTTTGCTAAAGTCACGTTGTGCCATAGGTATTGTTTTCGGTTGGGTTTTCGGGGAACAGTGCCGTTGTTCGTCGGGGGTCTAGTGACCTTGCGCGACCCGCACCATGGACCTGCGCAGCTGGCGTAAGGTCCTTATCCAGTGGGTAAGTAGTAGAGATCCTGGGATCTTCGCAGGTCTTCCCGATGCCATCCACTTACGCGATTTCCCGACACAGGTCATCGAGTGTCGCTTCACCGAACACAACTTCATCACGCTGGAGCAGTCGGACATCGATGCCTTCTTCTCGATCTACGTGCAAAAGGCCCAGGTGGCGCCGGTGGAGGAGGAGAACGCGCTGCCGACCCAGCCCGGGGAGCACCGCTCGCCTTTGCAGAACTTCCTCCGAGGTGAGTTCGGGTATTTTGCATTTCCAGCCCGAAATAATTTTGCATGTCATGTCTCCTGAAAAACAGGGTTGTCATCTTTCATCTATTTTACTACTATACTATACTATTTTTTCAATACTATACTATACTATAGGGGATACTATTTTTTCAAAGTCATGGTTGCCCAAATGTCATGAGTCTACATTCCAAGACACCTTTGATATAGGAACTTTCATATAGAAAAAACATAGGCACCTACCAGAGTCGATTGTTAAAGAACTGATTATATGAGAATTTCACTTTGTTGTAAACAGAACAAGTGGAAATAATGGTATTCAAGGACTAATGGTCATTGTATATTATTTCAGTACTGTCAGGGTGTATTACCTCATATCTAGATAAGAAAAAAATGTTTTGGATATAGGAACATTCATGGGGAAAAGGAAGGACTTTGAATAGACCCTAACCGACTTGATATTTAACTTATAGAACTGATTATATGAGCAATTTTTTTTAATTTCAATAAAACTAGTTGAAATATAAGTATTGTTCAAGGGCAAATGTTTATTTTATTCCTATTTAGTCAAATATTGAATTGTGATTATAAATACAAGGGAATATAAATTCTTTTTAGATATGTACATATCAAATTCCCCTTTTTAATTTAGTTATTTTCTTATTTTGGGATTTTCAAAGGATTTTCTTTCTTCCATTTTACTTCACTTTATTGTCAATAAACTAGTTGAAATAGTAGGATTATTCAAGGATTAATGGCCATTTTATACAATTTTAGTGAAACCTTAGATTACTATACGACATGCAAGGGTATGTACACTTCTCAAGTCCTCTTTTAAGCTAGTTCCCTTGGCGCCTCGAAAAGGTTTTGGGATTTTCCAAGGATTTTCCTCCCCTAACTTGTTGCTTAAAACTAGCCAAATAATGAGACCCATTTTTATTCCAACGCAGATCATTATCCAGAGTTCAGTGCCCACATAGATGGCCGTGGACAACTTGTGACCGCGGACTACGTGTACGTCTAAACACTGCTCCTGCATTACTCGTGCGTGAAGCAGCCCAGCGTGTTCATCCACAGCATCTGCAAGAAGCTGCCTGACCTAGTGCAGACTTGCATCGCAAACTTCTTCGGCCAGACATTGGAGCAACAGCTGACGCGCCAATTTCTCCGCCAGTCTATGAACAATGTGGCTGTGGTTTACCGCCAGGGCGTCCAGATCAGCCCCAGTCGTCCGAGCTGCAGCACCATGAGTCTCGAGCTAACCATTGACACCACACCGGGCACATCCTCGTCCACATCCGCATCGCCTCAGCCGCCGAGCTGATCATCGCGATCGCCAGCGCCTCCAAATGTCCGCCAACGAAATGCTAGCTGCGCACCCGGGAGCTGCACGGTGTTCGCGCCCAGCTGGAGGTGGTGTCCTACGAGAAGACCATGCTCGAGGAGCAGCAAACGAAGAAGGAGGACCTGATCATAGAAATGCTGGACAACACTGATGGGGCCAGAGGCTCGATGCTGTGCGAAGCAAGCCACACTTTTGCTTATCTCCAGCAAGATAGCGTTCTGCTTCTGCAGCTCTTCCCTCAGCTCGGCGTTCTCGTGCTCCTTCTCGCGCAGCTGCTTGTCGACCACAGAGCTGTCCAGATTCTCGGGCGTGGTGTTCGGGGACAGGGGACAGTTGAGCAAATCCGAGGACGCATTTAGAACCTCACGTCGGTTGTGTAACTCCTCGCGCGCTTCCTGTAGAAAACGATCCAGCTCCTGCTTGTCGCGCTTCAGGGAGCTGATTGTATCTTCTCTGGAAGATACAATCAGGCTGGATTCCTCCAGGCGCTGTTCCAGCTCCCGGATTCTGTCCACGCACGCGAGTAGTTTGTTCCCGGACGTTTTAAGCTATTCAAGAAGAAAAACAAAAAAAATATAAATATATATTTATGGAATTTTGGGTAGGTATTATGTAGGTACTTTGAATTTAGATTTCCTAAACGGCGCCCTTTTTCGCCAATATTAATTTTAGAATTATGTACCTAGTAGCTTAACATGATTAATAACCATTAAATATGAATTCAAAAATATTAATTTAACAAATAAAATTCCCTCTCAATACCCAAAGTGTGTACAGTTCCGACCCAAAGGTGACTAGTTTTTCGCTGATATTCACACAAAATTCAGCGCTTCTAAATGTCCGCTCCGCTCACACCCAGAACCGAGCTGCTGGAGCAGCGCACCCGGGAGCTGCGCGGTGTTCGCGCCCAGCTGGAGGTGGTGTCCTACGAGAAGACCATGCTCGAAGGGCAGCAAGCGGACGAGGATCTGATTAAAACGCTAAACAAAGGTAAGAATGCCTCATAGATCTTGTGGCTTACATCCCTCTGATAGTAGTTAAATATGATAGTAATTTATCGTTTTTTCCCATTACAGAGAACATGATGGCCAAGAGTCAACTGGCCAAGCTCAAGAACGCCGTCCAGAATGGTGAGAATGCAGACAACGTGCTAAATGAGTTCGATCATGTAGGTAGTAGACCACCAGATGGTCACAGGTACTTGGTGCCATAAACCAATAATAAAACTTTCCTCATTTCAGTTGAAGCGAAGCCTGATGAAGGAAAGCAGCCAAAAGGAGGCCATTATAGCCGAGACTAACGATAAGCTACAGGATTTGCGCGCCGAAAAATCCGAGCTTGTCGAGCAGGTATGCTACCTCTCTGATTTTATGGGGGCATTACACAAAAGAACTAAATCCGGCGAATTTTGTGTGAATATCAGCGAAAAACTAGTCACCTTTGGGTCGGAACTGTACACACTTTTGGTATTGAGAGGGAATTTTATTTGTTAAATTAATATTTTTGAATTCATATTTAATGGTTGTTAATTATTTAATTAAATTAAAGCTACTAGGTACATAATTCTAAAATTAATATTGGCGAAAAAGGGCGCTGTTTAGGAAATATAAATTCAAAGTACCTACATAATACCTACCCAAAATTCCATAAATATATATTTATATTTTTTTGTTTTTCTTCTTGAATAGCTGGAACAGCGCCTGGAGGAATCCAGCCTGAAGCGCGACAAGCAGGAGCTGGATCGTTGTCTACAGGAAGCGCGCGAGGAGTTACACAACCGACGTGAGGTTCTAAATGCGTCCTCGGATTTGCTCAACTGTTCCCTGTCCCCGAACACCACGCCCGAGAATCTGCACAGCTCTGTGGTCGACAAGCAGCTGCGCGAGAAGGAGCACGAGAACGCCGAGCTGAGGAAAGAGCTGCAGAAGCAGAACGCTATCTTGCTGGAGCTAAGCGAGAGTGTGGCTTGCTTCGTCGAGAAGCACAGCATCGAGCCTGACCCTCTGGCCCCATCAATGTTGTCCAGCATTTCTATGATCAGGTCCTCCTTCTCCGTTTGCTGCTCCTCGAGCATGGTCTTCTCGTAGGACACCACCTCCAGCTGGGCCCGAACACCGTGCAGCTCCCGGGTGCGCTGCTAGCATTTCGTTGGCGGACATTTGGAGGCGCTGGATGACGGATCTGTGGCGTGCTGCTCGGCGGCTGAGGCGGGACTCATGGTGCTGCAGCTCGGACGACTGGGGCTGATCTGGACGCCCTGGCGGTAAATTACAGCCACATTGTTCATAGACTGGCGGAGAAATTGGCGCGTCAGCTGTTGCTCCAACGTCTGGCCGAAGAAGTTTGCGATGCAGGTCTGCACTAGCTCCGGCAGCTTCTTGCAGATGCTGTGGATAAACACGCTGGGCTGCTTCACGCATGAGTAATGCAGGAGCAGTGTGTAGACATACACGTAGTCCGCGGTCACAAGTTGGCCACGGCCATCTATGTGGGCACTGAACTCTGGATAATGATCTCGGAGGAAGTTCTGCAGGGGGGGGGCGGTGCTCCCCAGGCTGGGCCGGCAGCGCGTTCTCCTCCTCTACCGGCGCCACCTGGGCCTTTTGCACGTAGATCGAGAAGAAGGCATCGATGTCCGACTGCTCCAGTGTGATGAAGTTGTGTTCGGTGAAGCGACACTCGATGACCTACTGGATAAGGACCTTACGCCAGCTGCGCAGGTCCGCGCAAGGTCACTAGACCCCCAAGACGAACAACGGCACTGTTCCCCGAAAACCGAAACGAAAACAATACCGATGGCACAACGTGACTTTAGCAAAATAAAAAAAACCACCGAACAAAAAGTGTAGAAAATATTCACTAAATGTTTGTTTGCCGGGCAGAGAGAGCAGCAAACAGGCCTGTCGTGTGTGGAAATGTGGAAACTTGTGGTCCTACTGACTGCACAACTGGGGCGACTAGCACTGGTGAGTTTGACACTTCCGTTCGACGGGCACAAGGACTACTAGACGCGAAAAAAAAAACACGGGGCACGGGGAACAAATAAAAATTACTTTCGGCGCGTCGTTTATTTTATATTCAAAAAACAGCAACAAACGGAAAACACAAGCGAGCGGCCACAGCAAGCAAACACAACAGACGCAAAACAACATTGAAAGTTGTAAAGAAGTCTCGTAGGCTGGGATATACTCAGTCCCGCCAGGGTCTCTTTACCGAAAATATTTGTAAAGATATGGGACAAAAAGGTCTAATACGAAAATCGGTTGGCTGGCGTGAGATGTAGAGTGCCAGCCACCGGGGTACGGAGTGAGAGAAACAGTTTATTCGGTGTCTGTAGCAGAGTGAAAAGCGTCAGCGGTAACGCGCATTTGGGCCTGGCTCATAGCATTCGCTACGAGAAGGCCGAGAGAGAGGGGATCGATTATGGGGACAACTTTTCCCTAGGGCAGAATTTATGGCCTAAAATCTAGGCATTTGTCTGGAAATATTCATATTTATGTGTGGCCAGCTTGATTGGATTTTTTTTCCCTACGAGTTGCATTAAAATCAGGCGAGAAATACTTTTATTGGGGTATTTTTATTGATTCATTTGTAACTCGAGTTTCTACTTTATTTTGTTTTCCCAGTGTAGTCGGGCGCGAGTTGGCTCAATACAGCCGGCAGTGATAGAAGAAGAAGAATAAATTTTCCTTTTAAAAAAATATTTCCCGAAGTTCCTTTGGAAAGAGGGTGTGGCAGTGCGTAGTATTTTTAACATCTGAGAAATATTTTTATTTAATTAATGAGCAACAGGTTTCCTAAAGTTGGGTCCACCCCTTTCTCTCGGTGTAGTCAGCTCGGAAATCAAATCAGAAATCAAAGTAGTCAAAGGGAAAAAGAACAACATGGCAACAACATGTGTTCAGATATGTAAGAAAATATTCTTTGTTTAAATTCTTGGTTCATGTTTTTTTTTTCTCAGTGCTCGCAATTAACGGGTTAGGTTAGGTCATGCTTTATAAATTCTAGCCTACTCTGGGCGAAACCGCATCGAGGCCTTCGAGAAATTTCTCATTGCACGGGACTCTCACGCTCTCACGCACACACACACGCGTGACTCCGGGTGCTCCGCCGCTGGTCCTGGGCAGGCACACTCTCCTCGAGGTCGTCTAGGTAAACTCCTTCCTGGGTCACTTGGCATCAGCCCGAAGGCAAAAGACTCCTGTTGTCCACATAAATATGCTCTGCTCGCACTTCTGATCCCGTGCGCCGCCTTTGCAAGAGTCCCCTGCTTCTCGCACTTCTGGTCCGGTGCGCCGCGTTTTCCAAAAGTCCAAAAGTGAACTGCTCGCACTTCTGGTCCGGTGCGCCGCGTTTTCCAAAAGAGAGACCTGTTTCTGATCCCGTGCACCGCCTTTGCAAAAATGACTCCTCGCACTTCTGATCCCGTGCACCGCCTTTTCCAAAAGAGAGCTCCTGTTTCTGATCTCGTGCACCGCCTTTGCAAAAATGACTCCTAGCACTTCTGATCCCGTGCACCGCCTTTTCCAAAAGAGAGCTAGTCAAGCTTTGCCGCCGCGTTTTGTTCAAGTTTTCGGCTGCTCTGGGTTTTTTCCACTTGTCGAAGTTTCGGTACTCCTTTTCTCTCGCTCTTCCCTTGGCGCGTGCCAATTTTCGGGGGTTGTTTTCCTCCTCGATCGCATGTCCTCTCTCGCTTGCTCCTGTGCGGCGCTGCACTTATCGTGGTGAATATTTCGTTGCTCTCCTGGTGTGTGTGTGTGTGTGTGGCTACTGCTGATGTGAGAACGGAGGGGGAAAAGGTAAACAGAACCTATCGCTTAGGCTGAGCTAAAATAATTATTGTGTATCAATATAACTACAAATCTTATGATTATTGGCTAAGCTTATATATTAAATGCACTGTACAATGTTTTTTTTTACAAAGTTATTCGCGAGGGTTTTGTTTGCTGTTGGCGCTGGCGATGTTGTAGCTGCTAGCTGGCGTTGTTGTTGGCGCTGGCGGCCGATGCTGTTTGCGCTGGCGGCCGATGCTGTTGGCGCTGGCGATGTTGGTTGCGCTATTTGTGAGGGGTCAAACGACTCCTCACATTCCCCTCCTACTTCGGGGGGCGTTGAGAAATGTGGGTGACGGGTTGTCCGACGCCATGTCTGTAGGGGAGAACAAAAGGGTATTAGTGCTTTGTTTTAACGATTACTAACTGGGTTTTTACTTTACTTTGTACGGGCCCTCGTACTTGGGTGCTAGCTTAGCGGCAAAGTTATCCGCTGCCCTGGACAAATGATGCTGTTTTACGAAGACCAGCGATCCTATGGTCGGTCTCCACGCACGTCGCCTGAGATCGTAATGCTTCCGCTGCTCCAACGAAGCTCTCTGAGTGTTCTCCTGTACTACCTTGAAAATGTCCCGTAGGAATTCCGCTTTCGCTTCGGATGAACGTGGCGCTTGGCTTGGTCCTGGAGTCACTTCATCATACAAGGCTCCTGGGAGTCGTGGCTCTCTGCCTTGGACGATGAACGCTGGACTGAATCCGGTTGATTCTGAGATGCTGCTATTAATTGCCAGATTCAGTTCGGGCAGAAGTTCGTCCCACGTCGTCTGCTTGTCCTCGATATACTGGGCGACCATCGTTTTAATGGTGCGATTGGCCCTATCTGTCGGGTTCTGCTGCGGAGTATAAGGTGCTGTATGTTGGATCTCCATTCCCGCCTGCTTGCAGAAGGCTTTGAATGAACGACTCGTAAACTGTGTCCCATTATCGCAGACAAATGTTCGGGGAATACCAAAGTGATTCAAAATCCTCTCCCGAAAGGATTTTTCGAGATGCGCCGAAGTAGCTTTTCTCAAGGGGACCAACTCAACCCATTTCGAAAAGGCGTCGAAGAATACGAGCAGCATCGTATTCCCACTCTTGGATCGCGGAAGGGGCCAATAAAATCGGCGCAGACAGTATCGAACGGCTCGTTAATCTGTCTGTTGAACATTTTTCCCGCCAGTTTGGTTTGGCTGACTTTGAACCGTTGGCAAGTGTCACACTTGCGGACATACCTGGCAATATCGCGGAAAAGACCTGGCCAGTAATATCTCTGGGCGATGCGGGTGGTTGTCTTCCTGATTCCGAGATGTCCTGCCGTCGGCTGGTCATGGCATTCCGACAGTACTCGCTGTCGGTGTTCCTTGGCTACGCACAGTTTCCAGGGCACGGAGTCTTCGTCGTCAGGTCGGGATCCGATATGCCGATAGAGCTGTTGGTTCTCGTACGCGTAGTCCGGGTAATCTTCAGGCCTGTCCTGAACAAGTTTCAGCATCCGCTGGTACCATGTGCATCCCGGCTTATCCTCCTGGATCATCTGAAGTACTTCCAAAGGCTGTCGAGAAAGTGCATCTGCAACAATGTTCTGGCTCCCGCGTCGATAGGTGACGTCAAACTGGTACTGCTGCAGTTCAAACGCCCAGCGCGCTATGCGGCCGGTGGGATTATCAATCGAGTTGAGCCACTTCAAGGCGATGTGGTCCGTTATCACCTCAAATCGATAACCTTCCAAGTAGCATCTGAGTTTCCTGATGGCCCATATGATAGCCAGACACTCCTTTTCTGTGGCGGAGTAGTTCTCCTCGGCGGCGATGAGGCGTCTGCTGGCGAATGCGTTCTCGTTGACTCGTTCTTCTCCCTGGATTTTCTGCGTTAAAACTGCTCCTAGGCCGATGTCGCTGGCGTCTGTTTGCAACACGAACATCTCGTTGAAGTCGGAGCAGGCGAGAACCGGCGCCTCCGTGAGTTTTCTTTTGAGTTCCTCGAACGCATCTTGCTGCTCCTGCTCCCATTGCCATTTCTTTCCTTTCTTGAGTAGCAAAGACATGGGCTGCACTACGCTGGCAAAGTTGGGTACAAATCTCCTGTACCATGACGCAATCCCTAGACATCTCCTCAACTCCTTGCATGTGGTGGGCGGACTCAGTCGCCGTACTGCCGAAATCTTGTCGGGATCCGTGTGAATTCCCTCCTCACTGATGACGTGTCCCAAGTACACCAGGCTGCGCTTAAAGAAACTGCATTTCTTCGCGTTGAGACGAAGGTTCGCCTTTCGTAGCCGTCGAAATACTTCTTGTAGATGCTGCACATGCTCCTCCAGAGTGCGGCCGATGATGATGATGTCATCCAAATACGCAAACGCGTTGGGCTCCATGTCCGGTCCTATGACGCTGTCGAGCGCCCGCTGGAATGTGGCTGGTGCTGAGTGGAGGCCAAACGGCATCACTTTCCAGTGGTACAAGCCCCTCCCGGGGACTGTAAATGCTGTGCACTCGCGGCTGGACTCGGCTACAGGGATTTGCCAATATCCGCTCTTCAAATCGAGCGTCGATATGTACTTGGCATGGCGCAGACGGTCCCAGATGTGTGTTATCCTTGGCAGCGGGTATGCATCTGGAATAGAATGGGCATTTAGTTGTCGAAAATCTACACATAGTCGCATCTCTCCAGATTTCTTGCCCACGAGTACAATAGGGGCGCTGTGGGGGCTCCGAGAAGGCTCTATACAGTCGTTGCGTAGCAGTTCGTCGATCTGCTCATCGATAATCCTCTGCATCGCGGGATTCTTAGGAAAATACCTCTGTTTGATGGGCTTATCATCTCGCATCGTGATCGTATGCTCAGCGATATTTGACACTCCCGTCAATCCTTCGAATTTGGCCAATTCCTCCTGTAGGAATTTGTTTACCCAGGGTTCTAATTCTTCTTGCTCGGCGTTTGCGGTGATTGCGGCTAGTGCTCCTCCAGTGTCAGGCGTGTATCCTGGTCTGACTGGGGAAGGCGCTCGCCCTTCTTCTACTGGTTCCGCTGAAACAGTAGCATGATTCCGTCGAAATGGATTATTTCGCACGGCGTTGTCGTCTCGAGACCCTAAAATACTGCTGGTCGGGGTGGTTTGCACCTCGTTATCTGGATCGTTGTTTGCTGGAGTGAACGCATTTGTCAAGAGAGGAGGCATAGCTAAGTCGTTAGTGGGGCTGCTTATTAGGAGAGGGTACAGCTGCAGCGAAGCGCGGCCGCATTGGAGAGTGGCAGACATGCCCATGCCCAATAGTACGTCTTCCATGAACGAAGGGAAAACTACCAGAGACTTGGTTATCTCCTTGCGTGAGCCTTCCGCCAGGCTGACATGAGTGAGTACCGACAGTACATTATGTGGCGTCCCTACACGTTGAACAACTCGTTCGCTCACGAAGCTTCTGCTAGCTCCGGTGTCTATGGTAGCGTTAAACTCCTGACCCTCGATTTGCACCTGCGCGATAATTCTGCTCGACTGAACTTGTAAGATTTCTCCTAATTCCGGGGAAGACTCCTCTCGTTTCCCGGCTGGGTACGACGGCAACAGTCGAGAGTGCGTACTCCTCTGCGACCACAATCCCAACAAAAGAGGACTATGGGATTGCGACATGTAGCTAAACGGTGACCCTCCTGGGCACAATTCCTGCAAGCAAGACTGAAGTTCGGCACCATTGACCTGTTCCCCACTCGAGGAACTGATTGTAAAACTGTGGCTGGGGTGGGTGGTCGTCTGGCCGGTCGTGTGAAATTCTGTTGACCTATGCATACGCTGGGATCTCGTACTCGTTCCTTCTAGGCGCTGGTTGTGGTTCGGCCAACATTCTGGCATGGCTTCCTGTGCTCCGATCGCGGGTGACCTCGTAATTTACCGCTAAAGTGGTAAGTTGCTCCAAAGTGGTGAAGTCGTGCCTCCTTGCGTACATGTGGTACTCCGGTTGGAGATTTTCATAGATCCGGTCCAACTTCTGCTCCGCATTATACCCCGCTCTGTGCATCATGAGTCTGATGTTGACTAGGTATTGTTTGAAAGTCTCTCCCCGTCGCTGATCTCTGGTGCGGATCTCATCCTCGAGTCGCTGAAAGTACCTGGGTGGCAGAAAGAAGTCAAGAAACGCCTTCTTGAAGTTCGTCCAAGATTTTCCTAGCAGCTGGCTTGTCCGAAACCAGTGCTCAGCTGTATCCGTCAAAAGACCAGGGATGGCCTGCGGCATCTTCTCCACGTCAACTTCGTGTGCGGTGGCTCGTTCCTCGAGGTGTTGGATGAAGGTTATGGGGTCCGTGGTCCCGTCAAAAGTGATTCCCCAATTCTTCAGCTTTTCCGCTAGCGTGGCTGCGGACATCTCTGATTTCCTGGGAAAAATATCCCGCTTGACCGGATGGATCTCCGTGTCTCCGACTACATCGGCGGCACCTCGGCCTTCCAGTGCTGGCACCTGAAGCTGTGTTGGACCCGGTGGGTGTGTGTCGGTGAACGCTGCTTCCTATCCGTTAGGGCGGCTGTAATTTCCGCTTCGCAATCCTGTAGCCGCTCGGCTATCTCCAGCACGTGGTCGTCCCGATTATTAAAAGCAGACAGCCGGCTCCTCATTTCCTCAACTGTTCCGGTTGCTTCCAAGAAAAACTCCTTCAGAATCGCCTCCAATTCCCGCTTCCGGAGATACGAAATCCAACGCGCCCCCATATTGCTGTGAAATAATAGTTAACTGGCAAACGACAGGAAAAGTTTCGATAGGACGAGAGAAATTCTTGGACGAGGGTCAAACGATGTTCGAACTGGTTAAAATCTTCATTGAAAATTTTATTTTATTTGTCACCAAGAATTCACTGAATTCCCACGTGCAACGATGGTGACCACAATCCGATGTCAAACGACGATTTAATTCCTAAATTTTCTCGACGGTGATTAAATTTTGTTCGACGACGATGTAGTTTTAAATTTTTCCACGACGATGTTTTTGAGAGCTGCCGATGCACGTGTTGACTCGGCGATGGTTATATGAGAAGCCCCCAACGATGTGATCCCGTTGCCTGTACTTGATCGACTCCTGCTCGTGTGAGAGGGACGACGATGAGAGTGAAAACGAAAAAAACAAAATGGCTGCGCTGTAGGGAGTATACGTTAGCTTTTCCCTACCTCGTTCTTTCGAAACTCTCGTGACCTGAGTTGGCTAGCCTAGAGGGCTCTCGCTCTCTTTCTCTTTCCGATTATCTGCCTGTATGTGTTTCGTCCTCACTTGATTTGCTGGCCACGTGAGCTTGGAACAAAGAATCTCTGATTTTAGGTTATGTACTTTGCTCTGCTTAGAAATACATGTATGTGTGTCTGCGTGCGTTAGAAATTTCTCGCTGTGTGTGGGTATACTTTTGTATAAGTTCTCCCGAATGCCATGTGCTCTGCTTAAATTCTAAGTTTTTTTTTCTGAGGTTATGTTCGATGCGTGGGTATATTTTTGAATATATATATATTTTCCTGTTTCCTGCCCTAGAAATTTTTGTGACCCTCGATATATGACTCTCCTTACGTTCCGACTTAAAAATTTCGCTTCTAAGTGACTGAACCGAAAATTTTCAAACTTTGTACACAGATGGGTATTTAGGCCATATTTAGGTCGTCTAAAATTTTCGTAAACCCCATGTCCCTGTTCGGGCTCCATTCTGTAAAGAAGTCTCGTAGGCTGGTATATACTCAGTCCCGCCAGGGTCTCTTTTTCGAAAATATTTGTAAAGATATGGGACAAAAAGGTCTAAGACGAAAATCGGTTGGCTGGCGTGAGATGTAGAGTGCCAGCCACCGGGGTACGGAGTGAGAGAAACAGTTTATTCGGTGTCTGTAGCAGAGTGAAAAGCGTCAGCGGTAACGCGCATTTGGGCCTGGCTCATAGCATTCGCTACGAGAAGGCCGAGATAGAGGGGATCGATTATGGGGACAACTTTTCCCTAGGGCAGAATTTATGGCCTAAAATCTAGGCATTTGTCTGGAAATATTCATATTTATGCGTGGCCAGCTTGATTGGATTTTTTTCCCTACGAGTTGCATTAAAATCAGGCGAGAAATACATTTATTGGGGTATTTTTATTGATTCATTTGTAACTCGAGTTTCTACTTTATTTTGTTTTCCCAGTGTAGTCGGGCGCGAGTTGGCTCAATACAGCCGGCAGTGATAAAAGAAGAAGAATAAATTTTCCTTTTAAAAAAATATTTCCCGAAGTTCCTTTGGAAAGAGGGTGTGGCAGTGCGTAGTATTTTTAATATCTGAGAAATATTTTTATTTAATTAATGAGCAACGGGTTTCCTAAAGTTGGGTCCACCCCTTTCTCTCGGTGTAGTCAGCTCGGAAATCAAATCAGAAATCAAAGTAGTCAAAGGGAAAAAGAACAACATGGCAACAACATGTGTTCAGATATGTAAGAAAATATTCTTTATTTAAATTCTTAGGTTAGGTTAGGTCATGGTTTATAAATTCTAGCCTACTCTGGGCGAAACCGCATCGAGGCCTTCGAGAAATTTCTCATTGCACGGGACTCTCGCTGGCCAAAACGCGGTTCACTCCACTCACTCACCCGTCTCGCTCTCACGCACACACACACGCGTGACTCCGGGTGCTCCGCCGCTGGTCCTGGGCCGGCACACTCTCCTCGAAGTCGTCTAGGTAAACGCCTTCCTGGGTCACTTGGCATCAGCCCGAAGGCAAAAGACTCCTGTTGTCCACATAAATTTGCTCTGATCGCACTTCTGATCCCGTGCGCCGCCTTTGCAAGAGTCCCCTGCTTCTCGCACTTCTGGTCCGGTGCGCCGCGTTTTCCAAAAGTCACCTGCTCGCACTTCTGGTCCGGTGCGCTGCGTTTTCCAAAAGTGAACTGCTCGCACTTCTGGTCCGGTGCGCCGCGTTTTCCAAAAGAGAGACCTGTTTCTGATCCCGTGCACCGACTTTGCAAAAATGACTCCTCGCACTTCTGATCCCGTGCACCTCCTTTTCCAAAAGAGAGCTCCTGTTTCTGATCACGTGCACCGCCTTTGCAAAAATGACTCCTCGCACTTCTGATCCCGTGCACCGCCTTTTCCAAAAGAGAGCTAGTTAAGCTTTGCCGCCGCGTTTTGTTCAAGTTTTCGGCTGCTCTGGGTTTTTTCCACTTGTCAAAGTTTCGGTACTCCTTTTCTCGCTCTTCCCTTGGCGCGTGCCAATTTTCGGGGGTTGTTTTCCTCCTCGATCGCATGTCCTCTCTCGCTTGCTCCTGTGCGGCGCTGCACTTATCGTGGTGAATATTTCGTTGCTCTCCTGGTGTGTGTGTGTGTGTGTGGCTACTGCTGATGTGAGAACGGAGGGGGAAAAGGTAAACAGAACCTATCGCTTAGGCTGAGCTAAAATAATTATTGTGTATCAATATAACTACAAATCTTATGATTATTGGCTAAGCTTATATATTAAATGCACTGTACAATGTTTTTTTTTACAAAGTTATTCGCGAGGGTTTTGTTTGCTGTTGGCGCTGGCGATGTTGTAGCTGCTAGCTGGCGTTGTTGTTGGCGCTGGCGGCCGATGCTGTTGGCGCTGGCGATGTTGTAGCTGCTAGCTGGCGATGTTGTTGGCGCTGGCGGCCGATGCTGTTGGCGCTGGCGATGTTGGTGGCGCTATTTGTGAGGGGTCAAATGACTCCTCACATTCCCCTCCTACTTCGGGGGGCGTTGAGAAATGTGGGTGGCCGTGGCTTGCGTGTTGTCATGCGCCACAGGTGTGACGGGTTGTCCGACGCCATGTCTGTAGGGGAGAACAAAAGGGTATTAGTGCTTTGTTTTAACGATTACTAACTGGGTTTTTACTTTACTTTGTACGGGCCCTCGTACTTGGGTGCTAGCTTAGCGGCAAAGTTATCCGCTGCCCTGGACAAATGATGCTGTTTTACGAAGACCAGCGATCCTATGGTCGGTCTCCACGCACGTCGCCTGAGATCGTAATGCTTCCGCTGCTCCAACGAAGCTCTCTGAGTGTTCTCCTGTACTACCTTGAAAATGTCCCGTAGCAATTCCGCTTTCGCTTCGGGTGAACGTGGCGCTTGGCTTGGTCCTGGAGTCACTTCATCATACAAGGCTCCTGGGAGTCGTGGCTTTCTGCCTTGGACTGAATCCGGTTGATTCTGAGATGCTGCTATTAATTGCCAGATTCAGTTCGGGCAGAAGTTCGTCCCACGTCGTCTGCTTGTCCTCGATATACTGGGCGACCATCGTTTTAATGGTGCGATTGGCCCTATCTGTCGGGTTCTGCTGCGGAGTATAAGGTGCTGTATGTTGGATCTCCATTCCCGCCTGCTTGCAGAAGGCTTTGAATGAACGACTCGTAAACTGTGTCCCATTATCGCAGACAAATGTTCGGGAAATACCAAAGTGATTCAAAATCCTCTCCCAAAAGGATTTTTCGAGATGCGCCGAAGTAGCTTTTCTCAAGGGGACCAACTCAACCCATTTCGCAAAGGCGTCGAAGAATACGAGCAGCATCGTATTCCCACTCTTGGATCGCGGAAGGGGCCAATAAAATCGGCGCAGACAGTATCGAACGGCTCGTTAATCTGTCTGGTGAACATTTTACCCGCCGGTTTGGTTTGGCTGACTTTGAACCGTTGGCAAGTGTCACACTTGCGGACATACCTGGCAATATCGCGGAAAAGACCTGGCCAGTAATATCTCTGGGCGATGCGGGTGGTTGTCTTCCTGGTTCCGAGATGTCCTGCCGTCGGCTGGTCATTGCATTCCGACAGTACTCGCTGTCGGTGTTCCTTGGCTACGCACAGTTTCCAGGGCACGGAGTCTTCGTCGTCAGGTCGGGATCCGATATGCCGATAGAGCTGTTGGTTCTCGTACGCGTAGTCCGGGTAATCTTCAGGCCTGTCCTGAACAAGTTTCAGCATCCGCTGGTACCATGTGCATCCCGGCTTATCCTCCTGGATCATCTGAAGTACTTCCAAAGGCTGTCGAGAAAGTGCATCTGCAACAATGTTCTGGCTCCCGCGTCGATAGGTGACGTCAAACTGGTACTGCTGCAGTTCAAACGCCCAGCGCGCTATGCGGCCGGTGGGATTATCAATCGAGTTGAGCCACTTCAAGGCGAGGTGGTCCGTTATCACCTCAAATCGATAACCTTCCAAGTAGCATCTGAGTTTCCTGATGGCCCATATGATAGCCAGACACTCCTTTTCTGTGGCGGAGTAGTTCTCCTCGGCGGCGATGAGGCGTCTGCTGGCGAATGCGTTCTCGTTGACTCGTTCTTCTCCCTGGATTTTCTGCGTTAAAACTGCTCCTAGGCCGATGTCGCTGGCGTCTGTTTGCAACACGAACTTCTCGTTGAAGTCGGAGCAGGCGAGAACCGGCGCCTCCGTGAGTTTTCTTTTGAGTTCCTCGAACGCATCTTGCTGCTCCTGCTACCATTGCCATTTCTTTCCTTTCTTGAGTAGCAAAGACATGGGCTGCACTACGCTGGCAAAGTTGGGTACAAATCTCCTCAACTCCTTGCATGTGGTGGGCGGACTCAGTCGCCGTACTGCCGAAATCTTGTCGGGATCCGTGTGAATTCCCTCCTCACTGATGACGTGTCCCAAGTACACCAGGCTGCGCTTAAAGAAACTGCATTTCTTCGCGTTGAGACGAAGGTTCGCCTTTCGTAGCCGTCGAAATACTTCTTGTAGATGCTGCACATGCTCCTCCAGAGTGCGGCCGATGATGATGATGTCATCCAAATACGCGAACGCGTTGGGCTCCATGTCCGGTCCTATGACGCTGTCGAGCGCCCGCTGGAATGTGGCTGGTGCTGAGTGGAGGCCAAACGGCATCATTTTCCAGTGGTACAAGCCCCTCCCGGGGACTGTAAATGCTGTGCACTCGCGGCTGGACTCGGCTACAGGGATTTGCCAATATCCGCTCTTCAAATCGAGCGTCGATATGTACTTGGCATGGCGCAGACGCTCCCAGATGTGTGTTATCCTTGGCAGCGGGTATGCATCTGGAATAGAATGGGCATTTAGTTGTCGAAAATCTACACATAGTCGCATCTCTCCAGATTTCTTGCCCACGAGTACAATAGGGGCGCTGTGGGGGCTCCGAGAAGGCTCTATACAGTCGTTGCGTAGCAGTTCGTCGATCTGCTCATCGATAATCCTCTGCATCGCGGGATTCTTAGGAAAATACCTCTGTTTGATGGGCTTATCATCTCGCATCGTGATCGTATGCTCAGCGATATTTGACACTCCCGTCAATCCTTCGAATTTGGCCAATTCCTCCTGTAGGAATTTGTTTACCCAGGGTTCTAATTCTTCTTGCTCGGCGTTTGCGGTGATTGCGGCTAGTGCTCCTCCAGTGTCAGGCGTGTATCCTGGTCTGACTGGGGAAGGCGCTCGCCCTTCCTCTACTGGTTCCGCTGAAACAGTAGCATGATTCCGTCGAAATAAATTATTTCGCACGTGTGTGTGTACCGACCGTACGTTATGTGGCGTCCCTACACGTTGAACAACTCGTTCGCTCACGAAGCTTCTGCTAGCTCCGGTGTCTATGGTAGCGTTAAACTCCTGACCCTCGATTTGCACCTGCGCGATATTTCTGCTCGACTGAACCTGTAAGATTTCTCCTAATTCCGGGGAAGACTCCTCTCGTTTCCCGGCTGGGTACGACGGCAACACTCGAGAGTGCGTACTCCTCTGCGACCACAATCCCAACAAAAGAGGACTATGGGATTGCGACATGTAGCTAAACGGTGACCCTCCTGGGCACAATTCCTGCAAGCAAGACTGAAGTTCGGCACCATTGACCTGTTCCCCACTCGAGGAACTGATTGTAAAACTGTGGCTGGGGTGGGTGGTCGTCTGGCCGGTCGTGTGAAATTCTGTTGACCTATTGGTGATGCTCCTGCATACGCTGGGATCTCGTACTCGTTCATCCTCGAGTCGCTGAAAGTACCTGGGTGGCAGAAAGAAGTCAAGAAACGCCTTCTTAAAGTTCGTCCAAGATTTTCCTAGCAGCTGGCTTGTCCGAAACCACTGCTCAGCTGTATCCGTCAAAAGACCAGGGATGGCCTGCGGCATCTTCTCCACGTCAACTTCGTGTGCGGTGGCTCGTTCCTCGAGGTGTTGGATGAAGGTTATGGGGTCCGTGGTCCCGTCAAAAGTGATTCCCCAATTCTTCAGCTTTTCCGCTAGCGTGGCTGCGGACATCTCTGATTTCCTGGGAAAAATTTCCCGCTTGACCGGATGGATCTCCGTGTCTCCGACTACATCGGCGGCACCTCGGCCTTCCAGTGCTGGCACCTGAAGCTGTGTTGGACCCGGTGGGTGTGGGTTCGGAGTCGGTGAACGCTCCTTCCTATCCGTTAGGGCGGCTGTAATTTCCGCTTCGCAATCCTGTAGCCGCTCGGCTATCTCCAGCACGTGGTCGTCCCGATTATTAAAAGCAGACAGCCGGCTCCTCATTTCCTCAACTGTTCCGGTTGCTTCCAAGGAAAACTCCTTCAGAATCGCCTCCAATTCCCGCTTCCGGAGATACGAAATCCAACGCGCCCCCATATTGCTGTGAAATAATAGTTAACTGGCAAACGACAGGAAAAGTTTCGATAGGACGAGAGAAATTCTTGGACGAGGGTCAAACGATGTTCGAACTGGTTAAAATCTTCATTGAAAATTTTATTTTATTTGTCATCAAGAATTCACTAAATTCCCACGTGCAACGATGGTGACCACAATCCGATGTCAAACGACGATTTAATTCCTAAATTTTCTCGACGGTGATTAAATTTTGTTCGACGACGATGTAGTTTTAAATTTTTCCACGACGATGTTTTTGAGAGCTGCCGATGCACGTGTTGACTCGGCGATGGTTATATGAGAAGCCCCCAACGATGTGATCCCGTTGCCTGTACTTGATCGACTCCTGCTCGTGTGAGAGGGACGACGATGAGAGTGAAAACGAAAAAAACAAAATGGCTGCGCTGAGTTGGCTAGCCTAGAGGGCTCTCGCTCTCTCTCTCTTTCCGATTATCTGCCTGTATGTGTTTCGTCCTCACTTGATTTGCTGGCCACGTGAGCTTGGAACAAAGAATATCTGATTTTAGGTTATGTACTTTGCTCTGCTTAGAAATACATGTATGTGTGTCTGCGTGCGTTATAAATTTCTCGCTGTGTGTGGGTATACTTTTGTATAAGTTCTCCCGAATGCCATGTGCTCTGCTTAAATTCGAAGTTTTTTTTTCTGAGGTTATGTTCGATGCGTTGGTATATTTTTGAATATATATATATTTTCCTGTTTCCTGCCCTAGAAATTTTTGTGTCCCTCGATATATGACTCTCCTTACGTTCCGACTTAAAAATTTCGCTTCTAAGTGACTGAACCGAAAATTTTCAAACTCTGTACACAGATGGGTATTTAGGCCATATTTAGGTCGTCTAAAATTTTCGTAAACCCCATGTCCCTGTTCGGGCTCCATTCTGTAAAGAAGTCTCGTAGGCTGGGATATACTCAGTCCCGCCAGGGTCTCTTTTCCGAAAATATTTGTAAAGATATGGGACAAAAAGGTCTAAGACGAAAATCGGTTGGCTGGCGTGAGATGTAGAGTGCCAGCCACCGGGGTACGGAGTGAGAGAAACAGTTTATTCGGTGTCTGTAGCAGAGTGAAAAGCGTCAGCGGTAACGCGCATTTGGGCCTGGCTCATAGCATTCGCTACGAGAAGGACGAGAGAGAGGGGATCGATTATGGGGACAACTTTTCCCTAGGGCAGAATTTATGGCCTAAAATCTAGGCATTTGTCTGGAAATATTCATATTTATGCGTGGCCAGCTTGATTGTATTTTTTTTCCCTACGAGTTGCATTAAAATCAGGCGAGAAATACTTTTATTGGGGTATTTTTATTGATTCATTTGTAACTCGAGTTTCTACTTTATTTTGTTTTCCCAGTGTAGTCGGGCGCGAGTTGGCTCAATACAGCCGGCAGTGATAAAAGAAGAAGAATAAATTTTCCTTTTAAAAAAATATTTCCCGAAGTTCCTTTGGAAAGAGGGTGTGGCAGTGCGTAGTATTTTTAATATCTGAGAAATATTTTTATTTAATTAATGAGCAACGGGTTTCCTAAAGTTGGGTCCACCCCTTTCTCTCGGTGTAGTCAGCTCGGAAATCAAATCAGAAATCAAAGTAGTCAAAGGGAAAAAGAACAACATGGCAACAACATGTGTTCAGATATGTAAGAAAATATTCTTTATTTAAATTCTTGGTTCATGTTTTTTTTTCTCAGTGCTCGCAACTAACGGGTTAGGTTAGGTCATGGTTTATAAATTCTAGCCTACTCTGGGCGAAACCGCATCGAGGCCTTCGAGAAATTTCTCATTGCACGGGACTCTCGCTGGCCAAAACGCGGTTCACTCCACTCACTCACCCGTCTCGCTCTCACGCACACACACACGCGTGACTCCGGGTGCTCCGCCGCTGGTACTGGGCCGGCACACTCTCCTCGAGGTCGTCTAGGTAAACGCCTTCCTGGGTCACTTGGCATCAGCCCGAAGGCAAAAGACTCCTGTTGTCCACATAAATTTGCTCTGATCGCACTTCTGATCCCGTGCGCCGCCTTTGCAAGAGTCCCCTGCTTCTCGCACTTCTGGTCCGGTGCGCCGCGTTTTCCAAAAGTCACCTGCTCGCACTTCTGGTCCGGTGCGCTGCGTTTTCCAAAAGTGAACTGCTCGCACTTCTGGTCCGGTGCGCCGCGTTTTCCAAAAGAGAGACCTGTTTCTGATCCCGTGCACCGACTTTGCAAAAATGACTCCTCGCACTTCTGATCCTGTGCACCTCCTTTTCCAAAAGAGAGCTCCTGTTTCTGATCACGTGCACCGCCTTTGCAAAAATTACTCCTCGCACTTCTGATCCCGTGCACCGCCTTTTCCAAAAGAGAGCTAGTTAAGCTTTGCCGCCGCGTTTTGTTCAAGTTTTCGGCTGCTCTGGGTTTTTTCCACTTGTCGAAGTTTCGGTACTCCTTTTATCTCGCTCTTCGCTTGGCGCGTGCCAATTTTCGGGGGTTGTTTTCCTCCTCGATCGCATGTCCTCTCTCGCTTGCTCCTGTGCGGCGCTGCACTTATCGTGGTGAATATTTCGTTGCTCTCCTGGTGTGTGTGTGTGTGTGTGGCTACTGCTGATGTGAGAACGGAGGGGGAAAAGGTAAACAGAACCTATCGCTTAGGCTGAGCTAAAATAATTATTGTGTATCAATATAACTACAAATCTTATGATTATTGGCTAAGCTTATATATTAAATGCACTGTACAATGTTTTTTTTTACAAAGTTATTCGCGAGGGTTTTGTTTGCTGTTGGCGCTGGCGATGTTGTAGCTGCTAGCTGGCGATGTTGTTGGCGCTGGCGGCCGATGCTGTTGGCGCTGGCGATGTTGGTGGCGCTATTTGTGAGGGGTCAAACGACTCCTCACAAAGTCCAAGGATACCCCCAAGGATGCCCCAAGGATACTACGGAAGGAGTCCAAGGATACCTCCAAGGATGACCAAAGGATACTACGAAAGGATCCCAAGGATACCCCCAAGGATTCCCAAAGGATACTACGAAAGGAGTCGAAGGATACGTCCAAAGATTCCCAAAAGGTACTACGAAAGGAGTCCAAGGATACCTCCAAGGATGACCAAAGGATACTACGAAAGGATCCCAAGGATACCTCCAAGGATGCCCAAAGGATACTACGAAAGGAGTCCAAGGATACGTCCAAGGAAGCCCAAAGGATACTACGAAAGGAGTCCAAGGATACCTCCAAGGATGCCCAAAGGGTACTACGAAAGGATTCCGAGGATACCTCCAAGGATGCCCAAAGGATACTACGAAAAGAGTCCACGGATACCTGCAAGGATTCCCAAAGGATACTACGAACAAATTCCAAGGATACCTCCAAGGATTCGAAAGGGATACTACAAATCGACTCCAAGGATACTACAGGGCATCTACAAAGGCGCAATGAAACACATAAAGGACATCAGGAGAACGTTAAGAACACAAAGGGAGCGAACCAGATCGTCTAAGGTCTCGATTGGGACTGATCGGAGGAAGGAAAAACACGCATCAAAAGTCTGCCGAAGGAAGGGGGAAGACGGCACAGAGCAGAGAGCTGTACCGTAGATCTGGGTAGTAAGAAGGAGAGGCCGATGGAAATAGCGGGATTGAGCAAAGAGGAAGGCTCGGAACCGAGGTGTCATTAAAGGGAGCCCAGGCTCCAGCTGAACAATCAAAATCGACGAGCATCATGAGCACTCGCATAGCCAGGAGCGAAGCGCGCAAAATGATGGCTGCCCACCAGCCGTCCGGAGGATCTAGCCCGGGGCAAGGATGGTCGACAGCCCGGCCTACCCGAACCTCGCGGCGGATCTCCGGGCGGGGCGTCCCCGAGCCGGTCATCAGCTCCGACAGCGACGTCGAGTTAGTGGAGGACCCGCGGGTGGAGCAACGGCGATGGCGGTTTCCCAAAGCGGTCAACCGGGCCGACGGACGCATCCCGACTGGCGAGGCGGAGGTGGAGTGGGCTAGCGAAGAGCCGCCCCAGGACCAGCTGGCTCCCAGTAGCCATGCCGAGGCTGTGGTAGCGGCAACGTGGGAGTTTCGACGAAAGTGCGTGGCGCGAAGGCGGAGTGAGGAGCGGCGGTGAAAGGAGATGGAGGAGTCGCCGGAGTGGCAGGCCCAACTGCGGATGGCCGAGGAGGAGGAGCAGCAGCTGTGGGAAAACCCGGGGTACCCACCCACGCCGAGGTATGCGCCCGAGCCCTGCATCCCGCCGCAAGAAGTGGCAGACGACTGGGCGTCCTCACCTCCGCGGTGGCTGCCCTAAATACCGCCCACACCGCGGTACGAGGGGTCACCACAGTGGACGCCAGCACGACCGCCCACGCCGAGGTTCGAGCAGCCACCACCGCAGAAGCAGCAACCACAGCAGCAGCAGCTCGAGCGCGAGCAACCACCATCGCAGCAGCAGCCACCACAGCAGCAGCCACCACCGCAGCAGCAGCCACCACAGCAGCAGCCACCACCACAGCAGCAGCCACCACCGCAGCAGCAACACATCCGGACGGACATACCGGCACCCGGACGTTCGTGGCCGAATGAGTTAGGTGGCGACAGCAGACGGTTGTCTGGACCTAGCCGGAGGGACCCGTAGAGGAGACGGCAGCGACGGAGGAGCCCCGAATCTGGGAAGAAAGTGGTCCCCGGGTGAGCCCGCTGGATCCCAGGACCCGTGGCAGACCGGAGTGGGCACCACCGACACCGAGCACCGGACCAACAACGCCAAGGACAGGGCCATCGACGCCAATGCCTACCGGGAGCGCGACAGTAACCGCGGAGCCTCTGGAGCGAGGACCCTGGCCTGAGCCCGTGGAAAACGGCCGTCCTCCGCTCAAGCGGCAGCACTGGGCGCCCGAAGTGTCCGAGGTGGTGACACGGCCGAAATTGTCGCGGACGGTGTCGGCGCCAGAGGGCCAGCGATGGCGAGAGATCGCGGAGCATGAGTGGTCCGAAGGGATCGCGGAGGCACCGGTGGTACAGGAGGCTCGCATCCTGGGCGGCAGGCGCAGCGTGCGCGTATGGAGAGAGGGGCGCGCGTTCCGCGTCCGGTTGGGGCTGGCGGGCACGAGAGTGTTCGAGGAGCGGCCGAAATAAAATTTGAATAAAATGAAAAAAAAAAAAAAAGGATCTCTCCACTCTGGGTCCAAAGTCCGTGCCTCCTGGTTGACCCACTTGTCCTTCACGTACCGCTTCCAATAGATGCTCCGCCCACTGGTGCCACTCCGCTGATTGCCGTGCTGCTTGTGGCACGCCTGTGTGCCGCTCCACTGCCGAGATGTGGCACTTCCTCTCCCGGTCCAAAGTTCACGGGAAAGTCCAAAGTCCGGTTGAGTTCCGTTATCCTGTTTTGCACACGGCACTCTTGCCTTGCCCGCGAAGTCTCCATTCTCTCTCGTTCAACATGCTTGGTCTCCAAACTCTCTCGCTCTCCGTCCTTGGTCTCCAATCTCTCTCGCTCTCCTTCATTGGTCTCCAAACTCTCTCGCTCTCCTTCATTGGTCTCCAAACTCTCTCGCTCTCCGTCCTTGGTCTCCAAACTCTCTCGATCTCCATCCTTGGTCTCCAAACTCTCTCGATCTCCATCCTTGGTCTCCAAACTCTCTCGCTCTCCGTCCAAGTCTTCAAACTCTCCTCGCCGCGCCGTTACTCCGCGAATTCGCCGCGTAACTGGTAAGCGGCCGGCCATCTGCTGCTGCTTCTATTTGTGGGGAGTTATTCAACTCCTCACATTCCCCCCTTACTTCGGGAAACATTTAGAACTTGTTTCTACCCTCCGGCGTTTCCTTGCATGTCCTAGCCTTCGAGTCATTGTGATTCCCGCGGCGCTCCCTCGTTGCTCCCTCGATGCTCCCTCGACGCTCTTAACTCCCTTGAGCTTCTACAGCGCTGATCATCCTCCTCGTAGCAACTTTAAATCTCCCGCGCCGATGTTTCCCGTGTCTCCACTGGGACATCGATACTCATGGGCTATCGATCCCAGCTCGGTGCTCGTTGCTGCGTCTCACTCCTTTCCATGTTTCCTCCGCCTGGTCACACCATTCGTGCGTGATCGATATTTATTCGCATATCGATACCGACGGTGCGGCGTTGCCACCTGCTCGTTTGCGATATTTCCACCTTGGCCGATATTTCCATTGTCGTGTGCCCATCGATCGCACTATCGTCCAGTGCCAATCGATCGCCTATCGAGGCGCCCCCTTCCCTGGCTCGTGGTGATTTTGCAACTTTCATAGGTATGTAAGTTTCTTTTGCATTTCCTTCACTCCTTTTTATCTCATCCTTTCGTCCTCTCTCGCCCTTCACTCGTCCTCTGTTGGACGCACCCGCTCTCAAAAGCTGCCAATGTGGAGGCATCTGACTCCACATTGGCAGCTTTTGAGAGCGGGTGCGGAGAGGACTTCGCATTCGCTTCGCAACCAGCACAGCAGGTAAGTATTTATGATGTCCGTTTCTCTTTCCTGCATTAAGCCCCCTTTAAATTTCAGGTTGCTGGTGCGGCCCATGCATGCCCCGTTCTTTTTCTTGTTTTTAGTCAACTGTTGGTGTGGTGCGTGTTTCTGTTTTTTTTTTTTTGTGACCAGCTGGCTACGGTGTAGATCTGATTCTGCACCGTCCTCCCCTTTTCCTCGGGTAACAACTAGACGAGCTCGTCCGGCGCATTCCGTATAGAATCTCCGGATGCTGCGGTGTATGTCTGGACTGCGCGTCTTGTGTTGCTTGTCTCCTTCCGCGCATACTCTCTTCTACGTTACCCGTATCCTTGTGCCGTTTTGTAAGTGTCCCTTCCACCTGGCGTTATCGCGGATGACTCTGGCAACTGCCCGACGCTGAATCCTGTTGCCTTGCGGTCGGGATCACCTTCCATCCCTATCCACGTCCTTGACCTTTCGGCTTCGGCCTGACGCATAATCCTTTGGCCTCGCCGTCTGGATTAACGAGAAACCCTTATCCATGTCCTTGTGCTATCCTGATTGTCCTTTCCGTGTGGCGTATGGATGACTCTCGCTTCGGCCTGACGCCTAATCCTGTCGCCTCGTACCCGTTGTTAGACATCTGACGTTTCTGCTGTCTGCTCGTTTAGTTGTTGCTTGAGCTCGCCAACGTGAACTGTCTTTTCTTTTTTCGACTGTGTGTGGCGAATTTTGCAGATCACTGGAGAGACGAAATCTACGACCTGGTAAGGGCCATCGTACCTCGGGGCTAGTTTTGCAGCGAATCCTTCGGCCGCTTTGGACAGGTGATGTTCCTTGGCCCACACTATGTCGCCCACCGCTGGTGACCATTGCCTCCTTCTCAGATTGTTGTGTATGGCTTGGTCCTGGGACGCCTTTTCCATATTTCGCCGCACGATCTCGAATACCTCTCTTAGTTTGTTGGAATTTTCCTCAGGGGTCTCCGTAGCTCGTCCAGTGCCTAGGGTTTCCTTATCCTATAGGCTGCTGCGTCTACCCTTCCCTGGGTAAGAAACGCCGGTGGATTCCGATGTGCTCGTGTTCACAGCTAGCATAATCTCCGGCCACTTCTCGTCCCAGTTTCTCTGGTCCTGCCCTGCGAACTGCGCAATCATGGTCTTGACCGTTCTGTTCGCTCGCTCGGTCGGATTTTCTTGTGGTGTGTATGGTGCGGTGAACTGTTGTCTGATACCCATCTCAGCCAGAAAACTCTTGAAGATACGGCTTGTAAACTGCACTCCGTTGTCCGTTATGACCACCTTCGGGACCCCGTACCTTGCGACTATGCGCTCCCTAAACGCCTTCTTGAGCGACTCTGCTGTCGCACTGCGTAGGGGCACCAGTTCCGTCCATTTCGAAAACCTGGCTATCATGACCAGCAGGATTTTGGTTCCCGTGCTTAGATCTTGGTAGGGGTCCAACGAAGTCTGCACATACCGTTCCCATGGTTCCTCCGGCACTTGGCTCAACTTCTTCCCGGCCGCCTGCATCTGATTGGGCTTAAACCGCATGCAAATCTCGCATTTTCGTGCATGCCTGGCCAGTAGTATCGGGCTGCCAACCGTGCAATTGTCCTTCGGCTTCCTACGTGTCCCGCAGACGGTGCGTCGTGGTTCTCGTAGCGACTTTGGGACGCACATCTTCCATGACGCGACGTCTTCACTGCCTGCTCGGTGAGGTATGTTTCTGTATAGTGTCTCACCCTCAATAACATAGTCCGGGTACTTCTGCGGCTGGGTCTTTATCTTTTCGCCCATGTCCTGGATCCAGCTGCATCCTCCTGAAGCTGTAGTTGCCGATGCCTCTTTTAAAACTCATAGTGTTTCCGGTAGTGGTTGTCTTGATAATGCGTCGGCCACCACGTTTAGCTGACCCTTTCTGTACGCTATCTCAAAGTCGTACTGTTGTAGCTCCAGGGCCCATCTGGCGATCCTTCCTGAAGGGCTTTCTATGCTGTTGAGCCACCAGGGCCATGTGGTCGATTACTACCTTAAAGTGGTAACCTTCCAGATATGGCCTGAGCTTCCGGATCGCCCAGACGATCGCCAAACACTCCTTCTCCGTTGTCGAGTAGTTCTTTTCCGCGCCGTTCAGTGTTCGGCTTGAGTAGGAGATTACTATTTCGCCCTTTTCGGTGTCCTGGGTCAGTATCGCTCCGATGCCGTAGTCGCTGGCGTCTGTTTGCAGGATGAAAGTTCTGAAGTCCGGGCAAGCTCCGGGCTTAACCTCCTCAAACGCCATCTGGTGCTCTGGTGTCCACTCCCACTTACTGCCTTTGCGCAGCAGGTCGTTCAGGGGTTTGACGATTCTGGAAAAATCTGGTACACATCGGCGGTACCACGACGCTACTCCTAGGTATTGCCGAAGTTCTTTGACGGTCGATGGCGGTTCCAGTTCGGCTATGGCGGCTACTTTTTCTGGATCTGTTCCTATTCCCTCGCTTGTCACTCGTTGTCCCAGGTACAGTAGTTCCTTTTTAAAGAATTGGCATTTTTCTGGATTTAGCCTCAGGTTTGCCTCTTTTAGACGCCGGAACACTTCTCTCAGGTTTCTTTTGTGTTCTTCCAGCGTGCGACCGATCACTATTATGTCATCCTGGTAAGCGAATGCGTGAGGTGACATCTCGGGGCCAATTACTTGGTCCAAAACTCGCTGAAACGTTGCCGACGCCGAGTGAAGTCCGAACCTCGTAGTGTTTCCGGTAGTGGTTGTCTTGATAATGCGTCGGCCACCACGTTTAGCTGACCCTTTCTATACGCTATCTCAAAGTCGTACTGTTGTAGCTTCAGGGCTCATCTGGCGATCCTTCCTGAAGGGCTTTCTATGCTGTTGAGCCACTTCAGGGCCATGTGGTCGGTTACTACCTTAAAGTGGTAACCTTCCAGATATGGCCTGAGCTTCCGGATCGCCCAGACGATCGCCAAACACTCCTTCTCCGTTGTCGAGTAGTTCTTTTCCGCGCCGTTCAGTGTTCGGCTTGAGTAGGAGATTACTCTTTCGCCCTTTTCGGTGTCCTGGGTCAGTATCGCTCCGATGCCGTAGTCGCTGGCGTCTGTTTGCAGGATGAAAGTTCTACTGAAGTCCGGGCATGCTAGCACTGGATCTGCCACGAGTCTTGCCTTAAACTCCTCAAACGCCATCTGGTGCTTTGGTGTCCACTCCCACTTACTGCCTTTGCGCAGCAGGTCGTTCAGGGGCTTGACGATTCTGGAAAAATCTGGTACAAATCGGCGGTACCACGACGCTACTCCTAGGTATTGCCGAAGTTCTTTGACGGTCGATGGCGGTTCCAGTTCGGCTATGGCGGCTACTTTTTCTGGATCTGTTTCTATTCCCTCGCTTGTCACTCGATGTCCCAGGTACAGTAGTTCCTTTTTAAAGAATTGGCATTTTTCTGGATTCAGCCTCAGGTTTGCCTCTTTTAGACGCCGGAACACTTCTCTCAGGTTTCTTTTGTGTTCTTCCAGCGTGCGACCGATCACTATTATGTCATCCTGGTAAGCGAATGCGTGAGGTGACATCTCGGGGCCAATTACTTGGTCCAAAACTCGCTGAAACGTTGCCGACGCCGAGTGAAGTCCGAACCTCGTAGTGTTTCCGGTAGTGGTTGTCTTGATAATGCGTCGGCCACCACGTTTAGCTGACCCTTTCTGTACGGTATAGAAGGTTTGCTTAATCTCGAGCCCAGGCGGCAGGTTGAACACTAGATTTTCGCCACCACCGCTGACATCTACTGTCGATGCCTCGTTGGCAAAGTCCAGCTGGCGCTGCTCCTGCTTCACCTGCAGCTGCAGCACGTTCTTTATATCCTCCTGCCCCGCTCCATCGTCCTCCAGCTTTGTCCAACAAAGGTTCTGATGGTGCTGTTGTTGCTGCTGCAGGGTGCTTTGTATCACAGATGAATAGGCCACAGTAAGGGGCGCCTGCCTCCGACCGCCTTTGTACCGGGGACGCCGTCTTGTGGACGATCACCTGGGCCTGCGGTGTGCTGACCACGTCCACGGCATGTAAATTCGTGATGGGCGATCCATCTGCGGAGCTCAACGCCGGGCTCGCATATTGCGCCGGATAGGATCCCGCCGGAACTGGCACTGCCAGCGGCACCGGACTGCCATCCTGCTGCTCAACTATTGTCGCTCGGAACGGCTGGCCATCCTTGCGCGTCACCTTGACCTTCCGGCCATCGATCATGTAAACGGTGTCCGGCTCTGTTTCCGCCTCGGCGATCTCCTGTTGCAGTTGCTGCTGGAGCTGCTGCTGTTGTTGCTGCGCTGCCTGCTGTTGTTGTTGCAGTTGGATCAGTTAAATCGAGTCGTTGTAGGCTTTTAATTGCTTTTCCTGCTTAATCAGCACTTTGTCGGCCACCAGGTTGAGCTGTTGCTGCTGCGCCTGCTGCTGTTGCTGTTGGGCCTGTTGTTCCTCCAGAGCTGCCGGCGCTGGCGGGCACGATGCGGTTGTAGGCGTAGGACCAGGGACTGGAGTTGGGATCCATGGTTGGCTTGGACTCTTCTACTGCTGTTGGCTGGTAATTTTTAGACGTTATAGAATCGGAACTGTCGGTCTGCTCGGGCCCAGCATTATCTTCACATCGGACTGCACAACGCTCCAAATAGCACGAGCGGTTTTTATGTTGAATTTCGGACGCAGCGTTACGTTTTTTTAGATTCGGTGCATAACTTGTTTGTGGATGAAACAATCTCCAAAATGCCCGCTCTGCTGCCCACCGGCCAAGGTGATTTGCAACTTTCTAGGTAAGTTTTCGCATTTCCTCACTCCTTTCTATTTCATCCTTTCTCTCTCCAGACGACCTCTCTCGCCTCTCGTCTCTCTCTCTCTCGCCCTTCAATCGTCCTCCGCCGGCTGAGCCTGGCTTCACGCTGGCAACACTCGAGAGCTGGTGTGGAGAGGACTTCGCATTTGCTTCGCTGCAGGTGAGTATTTTGGTGTCGTTTGGCTGCTTCCTGTATTAACCCAGTATGAATTTCAGGATGCTGGAGCTGCCATGTATGCCCCTTACTTCTGGCCCCTGTTTCAGCCGCGTTTCCCGTTTATGCCGGTTTTCAAACTCCGTTTTGTTCATTTTATTCAAATTTTATTTCGGCCGCTCCTCGAACACTCTCGTGCCCGCCAGCCCCAACCTCTCTCCAGACGCGCACGCTGCTCCTGCCGCCCATGATGCGAGCCTCCTGTACCACCGGTGCCTCCGCGATCCCTTCGGGCCACTCCGGCTCCGCGATCTCTCGCCATCGCTGGCCCTCCGGCGCCGACACCGTCCGCGACAACTTCGGCCGGGCCACCACCTCGGGGACGCCCCGCCCGGAGATCCGCCGCGAGGTTCGGGTAGGCCGGGCTGCCGACCATCCTTGCCCCGGGCTAGATCCTCCGGACGGCTGGTGGGCAGTCATCATCCTGCGCGCTTCGCTCCTCGTCACACGTGTGTTCATTATGCTCGTTGATTTTGATTGTGCAGCTGGAGCCTGGGCTCCCTTTAACGACACCTCGGTTCCGAGCCTTCCTCTTTGCTCAATCCCGCTATTTCCATAGGCCTCTCCTTCTTACTACCCAGATCTACGGTACAGCTCTCTGCTCTGTGCCGTCTTCCCCCTTCCTTCGGCAGACTTTTGATGCGTGTTTTTTCTTTTCCTCCGATCAGTCCCAATCGAGACCTTAGACGCTCTGGTTCGCTCCCTTTGTGTTCTTCCTTGGAATTTGTTCGTAGTATCCTTTGGGAATCCTTGCAGGTATCCTTGGACTCCTTCCGTAGTACCCTTTGGGAATCCTTGGACGTATCCTTTGACTCCTTTCGTAGTATCCTTTGGGCATCCTTGGGGGTATCCTTGGACTCCTTTCGTAGTACCCTTGGGCATCCTTGGAGGTATCCTTGGGATCCTTTCGTAGTCATCCTTGGAGGTATCCTTGGACTCCCTTCGTAGTATCCTTTGGCCATCCTTGGAGGTATCCTTGGGATCCTTTTGTAGTATCCTTTGGTCATCCTTGGAGGTATCCTTGGACTCCTTTCGTAGTATCCTTCGGGCATCCTTGGAGGTATCCTTGGACTCCTTTCGTAGTATCCTTTGGGCATCCTTGTAGGTATCCTTGGGATCCTTTCGTAGTATCCTTTGGGCATCCTTGGGGGTATCCTTGGACTTTCAATGTTGTTTTGCGTCTGTTGTGGTTGCTTGCTGTGGCCGCTCTCTTGTGTTTTCCGTTTGTTGCTGTTTCACCTCGCTTACGTGGATGGTCCGCTCTTTCTTTGTGTTTATGTGTCGTATTTTGCAGATTACTGGTGACGCAAAACCTATGACTTGGTAAGGTCCCTCGTATCTAGAGTCCAATTTTGCTGCGAACCCCTCGGCCACTTTTGATAAGTGGTGTTCCTTGGCCCACACGACGTCACCCACCTCTGGCGTCCATTGCCTCCTCCTTAGGTTATAATTCCTAGCCTGGTCCTGGGATGCTTTCTCCAGGCTCCGCCTTACAATCTCGAAGATTTTCCTGAGATTGTTTGCTTTCTCTTCCGGGGTCTCTGTCGGTCGTCCGTTCCCTACGGTTTCTCTGTCTTATAGGGCGCTCGGTAGTCTTGGTTCCCTGCCTTGGGTAATGAACGACGGTGTGTAACCTGTGGATTCTGAAACGCTCGTGTTTACTGCCAGCATGATTTCTGGCCATTTTTCGTCCCAGTCTCTTTGGTTCTGTCCTGCGAACTGCGCTATCATTGTTTTCACCGTCCTATTGGCTGTCTCAGTCGGGTTCTCCTGTGGGGTGTATGGAGCTGTGAACTGTTGCTTGGCTTCCATTTCGACCAGGAAACTCTTGAAAGTTTTGCTGGTAAACTGGACTCCGTTGTCCGTTATGACTATTTTGGGGACCCCATACCTCGCGATTATACGTTCTTTAAAAGCTTTCTTTAGGGACTCGGCCGTCGCGCTTCGCAGCGTCACCAACTCAGTCCACTTGGAGAACCGGTCTATCAATACCAGCAGCATTTGGTTACCGTGCTTCGAACGCGGCAGGGGTCCGCAAAGTCCGCACATACCGTAGCCCATGGTTCCTCTGGCACCTGCGTAAGCGTTTTCCCTGCCATTTGCATCTGATTCGGCTTGAATCTCATGCATGTCTCTCATCCTCGCACGTGGGCTCGGGCGTCCCTGTGCATTCCTGGCCAGTAGTACCGGGCTGCCAGACGTGCTATTGTCTTTCGGCTTCCTACATGGCCAGCCATCGGTGAGTCGTGGTTCTCCTTCAGCACCGTTTCCCGTAGAGCTTTCGGGACGCACATCTTCCATGTTGCAACATCTTCGCTGCCCGCTCTATGAGGTATATTCCTGTACAGGGTGTTACCCTCCATCACGTAGTCCGGATACTTTTGCGGCTGTGTCCTTTTCTTTTCGCGCATTTCCAGAATCCAGCTGCATGCTGCAGAAGCTTCCGCCGCCGACGTCTCCTTGATCCCTCGAAACGTTTCCCGCAGTGGCTGCCTTGACAAAGCGTCTGCCACCACGTTGAGTTGCCCTTTCCTGTACGCTATTTCGAAGTCGTACTGCTGCAACTCCAGGGCCCATCTGGCGATCCTCCCTGAAGGGCTCTCTATGCTGTTGAGCCACTTCAGCGCCATGTGGTCGGTTACTACTTTAAAGTGGTAACCTTCCAGATACGGTTTGAGCTTTCGGATTGCCCAGACGATTGCCAAGCCTTCGAGGAGCGAGATTGCTACGTCGAGACGTTCGGGATTGGGATACCAGGAATCTCCGAATTGAGACGCAGGTAGCTGAGATCCAGAGGGCTTCACGCGGCTAGGTCAAGGCGGTCGATTAACCCTGTCCACAAAGTCCTGGCGTTACGCCTGGAAAGAGTATACCAAGCCAGAAGGGAGAGCGGTCGATCGGTACGGTCTCGAGTGGAATTATCCAGGAGAGCCCTACGGATTCGACTTGCGAGGTCCCGGAGCGGCGTGCCTGAACCCCGAGTATAACAAGCCAGAAGGGAGAGCGTTCGATCGGTACGGTCTCGAGTGGAATTATCCAGGAGAGCCCTACGGATTCGACTTGCGAGGTCCCGGAGCGGCGTGCCCGAACCCCGAGTACCAAAAGCCACGCGGAAACGTCCCGAACAAAAAGCAAAAGGGTGAGGCTAGGGTGGAACGTTCGTTTACACTAGGCGTGGAAGCGAAGTAAGGCGCGAGGCAGCTTCCTGGCGTTCCGCCTTGACTGTCCGCGCGGGCTGAGCAGAAACCCCAGTGGGACCATCCGGGACAGAGCAAGGGTCAGGCGGCGGTGTGTCGAAAGGAGCGATCCTGGAGAGCGCAGCTTCTGTTCACCCTAGTCTGAGAATGGTGACGCTTCCCTAAGCCCGTACGGCCGATACCCCTCGCGAGTCCGAGTCGGTACCAGCAGTCACCAAGTCACGCGTGAGAAGCGATCAGCGAGCGAGCGTCTTCAGGGAGCTGCGAGGCTCTTCAGGGAGCGGCGAGGATCTTCAGGGAGCTGCGAGTATCTTCGGGGAGCTACAGGACAGGAGCACCGAGTCATCAAGGCGAGAGGTCGTCGAGTCAATCAGGACCGTCGGAAGCACCGAAGGTCACAAGCATCGAGTCCAGGCCAACCAAGCGACTAAGACACTTGTAATAATATACCCGCAATAAACCCAATACGAACCCGTGAATTCTGTGCTTCCTCAATGAGCTACTGGGCGGTCACGTTAATATAAATTTGGTGGGACCAACACACAATATACTGAGCTAGCCGCACGAATCTCGTAGCGAGCAGACCATAAAAATCAGTTCGTTACATCTGGCGCCCAACGTGATTGTCCCAACAGTGAGAACAGCACAATAAAAATGAGAAAGAAGGGGATTTACCGCCTCAAGAAGGAAGACTTCGCCCATGTCGCACAGAGGCTCAACGTCGCCCTGGAGGGCAGGCTAGACGACATGAGGAAGGCGCTATCGGAATGCTACTCCGAAACAGAGAACGATCCACAACTCGTCGACATCTGGGACGAGCTGGAGGCGACATACTACGACAGAGCCGGCCCAAGCATTACGTTAACAACCGCCGAAGGGGACAACCTGGTGGCAAGCCTGAGCTGAAAAGAAAGCAGCAGCGCTGACCCCGAGGCCAAGCCAGGCGGACTATGCAAAGGTCGCTAAGAAGGTCCGCGAATGGTCGTTCAGGTTCGACGGGGCGGAAAAACCATTCGAGTTCCTGGAGCAGGTAGAATGGTCCGCCAACACGTACGGTTTGGAGCTTGATATGATCCCTCGAGCGATGCCGGAGTTGCTAAAAGGAAGGGCTTTGAAATGGTTCATCGCCTACAATAAGCAGTGGAGAACTTGGGTAGAATTCATTGAAAGTTTCCACACATACTTCCTGCCAAGAGATTTCTTCACCAGGCTGGCGGTCCAGGTCCGGCAAAGGAAGCAAGGCTTGAGCGAGTCGTTCAAGGACTACATGATCGACATGCAGACGATGGTGAGGCCACTTAGCTATTCTACGAAAGAGACGTTAAGGGTCATTAAAGAGAACTACACCCCAAGCCTACGGATGTTCTTAAGAGCATACAAAGTGTCGGACCTGGACACTCTAATGATCCTAGCCGATGAGTACGAAGAACTTGAAAAGGAACGGGAAGTCTTCGCACAGGAGAACAAGTTCTCAAAGACAAAGTCGGCGTCACCAACACAGGTGACATGCAGGAGATGCGAGGTGGTAGATAACCAGGACACACGAGGAAACGACCAATTGTCACCACCACACCAAGCCAGACGACAGCAGGCAACAGACGCACCACGCGGAGGCCATTGTGCACCACCCCCACAGCAACAGAGACAGCCAAACAATACCTTGTGCAGGCCGCCAAGCAACACACAGAGGCCACAAGATGCCACCCATATCACAGACCCGCAGGAGGCCTGTCGGAAATGCGGTGGGAACGGACACTGGGCTAGAGGATGTCGAAACCAGCGGCTGCTGTTTTGCTGGATAGGAGCGTCGATTGCTGCCAACGATCGGGAAATGGCCAGCGATCTCCGCCGCAGAGAGGCGAGCGGGGATCGCACAATGCCACTCCAAACTAACGGGCAAGCTAATCGAGGAGGAGCAGCAGTTGTCCGCAGCTGTGATGACTGGTGGGAACAGCTACAAAGCCACAATCGACACCGGAGCAACGGCAAGCTTCGTCAGCGAAGAATTGGCGGACAATATTGCTGCTCTAGGAAGGATTACAAGGACGAGACGGCAAGTTAGGTTGGCAGATGGAAGGTGCGGCGGAATTGATGCGCAGCTCGAGGTGGAGGTCAAATTCGGGACCACAAACAAGTGACCATGAGCCTGTTGGTTTTACCCGGAGTAGTGGATCCATTAGTGCCCGAGGATCCAAGGATGTTGGGATGGAACTTCCTGAAACAAGTCGGAAGCGAGATAAGGTGTGCTGGACATGAGATAATAATACCAACCAGGAACCGACACAATGGATGGCTCGAGGAGAAGCTATCAGTAGCAGTCGTTCAACAAGTAGACGAGTTGGACGATACTACAGCATTCCTTGAAACAGAGCTGGCAGACTTCAGCACAATGTCGGGAACATCGAATCTGGCAGAACACCAGATCAAAATGAAGGACGTTAAGCCAATCATGCAGAGATACTACCCAAAGAACCCAAAAACTCAAGGGGAAATCAACGCAAAGGTGGACGAGCTTCTCCAAATGGGGTTCATAGAGCATTCAAAAAGCCCTTACAGCTCCCCCATCGTGATGGTGAAAAAGAAGACAGGCAAGTGGAGACTGTGTGTCGACTTCAGGCAGATCAACGCGAAGTCAGTTAAGGATGCCTACCCAATGCCTCGCATAAACTACATCCTGGACCAACTAAGGGAAGCGCGGTACATCAGCAGTTTGGACCTGAAGGATGGATACTGGCAAATCCCACTGGAAGAGAGTAGCAGGCAGTATACGGCGTTCACGGTACCAGGCAAAGGTCTGTTTCAGTGGAGGGTAATGCCGTTCGGACTTCACTCGGCGTCGGCAACGTTTCAGCGAGTTTTGGACCAAGTAATTGGCCCCGAGATGTCACCTCACGCATTCGCTTACCAGGATGACATAATAGTGATCGGTCGCACGCTGGAAGAACACAAAAGAAACCTGAGAGAAGTGTTCCGGCGTCTAAAAGAGGCAAACCTGAGGCTGAATCCAAAAAAATGCCAATTCTTTAAAAAGGAACTACTGTACCTGGGACATCGAGTGACAAGCGAGGGAATAGGATCAGATCCAGAAAAAGTAGCCGCCATAGCCGAACTGGAACCGCCATCGACCGTCAAAGAACTTCGGCAATACCTAGGAGTAGCGTCGTGGTACCGCCGATTTGTACCAGATTTTTCCAGAATCGTCAAACCCCTGAACGACCTGCTGCGCAAAGGCAGTAAGTGGGAGTGGACACCAGAGCACCAGATGGCGTTTGAGGAGGTTAAGCCCGGAGCTTGCCCGGACTTCAGAACTTTCATCCTGCAAACAGACGCCAGCGACTACGGCATCGGAGCGATACTGACCCAGGACACCGAAAAGGGCGAAAGAGTAATCTCCTACTCAAGCCGAACACTGAACGGCGCGGAAAAGAACTACTCGACAACGGAGAAAGAGTGTTTGGCGATCGTCTGGGCGATCCGGAAGCTCAGGCCATATCTGGAAGGTTACCACTTTAAGGTAGTAATCGACCAAATGGCCCTGGTGGCTCAACAGCATAGAAAGCCCTTCAGGAAGGATCGCCAGATGGGCCCTGGAGCTACAACAGTACGACTTTGAGATAGCGTACAGAAAGGGTCAGCTAAACGTGGTGGCCGACGCATTATCAAGACAACCACTACCGGAAACACTATGAGTTTTAAAAGAGGCATCGGCAACTACAGCTTCAGGAGGATGCAGCTGGATCCAGGACATGGGCGAAAAGATAAAGACCCAGCCGCAGAAGTACCCGGACTATGTTATTGATGGTGAGACACTATACAGAAACATACCTCACCGAGCAGGCAGTGAAGACGTCGCGTCATGGAAGATGTGCGTCCCAAAGTCGCTACGAGAAGCAGTGTTGAGGGAGAACCACGACGCACCGTCTGCGGGACACGTAGGAAGCCGAAGGACAATTGCACGGTTGGCAGCCCGATACTACTGGCCAGGCATGCACGAAAATGCGAGATTTGCTTGCGGTTTAAGCCCAATCAGATGCAGGCGGCCGGGAAGAAATTGAGCCAAGTGCCGGAGGAACCATGGGAACGGTATGTGCAGACTTCGTTGGACCCCTACCAAGATCTAAGCACGGGAACCAAAATCCTGCTGGTCATGATAGACAGGTTTTCGAAATATACGGAACTGGTGCCCCTACGCAGTGCGACAGAAGAGTCGCTCAAGAAGGCGTTTAGGGAGCGCATAGTCGCAAGGTACGGGGTCCCGAAGGTGGTCATAACGGACAACGGAGTGCAGCTTACAAGCCGTATCTTCAAGAGTTTTCTGTCTGAGATGGGTATCAGACAACAGTTCACCGCACCATACACACCACAAGAAAATCCGACCGAGCGAGCGAACAGAACGGTCAAGACCATGATTGCGCAGTTCGCAGGGCAGGACCAGAGAAACTGGGACGAGAAGTGGCCGGAGATTATGCTAGCTGTGAACACGAGCACATCGGAATCCACCGGCGTTTCTTACCCAGGGAAGGGTAGACGCAGCAGCCTATAGGATAAGGAAACCCTAGGCACTGGACGAGCTACGGAGACCCCTGAGGAAAATTCCAACAAACTAAGAGAGGTATTCGAGATCGTGCGGCGAAATATGGAAAAGGCGTCCCAGGACCAAGCCATACACTACAATCTGAGAAGGAGGCAATGGTCACCAGCGGTGGGCGACATAGTGTGGGCCAAGGAACATCACCTGTCCAAAGCGGCCGAAGGATTCGCTGCAAAACTAGCCCCGAGGTACGATGGCCCTTACCAGGTCGTAGATTTCGTCTCTCCAGTGATCTGCAAAATTCGCCACACACAGTCGAAAAAAGAAAAGTCAGTTCACGTTGGCGAGCTCAAGCAACAACCAAACGAGCAGACAGCAGAAACGTCAGATGTCTAACAACGGGTACGAGGCGACAGGATTAGGCGTCAGGCCGAAGCGAGAGTCATCCATACGCCACACGGAAAGGACAATCAGGATAGCACAAGGACATGGATAAGGGTTTCTCGTTAATCCAGACTGCGAGGCCAAAGGATTATGCGTCAGGCCGAAGCGAGAGTCATCCACACGCCACGCAGAAAGGTCAAGGACGTGGATAGGGATGGAAGGTGATCCCGACCGCAAGGCAACAGGATTCAGCGTCGGGCAGTTGCCAGAGTCATCCGCGATAACGCCAGGTGGAAGGGACACTTACAAAACGGCACAAGGATACGGGTAACGTAGAAGAGAGTATGCGCGGAAGGAGACAAGCAACACAAGACGCGCAGTCCAGACATACACCGCAGCATCCGGAGATTCTATACGGAATGCGCCGGACGAGCTCGTCTAGTTGTTACCCGAGGAAAAGGGGAGGACGGTGCAGAATCAGATCTACACCGTAGCCAGCTGGTCACAAAAAAAAAAAAAAAAAACAGAAACACGCACCACACCAACAGTTGACTAAAAACAAGAAAAATAACGGGGCATGCATGGGCCGCACCAGCAACCTGAAATTTAAAGGGGGCTTAATGCAGGAAAGAGAAACGGACATCATAAATACTTACCTGCTGTCCTGGTTGCGAAGCGAATGCGAAGTCCTCTCCGCACCCGCTCTCAAAAGCTGCCAACAGAAGACGAGTGAAGGGCGAGAGAGGACGAAAGGATGAGATAAAAAGGAGTGAAGGAAATGCAAAAGAAACTTACATACCTATGAAAGTTGCAAAATCACCACGAGCCAGGGAAGGGGGCGCCTCGATAGGCGATCGATTGGCACTGGACGATAGTGCGATCGATGGGCACACGACAATGGAAATATCGGCCAAGGTGGAAATATCGCAAACGTGCAGGTGGCAACGCCGCACCGTCGGTATCGATATGCGAATAAATATCGATCACGCACGAATGGTGTGACCAGGCGGAGGAAACATGGAAAGGAGTGAGACGCAGCAACGAGCACCGAGCTGGGATCGATAGCCCATGAGTATCGATGTCCCAGTGGAGACACGGGAAACATCGGCGCGGGAGATTTAAAGTTGCTACGAGGAGGATGATCAGCGCTGTAGAAGCTCAAGGGAGTTAAGAGCGTCGAGGGAGCATCGAGGGAGCGCCGCGGGAATCACAATGACTCGAAGGCTAGGACAAATGTTTCCCGAAGTAAGGGGGGAATGTGAGGAGTTGAATAACTCCCCACAAATAGATGCAGCAGCAGATGGCCGGCCGCTTACCAGTTACGCGGCGAATTCGCGTAGTAACGGCGCGGCGAGGAGAGTTTGGAGACTTGGATGGAGAGCGAGAGAGTTTGGAGACCAAGGATGGAGATCGAGAGAGTTTGGAGACCAAGGATGGAGATCGAGAGAGTTTGGAGACCAAGGACGGAGAGCGAGAGAGTTTGGAGACCAAGCATGTTGAACGAGAGAGAATGGAGACTTCGCGGGCAAGGCAAGAGTGCCGTGTGCAAAACAGGATAACGGAACTCCACCGGACTTTGGACTCTCCCGTGAACTTTGGACCGGGAGAGGAAGTGCCACATCTCGGCAGTGGAGCGGCACTTTGGCGTGCCACAAGCAGCACGGCAATCAGCGGAGTGGCAGCAGTGGGCGGAGCATCTATTGGAAGCGGTACGTGAAGGACAAGTGGGTCAACCAGGAGGCACGGACTTTGGACCCAGAGTGGAGAGATCCTTTTTTTTTTTTTTCATTTTATTCAAATTTTATTTCGGCCGCTCCTCGAACACTCTCGTGCCCGCCAGCCCCAACCGGACGCGGAACGCGTGCCCCTCTCTCCATACGCGCACGCTGCGCCTGCCGCCCAGGATGCGAGCCTCCTGTACCACCGGTGCCTCCGCGATCCCTTCGGACCACTCATGCTCCGCGATCTCTCGCCATCGCTGGCCCTCCGGCGCCGACACCGTCCGCGACAATTTCGGCCGTGTCACCACCTCGGACACTTCGCCCAGTGCTGCCGCTTGAGCGGAGGACGGCCGTTTTCCACGGGATCAGGCCAGGGTCCTCGCTCCAGAGGCTCCGCGGTTACTGTCGCGCTCCCGGTAGGCATTGGCGTCGATGGCCCTGTCCTTGGCGTTGTTGGTCCGGTGCTCGGTGTCGGTGGTGGCCACTCCGGTCTGCCACGGGTCCTGGGATCCAGCGGGCTCACCCGGGGACCACTTTCTTCCCAGATTCGGGGCTCCTCCGTCGCTGCCGTCTCCTCTACGGGTCCCTCCGGCTAGGTCCAGACAACCGTCTGCTGTCGCCACCTAACTCATTCGGCCACGAACGTCCGGGTGCCGGTATGTCCGTCCGGATGTGTTGAGCCTGCGGTGGTGGCTGCTGCTGTGGTGGTGGCTGCTGCTGTGGTGGCTGCTGCTGCGGTGGTGGCTGCTGCTGTGGTGGCTGCTGCTGCGATGGTGGTTGCTCGCGTTCGAGCTGCTGCTGCTACGGTGGCTGCTGCTGCGGTGGCTGCTGCTGCGGTGGCTGCTGCTGCGGTGGTGGCTGCCCGCGTTCGAGCTGCTGCCGCTGTGGTGGCTGCTGCTGCGGTGGTGGCTGCTCGCGCTTGAGCTGCTGCTGCTGTGGTTGCTGCTTCTGCGGTGGTGGCTGCTCGAACCTCGGCGTGGGCGGTCGTGCTGGCGTCCACTGTGGTGACCCCTCGTACCGCGGTGTGGGCGGTATTTAGGGCAGCCACCGCGGAGGTGAGGACGCCCAGTCGTCTGCCACTTCTTGCGGCGGGATGCAGGGCTCGGGCGCATACCTCTGCGTGGGTGGGTACCCCGGGTTTTCCCACAGCTGCTGCTCCTCCTCCTCGGCCATCCGCAGTTGGGCCTGCCTCTCCGGCGACTCCTCCATCTCCTTTCACCGCCGCTCCTCACTCCGCCTTCGCGCCACGCACTTTCGTCGAAACTCCCACGTAGCCGCTACCACAGCCTCGGCATGGCTACTGGGAGCCAGCTGGTCCTGGGGCGGCTCTTCGCTAGCCCACTCCACCTCCGCCTCGCCAGTCGGGATGCGTCCGTCGGCCCGGTTGACCGCTTTGGGAAACCGCCATCGCCGTTGCTCCACCCGCGGGTCCTCCACCAACTCGACGTCGCTGTCGGAGCTGATGACCGGCTCGGGGACGCCCCGCCCGGAGATCCGCCGCGAGGTTCGGGTAGGCCGGGCTGTCGACCATCCTTGCCCCGGGCTAGATCCTCCGGACGGCTGGTGGGCAGCCATCATTTTGCGCGCTTCGCTCCTGGTTATGCGAGTGCTCATGATGCTCGTCGATTTTGATTGTTCAGCTGGAGCCTGGGCTCCCTTTAATGACACCTCGGTTCCGAGCCTTCCTCTTTGCTCAATCCCGCTATTTCCATCGGCCTCTCCTTCTTACTACCCAGATCTACGGTACAGCTCTCTGCTCTGTGCCGTCTTCCCCCTTCCTTCGGCAGACTTTTGATGCGTGTTTTTCCTTCCTCCGATCAGTCCCAATCGAGACCTTAGACGCTCTGGTTCGCTCCCTTTGTGTTCTTAACGTTCTCCTGATGTCCTTTATGTGTTTCATTGCGCCTTTGTAGATGCCCTGTAGTATCCTTGGAGTCGATTTGTAGTATCCCTTTCGAATCCTTGGAGGTATCCTTGGAATTTGTTCGTAGTATCCTTTGGGAATCCTTGCAGGTATCCGTGGACTCTTTTCGTAGTATCCTTTGGGCATCCTTGGAGGTATCCTCGGAATCCTTTCGTAGTACCCTTTGGGCATCCTTGGAGGTATCCTTGGACTCCTTTCGTAGTATCCTTTGGGCATCCTTGGACGTATCCTTTGACTCCTTTCGTAGTATCCTTTGGGCATCCTTGGAGGTATCCTTGGGATCCTTTCGTAGTATCCTTTGGTCATCCTTGGAGGTATCCTTGGACTCCTTTCGTAGTACCTTTTGGGAATCTTTGGACGTATCCTTGGACTCCTTTCGTAGTATCCTTTGGGAATCCTTGGGGGTATCCTTGGGATCCTTTCGTAGTATCCTTTGGTCATCCTTGGAGGTATCCTTGGACTCCTTCCGTAGTATCCTTGGGGCATCCTTGGGGGTATCCTTGGACTTTGTGAGGAGTCGTTTGACCCCTCACAAATAGCGCCACCAACATCGCCAGAGCCAACAGCATCGGCCGCCAGCGCCAACAACATCGCCAGCTAGCAGCTACAACATCGCCAGCGCCAACAGCATCGCCCGCCAGCGCCAACAACAACGCCAGCTAGCAGCTACAACATCGCCAGCGCCAACAGCAAACAAAACCCTCGCGAATAACTTTGTAAAAAAAAACACTGTACAGTGCATTTAATATATAACCTTAGCCAATAATCATAAGATTTGTAGTTATATTGATACACAATAATTATTTTAGCTCAGCCTAAGCGATAGGTTCTGTTTACCTTTTCCCCCTCCGTTCTCACATCAGCAGTAGCCACACACACACACACACCAGGAGAGCAACGAAATATTCACCACGATAAGTGCAGCGCCGCACAGGAGCAAGCGAGAGAGGACATGCGATCGAGGAGGAAAACAACCCCCGAAAATTGGCACGCGCCAAGGGAAGAGCGAGAGAAAAGGAGTACCGAAACTTCGACAAGTGGAAAAAACCCAGAGCAGCCGAAAACTTGAACAAAACGCGGCGGCAAAGCTTAACTAGCTCTCTTTTGGAAAAGGCGGTGCACGGGATCAGAAGTGCGAGGAGTAATTTTTGCAAAGGCGGTGCACGTGATCAGAAACAGGAGCTCTCTTTTGGAAAAGGAGGTGCACGGGATCAGAAGTGCGAGGAGTCATTTTTGCAAAGTCGGTGCACGGGATCAGAAACAGGTCTCTCTTTTGGAAAACGCGGCGCACCGGACCAGAAGTGCGAGCAGTTCACTTTTGGAAAACGCAGCGCACCGGACCAGAAGTGCGAGCAGGTGACTTTTGGAAAACGCGGCGCACCGGACCAGAAGTGCGAGAAGCAGGGGACTCTTGCAAAGGCGGCGCACGGGATCAGAAGTGCGATCAGAGCAAATTTATGTGGACAACAGGAGTCTTTTGCCTTCGGCCTGATGCCAAGTGACCCAGGAAGGCGTTTACCTAGACGACCTCGAGGTCGTGCCGGCCCAGGACCAGCGGCGGAGCACCCGGAGTCACGCGTGTGTGTGTGCGTGAGAGCGAGACGGGTGAGTGAGTGGAGTGAACCGCGTTTTGGCCAGCGAGAGTCCCGTGCAATGAGAAATTTCTCGAAGGCCTCGATGCGGTTTCGCCCAGAGTAGGCTAGAATTTATAAACCATGACCTAACCTAACCCGTTAATTGCGAGAACTGAGAAAAAAAAACATGAACCAAGAATTTAAATAAAGAATATTTTCTTACATATCTGAACACATGTTGTTGCCATGTTGTTCTTTTTCCCTTTGACTACTTTGATTTCTGATTTGATTTCCGAGCTGACTACACCGAGAGAAAGGGGTGGACCCAACTTTAGGAAACCCGTTGCTCATTAATTAAATAAAAATATTTCTCAGATATTAAAAATACTACGCACTGCCACACCCAAAGGAAAATTTATTCTTCTTCTTTTATCACTGCCGGCTGTATTGAGCCAACTCGCGCCCGACTACACTGGGAAAACAAAATAAAGTAGAAACTCGAGTTACAAATGAATCAATAAAAATACCCCAATAAAAGTATTTCTCGCCTGATTTTAATGCAACTCGTAGGGAAAAAAAATCCAATCAAGCTGGCCACGCATAAATATGAATATTTCCAGACAAATGCCTAGATTTTAGGCCATAAATTCTGCCCTAGGGAAAAGTTGTTCCCATAATCGATCCCCTCTCTCTCGGCCTTCTCGTAGCGAATGCTATGAGCCAGGCCCAAATGCGCGTTACCGCTGACGCTTTTCACTCTGCTACAGACACCGAATAAACTGTTTCTCTCACTCCGTACCCCGGTGGCTGGCACTCTACATCTCACGCCAGCCAACCGATTTTCGTCTTAGACCTTTTTGTCCCATATCTTTACAAATATTTTCGGAAAAGAGACCCTGGCGGGACTGAGTATATCCCAGCCTACGAGACTTCTTTACAGAATGGAGCCCGAACAGGGAAATGGGGTTTACGAAAATTTTAGACGACCTAAATATGGCCTAAATACCCATCTGTGTACAGAGTTTGAAAATTTTCGGTTCAGTCACTTAGAAGCGAAATTTTTAAGTCGGAACGTAAGGAGAGTCATATATCGAGGGACACAAAAATTTCTAGGGCAGGAAACAGGAAAATATATATATATTCAAAAATATACCAACGCATCGAACATAACCTCAGAAAAAAAAACTTAGAATTTAAGCAGAGCACATGGCATTCGGGAGAACTTATACAAAAGTATACCCACACACAGCGAGAAATTTCTAACGCACGCAGACACACATACATGTATTTCTAAGCAGAGCAAAGTACATAACCTAAAATCAGAGATTCTTTGTTCCAAGCTCACGTGGCCAGCAAATCAAGTGAGGACGAAACACATACAGGCAGATAATCGGAAAGAGAGAGAGAGCGAGAGCCCTCTAGGCTAGCCAACTCAGGTCACGAGAGTTTCGAAAGAACGAGGTAGGGAAAAGCTAACGTATACTCCCTACAGCGCAGCCATTTTGTTTTTTTCTTTTTCACTCTCATCGTCGTCCCTCTCACACGAGCAGGAGTCGATCAAGTACAGGCAACGGGATCACATCGTTGGGGGCTTCTCATATAACCATCGCCGAATCAACACGTGCATCGGCAGCTCTCAAAGACATCGTCGTGGAAAAATTTAAAACTACATCGTCGTCGAACAAAATTTAATCACCGTCGAGAAAATTTAGGAATTAAATCGTCGTTTGACATCGGATTGTGGTCACCATCGTTGCACGTGGGAATTCAGTGAATTCTTGGTGACAAATAAAATAAAATTTTCAATGAAGATTTTAACCAGTTCGAACATCGTTTGACCCTCGTCCAAGAATTTCTCTCGTCCTATCGAAACTTTTCCTGTCGTTTGCCAGTTAACTATTATTTCACAGCAATATGGGGGCGCGTTGGATTTCGTATCTCCGGAAGCGGGAATTGGAGGCGATTCTGAAGGAGTTTTCCTTGGAAGCAACCGGAACAGTTGAGGAAATGAGGAGCCGGCTGTCTGCTTTTAATAATCGGGACGACCACGTGCTGGAGATAGCCGAGCGGCTACAGGATTGCGAAGCGGAAATTACAGCCGCCCTAACGGATAGGAAGCAGCGTTCACCGACACACACCCACCGGGTCCAACACAGCTTCAGGTGCCAGCACTGGAAGGCCGAGGTGCCGCCGATGTAGTCGGAGACACGGAGATCCATCCGGTCAAGCGGGATATTTTTCCCAGGAAATCAGAGATGTCCGCAGCCACGCTAGCGGAAAAGCTGAAGAATTGGGGAATCACTTTTGACGGGACCACGGACCCCATAACCTTCATCCAACACCTCGAGGAACGAGCCACCGCACACGAAGTTGACGTGGAGAAGATGCCGCAGGCCATCCCTGGTCTTTTGACGGATACAGCTGAGCACTGGTTTCGGACAAGCCAGCTGCTAGGAAAATCTTGGACGAACTTCAAGAAGGCGTTTCTTGACTTCTTTCTGCCACCCAGGTACTTTCAGCGACTCGAGGATGAGATCCGCACCAGAGATCAGCGACGGGGAGAGACTTTCAAACAATACCTAGTCAACATCAGACTCATGATGCACAGAGCGGGGTATAATGCGGAGCAGAAGTTGGACCGGATCTATGAAAATCTCCAACCGGAGTACCACATGTACGCAAGGAGGCACGACTTCACCACTTTGGAGCAACTTACCACTTTAGCGGTAAATTACGAGGTCACCCGCGATCGGAGCACAGGAAGCCATGCCAGAATGTTGGCCGAACCACAACCAGCGCCTAGAAGGAACGAGTACGAGATCCCAGCGTATGCAGGAGCATCACCAATAGGTCAACAGAATTTCACACGACCGGCCAGACGACCACCCACCCCAGCCACAGTTTTACAATCAGTTCCTCGAGTGGGGAACAGGTCAATGGTGCCGAACTTCAGTCTTGCTTGCAGGAATTGTGCCCAGGAGGGTCACCGTTTAGCTACATGTCGCAATCCCATAGTCCTCTTTTGTTGGGATTGTGGTCGCAGAGGAGTACGCACTCTCGACTGTTGCCGTCGTACCCAGCCGGGAAACGAGAGGAGTCTTCCCCGGAATTAGGAGAAATCTTACAAGTTCAGTCGAGCAGAATTATCGCGCAGGTGCAAATCGAGGGTCAGGAGTTTAATGCTACCATAGACACCGGAGCTAGCAGAAGCTTCGTGAGCGAACGAGTTGTTCAACGTGTAGGGTCGGTACACACTCATGTCAGCCTGGCGGAAGGCTCACGCAAGGAGATAACCAAGTCTCTGGTAGTTTTCCCTTCGTTCATGGAAGACGTACTATTGGGCATGGGCATGTCTGCCACTCTCCAATGCGGCCGCGCTTCGCTGCAGCTGTACCCTCTCCTAATATGCAGCCCCACTAACGACTTAGCTATGCCTCCTCTCTTGACAAATGCGTTCACTCCAGCAAACAACGATCCAGATAACGAGGTGCAAACCACCCCGACCAGCAGTATTTTAGGGTCTCGAGACGACAACGCCGTGCGAAATAATCCATTTCGACGGAATCATGCTACTGTTTCAGCGGAACCAGTAGAGGAAGGGCGAGCGCCTTCCCCAGTCAGACCAGGATACACGCCTGACACTGGAGGAGCACTAGCCGCAATCACCGCAAACGCCGAGCAAGAAGAATTAGAACCCTGGGTAAACAAATTCCTACAGTAGGAATTGGCCAAATTCGAAGGATTGACGGGAATGTCAAATATCGCTGAGCATACGATCACGATGCGAGATGATAAGCCCATGATAGGTATTTTCCTAAGAATCCCGCGATGCAGAGGATTATCGATGAGCAGATCGACGAACTGCTACGCAACGACTGTATAGAGCCTTCTCGGAGCCCCCACAGCGCCTCGATTGTACTCGTGGGCAAGAAATCTGGAGAGATGCGACTATGTGTAGATTTTCGACAACTAAATGCCCATTCTATTCCAGATGCATACCCGCTGCCAAGGATAACACACATCTGGGAGCGTCTGCGCCATGCCAAGTACATATCGACGCTCGATTTGAAGAGCGGATATTGGCAAATCCCTGTAGCCGAGTCCAGCCGCGAGTGCACAGCATTTACAGTCCCCGGGAGGGGCTTGTACCACTGGAAAGTGATGCCGTTTGGCCTCCACTCAGCAGCAGCCACATTCCAGCGGGCGCTCGACAGCGTCATAGGACCGGACATGGAGCCCAACGCGTTTGCGTATTTGGATGACATCATCATCATCGGCCGCACTCTGGAGGAGCATGTGCAGCATCTACAAGAAGTATTTCGACGGCTACGAAAGGCGAACCTTCGTCTCAACGCGAAGAAATGCAGTTTCTTTAAGCGCAGCCTGGTGTACTTGGGACACGTCATCAGTGAGGAGGGAATTCACACGGATCCCGACAAGATTTCGGCAGTACGGCGACTGAGTCCGCCCACCACATGCAAGGAGTTGAGGAGATGTCTAGGGATTGCGTCATGGTACAGGAGATTTGTACCCAACTTTGCCAGCGTAGTGCAGCCCATGTCTTTGCTACTCAAGAAAGGAAAGAAATGGCAATGGGAGCAGGAGCAGCAAGATGCGTTCGAGGAACTCAAAAGAAAACTCACGGAGGCGCCGGTTCTCGCCTGCTCCGACTTCAACGAGAAGTTCGTGTTGCAAACTACTCCGCCACAGAAAAGGAGTGTCTGGCTATCATATGGGCCATCAGGAAACTCAGATGCTACTTGGAAGGTTATCGATTTGAGGTGATAACGGACCACCCCGCCTTGAAGTGGCTCAACTCGATTGATAATCCCACCGGCCGCATAGCGCGCTGGGCGTTTGAACTGCAGCAGTACCAGTTTGACGTCACCTATCGACGCGGGAGCCAGAACATTGTTGCAGATGCACTTTCTCGACAGCCTTTGGAAGTACTTCAGATGATCCAGGAGGATAAGCCGGGATGCACATGGTACCAGCGGATGCTGAAACTTGTTCAGGACAGGCCTGAAGATTACCCGGACTACGCGTACGAGAACCAACAGCTCTATCGGCATATCGGATCCCGACCTGACGACGAAGACTCCGTGCCCTGGAAACTGTGCGTAGCCAAGGAACACCGACAGCGAGTACTGTCGGAATGCCATGACCAGCCGACGGCAGGACATCTCGGAATCAGGAAGACAACCACCCGCATCGCCCAGAGATATTACTGGCCAGGTCTTTTCCGCGATATTGCCAGGTATGTCCGCAAGTGTGACACTTGCCAACGGTTCAAAGTCAGCCAAACCAAACCGGCGGGTAAAATGTTCACCAGACAGATTAACGAGCCGTTCGATACTGTCTGCGCCGATTTTATTGGCCCCTTCCGCGATCCAAGAGTGGGAATACGATGCTGCTCGTATTCTTCGACGCCTTTTCGAAATGGGTTGAGTTGGTCCCCTTGGACATCTCGAAAAATCCTTTCGGGAGAGGATTTTGAATCACTTTGGTATTCCCCGAACATTTGTCTGCGATAATGGGACACAGTTTACGAGTCGTTCATTCAAAGCCTTCTGCAAGCAGGCGGAGTCGTTTGACCCCTCACAAATAGCGCCACCAACATCGCCAGCGCCAACAGCATCGGCCGCCAGCGCCAACAACATCGCCAGCTAGCAGCTACAACATCGCCAGCGCCAACAGCATCGGCCGCCAGCGCCAACAACAACGCCAGCTAGCAGCTACAACATCGCCAGCGCCAACAGCAAACAAAACCCTCGCGAATAACTTTGTAAAAAAAAACATTGTACAGTGCATTTAATATATAAGCTTAGCCAATAATCATAAGATTTGTAGTTATATTGATACACAATAATTATTTTAGCCCAGCCTAAGCGATAGGTTCTGTTTACCTTTTCCCCCTCCGTTCTCACATCAGCAGTAGCCACACACACACACACCAGGAGAGCAACGAAATATTCACCACGATAAGTGCAGCGCCGCACAGGAGCAAGCGAGAGAGGACATGCGATCGAGGAGGAAAACAACCCCCGAAAATTGGCACGCGCCAAGGGAAGAGCGAGAGAAAAGGAGTACCGAAACTTCGACAAGTGGAAAAAACCCAGAGCAGCCGAAAACTTGAACAAAACGCGGCGGCAAAGCTTGACTAGCTCTCTTTTGGAAAAGGCGGTGCACGGGATCAGAAGTGCTAGGAGTCATTTTTGCAAAGGCGGTGCACGGGATCAGAAACAGGAGCTCTCTTTTGGAAAAGGCGGTGCACGGGATCAGAAGTGCGAGGAGTCATTTTTGCAAAGGCGGTGCACGGGATCAGAATCAGGTCTCTCTTTTGGAAAACGCGGCGCACCGGACCAGAAGTGCGAGCAGTTCACTTTTGGACTTTTGGAAAACGCGGCGCACCGGACCAGAAGTGCGAGAAGCAGGGGACTCTTGCAAAGGCGGCGCACGGGATCAGAAGTGCGAGCAGAGCATATTTATGTGGACAACAGGAGTCTTTTGCCTTCGGGCTGATGCCAAGTGACCCAGGAAGGAGTTTACCTAGACGACCTCGAGGAGAGTGTGCCTGCCCAGGACCAGCGGCGGAGCACCCGGAGTCACGCGTGTGTGTGTGCGTGAGAGCGTGAGAGTCCCGTGCAATGAGAAATTTCTCGAAGGCCTCGATGCGGTTTCGCCCAGAGTAGGCTAGAATTTATAAACCATGACCTAACCTAACCCGTTAATTGCGAGCACTGAGAAAAAAAAACATGAACCAAGAATTTTAACAAAGAATATTTTCTTACATATCTGAACACAAAATTTGCCGCTGCCATGTTGTTCTTTTTCCCTTTGACTACTTTGATTTCTGATTTGATTTCCGAGCTGACTACACCGAGAGAAAGGGGTGGACTCAACTTTAGGAAACCTGTTGCTCATTAATTAAATAAAAATATTTCTCAGATATTAAAAATACTACGCACTGCCACACCCTCTTTCCAAAGGAACTTCGGGAAATATTTTTTTAAAAGCAAAATTTATTCTTCTTCTTCTATCACTGCCGGCTGTATTGAGCCAACTCGCGCCCGACTACACTGGGAAAACAAAATAAAGTAGAAACTCGAGTTACAAATGAATCAATAAAAATACCCCAATAAATGTATTTCTCGCCTGATTTTAATGCAACTCGTAGGGAAAAAAATCCAATCAAGCTGGCCACGCATAAATATGAATATTTCCAGACAAATGCCTAGATTTTAGGCCATAAATTCTGCCCTAGGGAAAAGTTGTCCCCATAATCGATCCCCTCTATCTCGGCCTTCTCGTAGCGAATGCTATGAGCCAGGCCCAAATGCGCGTTACCGCTGACGCTTTTCACTCTGCTACAGACACCGAATAAACTGTTTCTCTCACTCCGTACCCCGGTGGCTGGCACTCTACATCTCACGCCAGCCAACCGATTTTCGTATTAGACCTTTTTGTCCCATATCTTTACAAATATTTTCGGTAAAGAGACCCTGGCGGGACTGAGTATATCCCAGCCTACGAGACTTCTTTACAACTTTCAATGTTGTTTTGCGTCTGTTGTGTTTGCTTGCTGTGGCCGCTCGCTTGTGTTTTCCGTTTGTTGCTGTTTTTTGAATATAAAATAAACGACGCGCCGAAAGTAATTGTTATTTGTTCCCCGTGCCCCGTGTTTTTTTTTTCGCGTCTAGTAGTCCTTGTGCCCGTCGAACGGAAGTGTCAAACTCACCAGTGCTAGTCGCCCCAGTTGTGCAGTCAGTAGGACCACAAGTTTCCACATTTCCACACACGACAGGCCTGTTTGCTGCTCTCTCTGCCCGGCAAACAAACATTTAGTGAATATTTTCTACACTTTTTGTTCGGTGGTTTTTTTTATTTTGCTAAAGTCACGTTGTGCCATCGGTATTGTTTTCGTTTCGGTTTTCGGGGAACAGTGCCATTGTTCGTCTTGGGGGTCTAGTGACCTTGCGCGACCCGCACCATGGACCTGCGCAGCTGGCGTAAGGTCCTTATCCAGTAGGTCATCGAGTGTCGCTTCACCGAACACAACTTCATCACACTGGAGCAGTCGGACATCGATGCCTTCTTCTCGATCTACGTGCAAAAGGCCCAGGTGGCGCCGGTAGAGGAGGAGAACGCGCTGCCGGCCCAGCCTGGGGAGCACCGCCCCCCCCCTGCAGAACTTCCACCGAGATCATTATCCAGAGTTCAGTGCCCACATAGATGGCCGTGGCCAACTTGTGACCGCGGACTACGTGTATGTCTACACACTGCTCCTGCATTACTCATGCGTGAAGCAGCCCAGCGTGTTTATCCACAGCATCTGCAAGAAGCTGCCGGAGCTAGTGCAGACCTGCATCGCAAACTTCTTCGGCCAGACGTTGGAGCAACAGCTGACGCGCCAATTTCTCCGCCAGTCTATGAACAATGTGGCTGTGATTTACCGCCAGGGCGTCCAGATCAGCCCCAGTCGTCCGAGCTGCAGCACCATGAGTCCCGAACTGACCATTGACACCACACCGGACACATCCTCGTCCACATCCGCATCGCCTCAGCCGCCGAGCAGCACGCCACAGTTCCGTCATCCAGCGCCTCCAAATGTCCGCCAACGAAATGCTAGCAGCGCACCCGGGAGCTGCACGGTGTTCGCGCCCAGCTGGAGGTGGTGTCCTACGAGAAGACCATGCTCGAGGAGCAGCAAACGGAGAAGGAGGACCTGATCATAGAAATGCTGGACAACACTGATGGGGCCAGACGGTCAGGCTCGATGCTGTGCTTCTCGACGAAGCAAGCCACACTCTCGCTTAGCTCCAGCAAGATAGCGTTCTGCTTCTGCAGCTCTTTCCTCAGCTCGGCGTTCTCGTGCTCCTTCTCGCGCAGCTGCTTGTCGACCACAGAGCTGTGCAGATTCTCGGGCGTGGTGTTCGGGGACAGGGAACAGTTGAGCAAATCCGAGGACGCATTTAGAACCTCACGTCGGTTGTGTAACTCCTCGCGCGCTTCCTGTAGACAACGATCCAGCTCCTGCTTGTCGCGCTTCAGGCTGGATTCCTCCAGGCGCTGTTCCAGCTATTCAAGAAGAAAAACAAAAAAATATAAATATATATTTATGGAATTTTGGGTAGGTATTATGTAGGTACTTTGAATTTATATTTCCTAAACAGCGCCCTTTTTCGCCAATATTAATTTTAGAATTATGTACCTAGTAGCTTTAATTTAATTAAATAATTAACAACCATTAAATATGAATTCAAAAATATTAATTTAACAAATAAAATTCCCTCTCAATACCAAAAGTGTGTACAGTTCCGACCCAAAGGTGACTAGTTTTTCGCTGATATTCACACAAAATTCGCCGGATTTAGTTCTTTTGTGTAATGCCCCCATAAAATCAGACAGGTAGCATACCTGCTCGACAAGCTCGGATTTTTCGGCGCGCAAATCCTGTAGCTTATCGTTAGTCTCGGCTATAATGGCCTCCTTTTGGCTGCTTTCCTTCATCAGGCTTCGCTTCAACTGAAATGAGGAAAGTTTTATTATTGGTTTATGGCACCAAGTACCTGTGACCATCTGGTGGTCTACTACCTACATGATCGAACTCATTTAGCACGTTGTCGGCATTCTCACCATTCTGGACGGCGTTCTTGAGCTTGGCCAGTTGACTCTTGGCCATCATGTTCTCTGTAATGGGAAAAAACGATAAAATATGTTACTATCATATTTAACTACTATCAGAGGGATGTAAGCCACAAGATCTATGAGGCATTCTTACCTTTGTTTAGCGTTTTAATCAGATCCTCCTCCACTTGCTGCCCTTCGAGCATGGTCTTCTCGTAGGACACCACCTCCAGCTGGGCGCGAACACCGCGCAGCTCCCGGGTGCGCTGCTCCAGCAGCTCGGTTCTGGGTGTGAGCGGAGCGGACATTTAGAGGCGCTGAATTTTGTGTGAATATCAGCGAAAAACTAGTCACCTTTGGGTCGGAACTGTACACACTTTGGGTATTGAGAGGGAATTTTATTTGTTAAATTAATATTTTTGAATTCATATTTAATGGTTATTAATCATGTTAAGCTACTAGGTACATAATTCTAAAATTAATATTGGCGAAAAAGGGCGCCGTTTAGGAAATCTAAATTGAAAGTACCTACATAATACCTACCCAAAATTCCATAAATATATATTTATATTTTTTTTGTTTTTCTTCTTGAATAGCTTAAAACGTCCGGGAACATACTCGCGTGCGTGGACAGAATCCGGGAGCTGGAACAGCGCCTGGAGGAATCCAGCCTGATTGTATCTTCCAGAGAAGATACAATCAGCTCTCTGAAGCGCGACAAGCAGGAGATGGATCGTTGTCTACAGGAAGCGCGCGAGGAGTTACACAACCGACGTGAGGTTCTAAATGCGTCCTCGGATTTGCTCAACTGTTCCCTGTCCCCGAACACCACGCACGAGAATCTGGACAGCTCTGTGGTCGACAAGCAGCTGCGCGAGAAGGAGCACGAGAACGCCGAGCTGAGGGAAGAGCTGCAGAAGCAGAACGCTATCTTGCTGGAGATAAGCGAGAGTGTGGCTTGCTTCGCACAGCATCGAGCCTCTGGCCCCATCAGTGTTGTCCAGCATTTCTATGATCAGGTCCTCCTTCTTCGTTTGCTGCTCCTCGAGCATGGTCTTCTCGTAGGACACCACCTCCAGCTGGGCGCGAACACCGTGCAGCTCCCGGGTGCGCTGCTAGCATTTCGTTGGCGGACATTTGGAGGCGCTGGATGACGGAACTGTGGCGTGCTGCTCGGCGGCTGAGGCGATGCGGATGTGGACGAGGATGTGTCCGGTGTGGTGTCAATGGTCAGTTCGGGACTCATGGTGCTGCAGCTCGGACGACTGGGGCTGATCTGGACGCCCTGGCGGTAAATCACAGCCACATTGTTCATAGACTGGCGGAGAAATTGGCGCGTCAGCTGTTGCTCCAACGTCTGGCCGAAGAAGTTTGCGATGCAAGTCTGCACTAGCTCAGGCAGCTTCTTGCAGATGCTGTGGATGAACACGCTGGGCTGCTTCACGCACGAGTAATGCAGGAGCAGTGTTTAGACGTACACGTAGTCCGCGGTCACAAGTTGTCCACGGCCATCTATGTGGGCACTGAACTCTGGATAATGATCTGCGTTGGAATAAAAATGGGTCTCATTATTTGGCTAGTTTTAAGCAACAAGTTAGGGGAGGAAAATCATTGGAAAATCCCAAAACCTTTTCGAGGCGCCAAGGGAACTAGCTTAAAAGAGGACTTGAGAAGTGTACATACCCTTGCATGTCCTATAGTAATCTAAGGTTTCACTAAAATTGTATAAAATGGCCATTAATCCTTGAATAATCCTACTATTTCAACTAGTTTATTGACAATAAAGTGAAGTAAAGTAAAATGGAAGAAAGAAAATCCTTTGAAAATCCCAAAATAAGAAAATAACTAAATTAAAAAGGGGAATTTGATATGTACATATCTAAAAAGAATTTATATTCCCTTGTATTTATAATCACAATTCAATATTTGACTAAATAGGAATAAAATAAACATTTGCCCTTGAACAATACTTATATTTCAACTAGTTTTATTGAAATTAAAAAAAATTGCTCATATAATCAGTTCTATAAGTTAAATATCAAGTCGGTTAGGGTCTATACAAAGTCCTTCCTTTTCCCCATGAATGTTCCTATATCCAAAACATTTTTTTCTTATCTAGATATGAGGTAATACACCCAGACAGTACTGAAATAATATACAATGACCATTAGTCCTTGAATACCATTATTTCCACTTGTTCTGTTTACAACAAAGTGAAATTCTCATATAATCAGTTCTTTAACAATCGACTCTGGTAGGTGCCTATGTTTTTTCTATATGAAAGTTCCTATATCAAAGGTGTCTTGGAATGTAGACTCATGACATTTGGGCAACCATGACTTTGAAAAAATAGTATCCCCTATAGTATAGTATAGTATTGAAAAAATAGTACAGTATAGTAGTAAAATAGATGAAGGATGACAACCCTGTTTTTCAGGAGACATGACATGCAAAATTATTTCGGGCTGGAAATGCAAAATACCCGAACTCACCTCGGAGGAAGTTCTGCAAAGGCGAGCGGTGCTCCCCGGGCTGGGTCGGCAGCGCGTTCTCCTCCTCCACCGGCGCCACCTGGGCCTTTTGCACGTAGATCGAGAAGGCATCGATGTCCGACTGCTCCAGCGTGATGAAGTTGTGTTCGGTGAAGCGACACTCGATGACCTGTGTCGGGAAATCGCGTAAGTGGATGGCATCGGGAAGACCTGCGAAGATCCCAGGATCTCTACTACTTACCCACTGGATAAGGACCTTACGCCAGCTGCGCAGGTCCATGGTGCGGGTCGCGCAAGGTCACTAGACCCCCGACGAACAACGGCACTGTTCCCCGAAAACCCAACCGAAAACAATACCTATGGCACAACGTGACTTTAGCAAAATAAAAAAAAACACGACCGAACAAAAAGTGTAGAAAATATTCAATAAATGTTTGTGTTTGCCGGGCAGCGAGAGCAGAAAACACGTCTGTCCTGTGTGGAAATGTGGAAGCCTGTGCTCCTACTGACTGCACAACTGGGGCGACTAGCACTGGTGAGTTTGACACTTCCGTTCGACGGGCACAAGGACTACTAGACGCGAAAAAAAATACACGGGGCACGGGGTACAAATAACATTTACTTTCGGCGCGTCGTTTATATTATATTCAAAAGCCGACGCTAGGGATGGGAGAAATGTATCAAAATCGATACTTTTCGTATAAAAATAAATATTTATATCGTGATATTTTTCAACTGACTTATCGCTGTTATCGCTATCAGCAACGTAAGTGACGGAAACGTAAGTGCGTAAATACAAATAAATATTTATGTCCTTCAAATTAGCGTCGGCCTGTTAGCAATGTCCGTCAAATTAGCGTCGGCCTGTTAGCAACGAAAGTGGAACGGTGGAATTTGGAACATGGGGGCTCTTTTTATTTTTAAATTTTCTCGCTTTTTGGGGACCAAATCGAAAAATCTAAAATGCTAGATTGTTAAGAAAGAAAAGATCTATCGATCTAGGTAGGTTTGAGACACATCCGAGGTCTATTAATGTTTCAAAAATGCATTTGAAAAATCGTGTCCCCACAATTTTCTTAACTGCTCCCCTCACAGAAGTTGTGCCAATATGCACGATAAGCCAAGCTATTGGGGGTTAATTCAAGCTCCTTTTCTGAAAGTTTCAATAAAATCAAACCCACAGTTTTCGAGAAAATAGCCTAACAGTGACGCAACCTCGGATTTTCCCCATACAAAAAAGGGGGCAAAAATGAAATTACCTACGGCTCCACTCCTAGAAGTTGTGCCAACATGCACGGTATATGGGTAGATAGGGGATAATCTAAGGAGTGTTCTGTGAAAATTTTATCAAAATCAAACCCACAGATTTTGAGACAACTGCTTTACAGTTGGGGGTGCTAAAAAGGTTAATAAAAGACCGTTTAATCCAGAAACTGAACCTTTAGATACTAAGACATGAACCACAATGTAAACAGCTTAGCCATGACAATCATTCGACGCCAACTTTCTATAACTTTATACAACTTTCACAGAGGTTGTGCCAACTTGCACGGTATCGCATTAGAAGGGGCATCATTTTAGCTAATTTCTGAATAAATTACAGGCAACTCAAATCCACAGTTTTCGAGAAATTCAAGTATTTTCAATTATGGCTTTTGCCACGCGGTCACACTGTCCAGGCCAGCGAGAAATCGTATGCACCCGTGACATCAACCATCAAAATATATATGCAAACTTTAATTAATTCATACAGCTCTCACAGAGGTTGTGCCAACTTGCACGGTATCGCATTCGAAGGGGCATCATTAAAGCTAATTTCTAAATAAATTACAGGCAATTCAAATCCACAGTTTTCGAGAAATTCAAGTATTTTCAATTATGGCTTTTGCCACGCGGTCACACTGTCCAGGCCAGCGAGAAATCGTATGCACCCGTGAAATCAACCATCAAAATATATATGCAAACTTTAATTAATTCATACAACTCTCACAGGGGTTGTGCCAACTTGCACGGTATCGCATTCGAAGGGGCATCATTTTAGCTAATTTCTGAATAAATTACAGGCAATTCAAACCCACAGTTTTCGAGAAATTCAAGTGTTTTCAATTATGGCTTTTGCCACGCGGTCACTCTGTCCAGGCCAGCGAGAAATCGTATGCACCCGTGACATCAACCATCAAAATATATATGCAAATTTTAATTAATTCATACAACTCTCACAGATGTTGTGCCAACTTGCACGGTATCGCATTCGAAGGGGCATCATTATAGCTAATTTCTGAGTTAATTACAGGCAAGTCAAACCCACAGTTTTCGAGAAATTCAAGTATTTTCAATTATGGCTTTTGCCACGCGGTCACACTGTCCAGACCAGCGAGAAAGCAAATTCAGCCAAGACATTTACCACGAAAAGGTATTTATCGATATATCGCCAAGTGCCAAGCTACGACCTACAACACTTAATTGAGCCAATCGAATACTTTTGGCCGCCAAGTATTGAAAAATATATAATTGGTATTTGTTTCCCTATTATTTTAATGTATAATTCATCGAAATCGAGCCAGTGGTTTGGTAAAATTTAACATTTTATTGATTTAAGAAAAATATAAAAAATAACTATTTGCTATTGTGGAGTTGCCATACTGCCGAACAGAATCCCCGTTACTTTGAATTAGAAGCTCGTGCAGAGAAGTAAAGTGAAAAGAAAATAAAAGCTGAAATTTATAATAAAACTTAAAACATAGATACATCATGTGTAATTTATTCGTATTAAAACTATTTTGCTGCTCGCTAATGCGATTAGTGTGAGTGCTGGCAGCGCGGTTGCCAAACGATTTAAAAATCGCTTAACAGACAACACATCCGCGGCCCAGCTTCATCGCGCCCAACATCCCAGCTTCCACAAAGTGCATATCGATTTCCTTCTGTGTCGACATGTTGATGTCCCAGTGCCACAGAGAGTCTGCTGCATCATTTCTAAGTCTCCTCCGGCTTTTGTTTGAGTTTCGATTCGTGACTTCTCCATCCTGGTTGAAAGTAAATCCGCTCGACACAAAAGGAGCGCGCAGAAGCACACGGAGCTTAGCTGGTACAGCAAGGAACACTCTTCAACTTCCTCCCTCCCCGGCATCGCTATCTTCGTTATCCTTATCATTATCCGGCATACGCGCGGAAACATCCTCCACCCCGAGTAAACAATGTTGGCGCCTGGAAACACTCAAGTGCAATATTTGGCAACAATAATTTAATGTCTACATAATAATGTCTACATTATAACATTTGACTTTGTGTACCGCCATGTGAGCTAATTAGTGGTCGCGACCCCCCGCATGGCGACCCCAATTAGTCGCCCCATTCTATTAAACCCGAGTGCGCTTTGGCTGCATTCCGGAATGGTGTCATACCTGCCATAAAGCATATCTGCCAGCCGTAAAAGGCGCCGTGTCAACACGACCATTGCACTTCTGCTCCGGCGGGACCAAGATGACATTGCATCACCACCATCGATTCCAGTGGGTCAACAGCCGTCCCGGTGACGGGGTTGCCATCCCCCCGACCCAGGGCTTAGTTCGGTGCGTGTGATTAAACAATTGCATGGCCGGGTGGGAAGCCCTATTTGCCTTTCGGAAAAGAAATTCCTGGAACGGCCCTTATTAAATTGCTCAACCTAAAAGTTTTGAATTTCTCACACGGACACCCTACAAAAATTTGGCTCTCAAGTGGCGGCAATGTGCCAAGTGGGGGTATTATTTCAAGTGCAGTGGCGTTCATGACTGGGACCCCGGGTGGAGCGGACGCGTCCGCAAAACATTACTCAAATCGCCCCCAATGGTGGTGTATTTATATTTCGGGGCACGGAGGCCAGCTGAATTATAGCTTCGGTGTTTTATAACATATAACCTCCTAAGCTTGGAAATAATTTTTATTTATTTATTTATGTTCTGGTTTTGGGACAATTGCAAATTGCCACCAACCACTTAATTTAGCTATAGCTACTGGGCCTTAAGCTATTTACATATTTTCTGCAAAAGTTTATTTATATATAGTTATTAACAAAATTTAGATATTGTTATATAAGCGTATGGCCTTGATGAAATCATTGGCGCTGGCGCCAATTGGTGGATTTTGGGGATAGGGCATCAGGTGACTTTATGGAGAGGAGAAAGTGCCGCACGTTGTTTCGCGTACCGCAGTGCTCGCACTGGGGTGGGGGTTGTTTATTGAGAACATGCTCATGGGTGTATCTTGAGTGTCCAAAACGTAGTCTTAAGAATTTTGTGAGATCTCTGCGGTTGATGTTGTCTTCGGATGGGATGGTGTAATCTTTAATTGATCATTTCTTTTCGTTGACATATTTGTAGTGGTCAGATGCGTTTTGCCAGATCGATTCCATTTGTTTTTTGAAAGTATTTTTAATGAATAACTGTGTGTCTGTGAAGTTATAGTTGCATTCCATAACCTGTGGGCTTCTTTTGTTGTGAGCTTCTTTTGCTGCTAGGTCTGATGTGTCGTTACCTGGAATCCACAGTAATATAATCTTTGGTTGGTGGCGGTTGAGGATGTCTCGAATACGAACGGTATAGAAAGATTGGTTATTGGTGTTGGTAACTAAAGTTACAGCCCTTCAGTTAAAAAAAAAAGTTTCACTTGTGAATCACCTTGTGAATCCCGTGGGACATGTCCTCTTGCACAAGTGAAGAACAAGTGACGCTCCATATAGTAAATTGTATGTGATGTCCGCATTTTCACAAGTGAAAATTCAAATGAAAATTTTTCGAAGTCCCACGGGATTTCACTTGTTCCTTTTTTTTCGGCCAAAGAGCTAGTGGGATGGCTCTGAGGGCGCCGAGCTGAAGGCTACCGAACGGGTCGCAGGTTGCGGATAGCGAGCGCCCTGGTTCTCCAGGGTAGCTACGAATAAGCGTGGAAGTTGGACACGGCCCGGCTACCACCAAGCCCCCAACACGAAGCGCAAATAAGTAGCCCCGGACAGTCAGCGGGTATCTGCGCCGTAGCAGTACCGACGTCGCGCTTGTGCTGCCGCCTCCGACAAATAGCTCACACACACCCCTGCCCACACGCTCTGTACCTACCTCTTCCCTACCCACACAACTCATCTCACCCCGGGCTGGACTAAGGTGTCACTCGTACCGTGCCGAGAGTCAATCTGGCTGGGAGCCCGAGTCATCAAACAACTCAGTCTCAAACGGTGAGTTCAGGCAAGTGGCGACCGCCTGTTCTAATTCAGCCTTACCCGGGTACGGCGGATCTCTGCCCGGGTGGACCTGTCCTTTCTCCGCAGCTCGTGGGAATTAACATGAAGAATTTAACAAATATAAAATTAAAAGACTGCACAAGACAAGAGCCCGACACTCTTATAAAGTCGGAAGTCGTAACCAACGACGAAAGAAAGAGCAAGATCACGGCTCTGACTACCCCAGTCCACGAGACGTCCACCCCTGCCAAGGCCAGCGAACAACGCAGCCGGCTAAGCCCAACTCGCCATAGCGACAAGCCCAAGCCTCCCACCAGCGTATGTGTGGCTAACAAGCCACTCCAACCTGAGGGTAGCGCTAAGGCCGGTCTCGTGGTGAGTACCAGGGCAAAGGAGTTTAAAAGGGTACCACCTAACCAGGCAGGACCTCTTGAAAGAAGGAAGGCTTCTAGGATCCTCAAACGGCTGGCCACCAATCCGATACGGGAGGATCAGACATCGAAATTGGATTACCTGAAAATCCAAGAGGACATAGCCTGGGCAAAGGCAATTATCCCAGACTTCGACATCGCTATGACCACCACCCACAGCAACAAGCGAGAGAGGTCGATGGAGTCAGCTCAACCAGCGAGCAAGAAGGCTAAGGTAACCAACCGCGGCACATGGTCGAGATCCTTTGCGGAAGTGGTAAAGGATCGGAAGATCATTGGTGTCATCGACCAGAGCGTTGAAGGCGGAAGGATCCCAAGAAACCAATGGGGTCTGGTTAGACGGGCCTTGCATCAGTGGCCTTGAAAGTGCTGGACGAAAACCCAGGCCCGCCACCCGATTGCACAGATGCAGGGTGGTACCAGGGCAATGTAATGTAGAACAGTCAAAACAAAGAACAAACCCCCATTGTGGAACCCAACCCTAGCGAACCTTAAAAGAGAGTGTAGAACTTACTTCAATAAAGCTAAATACAATAATAGCGAATCCTCCTGGAATTTATATCATACAAAACTAAGCCTATACAAAAAGGAAATTAGAATATCAAAACGAAGAGCCTGGGCTAACTTCTGCAGTGGTATAGAATCTACTGCGGAGGCATCCAGACTCAGAAAAATTCTAGCTAAAGCTCCAGCGACCATTGGCTATCTTAAAACCAATGCTGACAGCTGGACGGAAAACATTCAGGAAACCCTTGAACTACTATTAGACACCCACTTCCCTAAGAACACCCATGTAGTGGAGGACCTCCACATAGAGGAGAATTTAGACGACCAGAGTATTGACAACATTTCAAACCCTGGCCGCATTCAGTGGGCTGTCAACTCTTTTAAGCCCTGCAAATCACCTGGCCCAGATGGGTTCTTCCCGGCCCAGTTACAACGGACACTAGATATGTCCCTTCCCTGGCTGACAGCCATCTTCAACGGCTGCCTTGCTCTAAACCATATTCCAACAAGGTGGCTGGACGTTAAGGTAATTTTTATACCGAAGCCGGCAAGCCCTCCCACACCAACCCAAAGGACTTCCGCCCGATCAGTCTCTCTTCCTTCTTGTTGAAGACCCTGGAAAGGCTAATCGACACCCATATCAGACTAACCATCGACCATAGCCTACTCTCTGACGCACAGCATGCGTACCGTAAGGGTAGGTCAACCGATACCGCCCTCCACTCTCTAGTGTACAGTACAGAACGAGGCTTCCGCAATAAGGAATACTCTCTTGTAGCGTTTCTAGACATAAAAGGCGCCTTTAACAACGTCACCCCAACGGCGATTACTTGTGCTCTGACTGAACTGGGCATTGAGTGGCCCATAGTGGGACTCATACACACCATGCTAACCAGCAGGGTAGTGCACTTCACTATGGGACCGGCCCACTCGACCAGGAACGTCAGTAGAGGAACCCCCCAAGGGGGCGTACTCTCACCTCTTCTATGGGTTTTAGTGGTCAACAAACTGCTTTCACTCCTAGAAGAGGCGGGCACAAAAGTGGTAGCCTACGCGGATGACGTGGTTATCCTACTGCAGGGTAAATTCCCGCAAACCCTTTGCAATCTAATGGAGACAGCCCTATCCACCCTCTCCCGGTGGACAGCTGGCTGTGGACTGTGAGTTAACCCGGAAAAAACCGAACTAGTTCTCTTTACAAGGAAGTACAAGGTACCAATTCTAGTTCCCCCAAAACTACACCAAACGCGCCTAACCTTTAGCAACCAAGCAAAGTACCTAGGTGTCATTCTTGACAAAAAGCTCCTCTGGACTGATAACATCCTAGATCGCACACGCAAAGCGGCCATAGCCCTCTTCGCTTGTAAAAAAGCCATGGGGAGGAAGTGGGGTTTCTCCCCCATGATAGTTCACTGGCTATATACTGCAATAGTCAGACCCATTCTACTCTACGGAAACATCGTTTGGTGGCCTTCTCTAGATAAAAACTGTAACCTCCGGATCCTTCACAAGATCCAAAGAGGCGCAGAGCTCTGCATCAGTGGGGCGCTGCGCACTACCGCCACTGAGGCACTAAATACAATTCTCGATCTCCAACCCCTGGACCTACTTGCCAAAAGCTGGGCATCAGCCACAGCGCTGAGGCTCCGTGAAGCAGCGGCTTGGACAACAGGCTCCACGGGTCACTCCAATATCCTATCAAAGCATTCACCCCTACCACGTTATACAGACTACGCCCCACCCATAGTCGACTTCAAAAGAAGATACAAAATTTATATACCCACCCGTTCAGACTGGGACAACCTCCCACATAAATTCGTAAACGCCGTCAACATATACACTGACGGTTCCAAGCTTAACTCCCAAACAGGTGGGGGAGTCTTTTCCCCCGAACTAGACTTAAAAGTCTCATTCCGCCTACCAGACCACTGTAGTGTTTTCCAAGCGGAAGTGATTGCAATTCAGGAAGCCACTACCACTAACTTCAGGAAATTCATTTTCTGATTTCTCTGATTTATTTTCCAATAAAAAAGTCTTTCTTTTTAAATTCAACTTTTCTAAAACTCTTTTGTAATTTAGGAAAAATCGTTTCTGCCATTTTTTTGGAGCATTTTTTTGCTTAAAATATCCACTATTGGCAATACAAAAATTTTTACGTAAAGACGTAAGAATTATTTGGTACTCGTTTTCTGACAAACGGCCTGACGTCCCTATTAGTCATAGCTCTAAAGCGGCTTCTATAGCCTTGGTCACGTTTACATTTTTATTTCTGAAAATAACAAGAAAATATTCATGTAATTTTTTTAATTTTTAGGGGAGAGGTCGGAAAATTAGGAGGTCTGTAAGTTGGGACACTTTGAGCTTGTATGTTGAGTCGCCTTTGAAATTGGGGAAAATGTGATCGTTCAAGGATCGTGTTGTTTCTTATTATTATCTGGTCTAAGTACTTTAAAAATGGACTGGAAACAAGTTAAGTCGAACTAAACTTAATTTAACAAACATGAGTATATAGTTTATAAAAGTTTGGTGTACTTTTGGTATAAGTTTTAATTGCTTTTAAAATTCATTTCAACAAATGAGGTGTCATTCGACGCTTACTCCCAGTAAGAATAAAACTAGCTAAATAGCCGGGGGTTTTTAGCCCCACCGTATCCAGCAGCTCCAATTTTCTAAAATTTTACTTTTACACTTTCACCGCCTTTTCTCCCAAACAAATCTATATTTCGAAAGTCTTGGTATGCAATCTTTTTGGTTTTTACGATACCTTTCGATTGGTGTATCACTCGTTACGATCGTTATCAGGAGCGTTGGCCAAGGATTCGGAGGACCCGGACAAAGGTTTAAGGAAGGCGATGACCAATGTAAAAAGCAAATTAACGTAACACAAAATTAGGCTTACTAAAAATAATTGTCCTTTAACAGAAAATATTTAAAAGTATATACAAATTTATGTATTTTAAATTCTATAAGTGAAAACTTATGGAAAAAATCTGATTTTCACAAGTGATTTCACTTGGGACGTATCACTTGCAAGTGATTTCATAAGTGAAAACGCATGGAAAAAATCTCATTTTCACAAGTGATTTGACTTGGGACGTGTCACTTGCAAGTGATTTAATAAGTGAAAACTCATTGAAAAATTCTGATTTTCACAAGTGATTTCACTTGGGACGTGTCACTTGCAAGTGATTTAATAAGTGAAAACGCATGGAAAAAATCTCATTTTCACAAGTGATTTGACTTGGGACGTGTCACTTGCAAGAGATTTCATAAGTGAAAACTCATGGGAAAAATGTTATTTTCACAAGTGATTTCACTTGAGACGTGTCACCGGCACGTGACAGGCCATACGAAAAATGGGTATAAGGAACAAGTGAAATCCCGTGGGACTTCGAAAAATTTTCATTTGAATTTTCACTTGTGAAAATGCGGACATCCCATACAATTTTCTATATGGAGCGTCACTTGTTCTTCACTTGTGCAAGAGGACATGTCCCACGGGATTCACAAGGTGATTCACAAGTGAAACTTTTTTTTTGAACTGAAGGGCTGTAACTTTAGTTACCAACACCAATAACCAATCTTTCTATACCGTTCGTACTCGAGACATCCTCAACCGCCACCAACCAAAGATTATATTACTGTGGATTCCAGGTAACGACACATCAGACCTAGCAGCAAAAGAAGCTCACAACAAAAGAAGCCCACAGGTTATGGAATGCAACTATAACTTCACAGACACACAGTTATTCATTTAAAATACTTTCAAAAAACAAATGGAATCGATCTGATAAAACGCATCTGACCACTACAAATATGTCAACGAAAAGAAATGATCAATTAAAGAATACACCATCCCATCCGAAGACAACATCAACCGCAGAGATCTCACAAAATTCTTAAGACTACGTTTTGGACACTCAAGATACACCCATGAGCATGTTCTCAATAAACAACCCCCACCCCAGTGCGAGCACTGCGGTACGCGAAACAACGTGCGGCACTTTTTCCTCTCCATAAAGTCACCTGATGCCCTATCCCCAAAATCCACCAATATCGCCAGCGCCAATGATTTCATCAAGGCCATACGCTTATATAACAATATCTAAATTTTGTTAATAACTATATATAAATAAACTTTTGCAGAAAATATGTAAATAGCTTAAGGCCCAGTAGCTATAGCTAAATTAAGTGGTTGGTGGCAATTTGCAATTGTCCCAAAACCAGAATGTAAATAAATAAATAAAAATTATTTCCAAGCTTAGGAGGTTATATGTTATAAAACACCGAAGCTATAATTTGTAAATGGAATTGTTGCGCGTCCATGAGTCGGTCAGCTGGCCTCCGTGCCCCGAAATATAAATACACCACCATTAGGGGCGATTTGAGTAATGTTTTGCGGACGCGTCCGCTCCACCCGGGGTCCCAGTCATGAACGCCACTGCACTTGAAATAATACCCCCACTTGTCACATTGCCGCCACTTGAGAGCCAAATTGTTGTAGGGTGTCCGTGTGAGAAATTCAAAACTTTTAGGTTGAGCAATTTAATAAGGGCCGTTCCAGGAATTTCTTTTCCGAAAGGCAAATAGGGCTTCCCACCCGGCCATGCAATTGTTTAATCACACGCACCGAACTAAGCCCTGGGTCGGGGGGATGGCAACCCCGTCACCGGGACGGCTGTTGACCCACTGGAATCGATGGTGGTGATGCAATGTCATCTTGGTCCCGCCGGAGCAGAAGTGCAATGGTCGTGTTGACACGGCGCCTTTGACGGCTGGCAGACATGCTTTATGGCAGGTATGACACCATTCCGGAAAGCAGCCGAAGCGCACTCGGGTTTAATGGGGTCGCCATGCGGGGGGTCGCGACCTCTAATTAGCTCACATGGCGGTACACAAAGTCAAATCTTAATTAATTAAGAGCGGATTTGTCGCCATATCCCCGGAATGTTAGTTGGGGGAGAATGGGATTTCAGCACCTGCCCGATGTCCTCGGCTATGCATACCACTTGGGGCTCGCCTCTTCCGTCCAATAAAAAAATGTTTTCTCAAAAATATCCAAGTCTTCTCAGCAGTATCTCCTCCGGGGCTTATTGCTGTAGCTCTGCGCCTGTTATGCAGCTCTGGTTAAACATTGATAAGCCGCCACTGGAGTTGCAGTCACGATCCGAAAAAACCTTATGTTGACATTAAGTTATTGTTGCCAAATATTGCACTTGAGTGTTTCCAGGCGCCAACATTGTTTACTCGGGGTGGACGATGTTTCCGCGCGTATGCCGGATAATGATAAGGATAACGAAGATAGCGATGCCGGGGAGGGAGGAAGTTGAAGAGTGCTCCTCGCTGTACCAGCTATGCTCCGTGTGCTTCTGGATGGAGAAGTCACGAATCGAAACTCAAACAAAAGCCGGAGGAGACTTAGAAATGATGCAGCAGACTCTCTGTGGCACTGGGACATCAACATGTCGACACAGAAGGAAATCGATATGCACTTTGTGGAAGCTGGGATGTTGGGCGCGATGAAGCTGGGCCGCGGATGTGTTGTCTGTTAAGCGATTTTTAAATCGTTTGGCAACCGCGCTGCCAGCACTCACACTAATCGCATTAGCGAGCAGCAAAATAGTTTTAATACGAATAAATTACACATGATGTATCTATGTTTTAAGTTTTATTATAAATTTCAGCTTTTATTTTCTTTTCACTTTACTTCTCTGCACGAGCTTCTAATTCAAAGTAACGGGGATTCTGTTCGGCAGTATGGCAACTCCACAATAGCAAATAGGTAATTTTTATATTTTTCTTAAATCAATAAAATGTTAAATTCTACCAAACCACTGGCTCGATTTCGATGAATTATACATTAAAATAATAGGGAAATAAATACCAATTAGGGGGTGCATACATATCACAATGAAAATTTTAAACATAAAATATATATTTTTCAATACTTGGCGGCCAAAAGTATTCGATTGGCTCAATTAAGTGTTGTAGGTCGTAGCTTGGAACTTGGCCATATACCGATAAATACCTTTTCGTGGTAAATGTCTTGGCTGAATTTGCTTTCTCGCTGGTCTGGACAGTGTGACCGCGTGGCAAAAGCCATAATTGAAAATACTTGAATTTCTCGAAAACTGTGGGTTTGAATTGCCTGTAATTAACTCAGAAATTAGCTATAATGATGCCCCTTCGAATGCGATACCGTGCAAGTTGGCACAATCTC